>NW_004444001.1:6071188-6073251 GCF_000243295.1 Trichechus manatus latirostris | reverse complement strand
AGGCTGGAGCGTAGACATGATATAGACGAGGACGTTTCTTGAAAATTAAAATCTGAAGGACATGTTTCCCTCTTGCATCATTCACCCTTTATGCCTCATGCTGGGAAATGTGAATTAATTCCCAATCATACACATGTGAGTGATCGGGAGATGACCTGTGGAAAGTAAAAATACTCAAACACTATCTACCCTGTTGTTCCAGAAACTCCTGGGCCACCTGCCCCAGCTTGAGTGGTGCCTGTTCAAAAATGCTTGGCCCAAGCCAGTAACAGCAATGATACCTTTTATTGATCTCCTCTATGGGCCAGTAATGTACCTGCAACTCTACATATACCCTAATCTTTATACCTTCTAGAGATGGTAGGCATTATTATGTCCATTTTACAGATGAAGCAAACAAAGCTCCAAAAGCTTTAATAACTTGCCCAAGATTCCACAGAACTAAGAGTTTGCAATGGGATTTGGATCCAGATCTTTGGATTCTTTCCCCACACACTATTCTTCTGCTATGCATCATTAGGAAGGTCACCCCATCCCTTCCCCACAACAACATAATCACATTCTTCAAAGATTATACATATATGTATATATATGATTTGAGCTACTCATTCAGGGCAGAGGATTGAGGATATTTTACCTATAAAGTCTCTGGGTCACAATTTCTGGCCTCAAATCTGACCCCCAGGCAAGTAGCCAAGTTGGCCCTGGGGAGGTAGCCTGGCTCACACACTCTCCCTCACCCCGTTAAGCTATGAGTTACCACCTGCTCGGTGCCCAGCATTGTGCCAGGTGGTGGGCAGATCTGGAGAACCTGGTCTCAACAGGTATACGACACAGGTGGATTTTTGTGGACAAGACCCACCGTCCAATGTTGCCGTTTGACGACATATCTGCATGGCACCCAGCTGGAAGTCAGAAGGCTGCTTTCTTTTTCCAGCTTTGGTCTAAGTTCAGTCACAGATCAGCTGTGTGACTTTGGAGCAGTCTTTCCCCTGTCTGGGCGCGGTCTCAATTTACACAAGGCAACATGTGGACTAATACAGTTGTTTCTAAGGCCTTCCAGGTCTGACAGACTGTCTTAGGACAAGCGGTGGGTACGCGTGGTGGTGGGGAAGTATCTGTCCTGCTCATCTGTATGCCTCCCATTCCTGTTACCCTTCTGATGATCTTTGCACACTAGAAATGCTGATAATATGGGTTTCTGTCTCAGGGAGATAGACTAGAAACCAAGTGTACACGCAGGTGATATGGTGTCAGGCTGTTCCTTGAGGCCAGCCAAACCAGTTGCCATCAAGCTGACTCAACTCCAACTTATGATGACCCCACATGTGTCAGAGTAGAACTGTGCTCCATAGGGTTTTCAATAGCTGATTTTTCAGAAGTAGATCGTCAGGCCTTTCTTCCAAGGGTCCTCTGGTTGTACTTGAACCTCCAACCTTTCAGTTAGCAGCAGAGCTGTTTAACTGTTTGCACCACCCAGGGACTGCTTGAGACTAGGGACTGCGATTTTCAGCTCTGGCTTCCAACATGTAATACAGTGCCTGGCGTGCTGCTCATGTACAATAAACAGTTGATAAATCAATCAATAAAAATATGAATGAATGAATGCATATATCAAGATTTGTATGTATCTAGAAAACCCCCACTTCAAGTCTAATTTCTCTTCCCACCCTATCCCTGTTCCCCTAATCTGGAAGACACCCCATCCCCTAATCTGGAAGGCAACAGTTTCCCATTCTAGTGTGTCATATAATGCCAGCTACTGAAAACATTTCACCAACAATTCCACTCTGCCCTCATTCCCAAACCACCAGCAGTTTCTATTCTCCTCACTCTTCCCCGCCCTCATCTAAAAGGAATACTTTCCCCATCACCACACTTTGCTCCCATCTTCTTCCCTCCTTCTCTAGTTCTTACATTTCCCAAGGATGATTGGAGAGTTTGCAGACAGAGAGGAAGAATCTCTAGGAGAAGGGAACCTGGGCCTTCTGCTTCCGCTCAGGTATCCAGTTGGAAAATGAGCCACCTGAACCTGTGTAGCAAATGAAGTCCTCCCTGGGGCA
>NW_004444001.1:6065685-6067378 GCF_000243295.1 Trichechus manatus latirostris | reverse complement strand
AGAAAGCATATATTTTCTGCTCCTCCTCACCATGAGGTTTGGCTGGGAGTGCAGATGTCCAGCTCTGCCAGAGACTCAATAAGTCCGCAAATTCAGGCATGAGCTATTAGCAAGCCACCTGGCTAAGGGACCCTAAGCTCTCCACTGTTTTAATATTACTAAAGGTAATATTTTTGTTTCCATCTGCCTGACACCTCTATTTCTTAGAAAGCTCTGAACTAGGTGTAGAAGAAGGGGTGTTAGTCATTGACCTCCTCAAATACCGAAACAGTTCAACTATCTTCCTAAGGCTGGAACAGTGGTCAATATCTGTTTGCTTTCAGACCTATTTTCTGCCCTCCTGCATTCTACATTTCCCAGCCTCACTTGTCAACTGGTCTTTGCCTAGGGTCAGCCAATGGGAGAACAGTGGGAGATTGGAGGAAAGAAAAAGTGAGAAGCTGGGGTATTTCTCCCCTCTCTCTCCCTGTGGTAATGGGTGTTTTCTGGGGAGATGGATCTCCAGTGTAGTTCCAGCTCTTGGCAAACAGCCTTGGCATTTGGGTTCTGGTAATAGTGTCTCCTGTTGTTCCTCCAGTCCTAAAGGTCATAGTGTCTTCTCTCTTTTGCTAACCTCTGGTTGTTTCACCATCCCTTGTTTGTCTTCTCAGCTCTTCCAACACCAGTTTCCTGTATTAAATTGTCTTTGCTTGAAATGTCTAAATTGGCTTATGTTTTCATGACCAGCCTCTGACTGATATAGGATAAGTAGAGACTTGGGGAATTTATATGGCCACTATGTGATTCACAAGCCCCTCTGGGGATCTCTTCAAACCTCAGGAACCCTGAAATCTATGAGCTCTGAGTATGACAAGGAGAGATAAAGTCGTAGAGACCACATGGGTATGATCAGGTCCTCCCAAGGTGGGTATAACTGCCTCTGCTATAGACCTAGGCTTTCCGTTTTCTGAGAGGTGAGTTACTGGACACTCCTGTAAAAGGGAGAGTATAACAGTCAGTTGTCAGAGGCAGTCTTTGACCTAGTTCTAGGGCTTTTTGCATCGGGTGTTGTCCTAACAACTGACTTTTTTTGAAGCCTCAGCCTTGTTTGATCCCAGGTTGTCAACCCCACCTTCCCCCCTCCTGGCTGCTCACATAGATTCATCTTACCAAACTTTCCTGCATCTGGGCTTCTGAGTGCTCTGGTTGGTCTAGGCCATCTGCTTAGTGTTCCCTGCCTTCTGAGATGATAGTCCTGACTCTGAGGCTCCAGGGCCCTATATGCTGTATGCATCCTTGTCCACAGCTGCATATGACAGGTATCATCAGACACATATCTCTTGAGTCTCCGCAAGTTCCTCCAGCTGTCAGTGCCCATCAGAAAGCTCCCATTTGCCTGAGGACACTGCAAGAAATTCAGCAGGCATCTGCATTTGCCTTCCATGTACCTGGCAATGGGGAAAGCCTGGGGCTGCAGACGTGGAAGTAGACTCCATGGGAAACCTGTCTTACCAGCTTCATTCTGCATCACCGACTGTCCATGAGCAACCTTAGAAACTTGATTTAGAGTTTCTTTGCCTGAAGAAAAGAGTAGAGTGATTTAATAAACTCTCTGAGATTTTTCCATGAACACTGTGAAAGATTTGAATCCACAAAGTCATCTTTATCATAATCATACCTATTACCATCCTCATCACCAGTATCATGATGAGGA
>NW_004444001.1:6056676-6065210 GCF_000243295.1 Trichechus manatus latirostris | reverse complement strand
CCTGCTGACTTACCTGCTGATCTTGGATTCATCAACCTCCACAGCCTATGATCCATGGGCCTGCTGTCTGACTTGCTGATCTTGGGATTATCAGCCCCTGCAACTACATGAGTCAGGAGAAGTCTCCAGCCTGATCCCTGGCTGACAGACTTGGGACTTTCTAGCCTCTACAACCGTGTGAGCCATTTCCTTGAGATAAATCTCTCTCTCTCTATGTGTGTATATATATATGTATATATATATATATATACACACACATAAGCTTCATGTAGCCCTGGTGCACAGTGGTTAAGACCTCAACTGCTAACCAAAAGGTCATCAGTTTGAATCCACTAGCCGCTCCTTGGAAACCCTATGGGGCAGTTCTACTCTGTCCTATAGGGTTGCTATGAGTCAGAACTGACTTGATAGCAATGGGTTTTGGTTTTATATGCTTTGCTGGTTTTGCTTCTCTAGAGAACCAGCCTAAGACGTTTGGTACCGTGAGTGGTTCTAGAGAAACAAAATCATAAGGATGTTTTCTAAATTGGTTCTCAAGTCTGACTAGTCTTAAAGGCACTGATGACTCTGCCTCCAGTAGTAAAGAGGGCACTGCTAATCCATGTCATGAGGTGGCAATATTAATATGCAAAATATCACCACCAATAGTTCAAGTATTGGTGAGAAATGAGGCTCTGGGTGATCACATGTTTGATAATTTTCTACAATTTTTTCAGAATGAGAAGTATAGGGAAGCTGGTTGGTTGGTCCTACTTTCTTTTTTTATTGTTCTTTAGATGAAGGTTTACAGAGTAAATTAGTTTCTCATTAAACAATTAATAAACATATTGTTTTGTGACATTGGTTGCCACTCCCAAAATATATCAAAGGGTTGGTCCTACTTTCGCTACCCAAAGTGGTGAAAGAAAGAGATGAGCTCTGGGCTTCAGAGTCACAGCTCAAGTGCCACATAAAAGACCTCAAAGTTGCCACTTGTGCCTTGAAAGAAAGCCTTATTTCTTGTAGTAACAGAGCTGATATTGTCAAAAACCAAATATAGACTCTTATTGTAAGAGTGGCTAAATTATAACATCAACTGAATTCCCAACATTGAATGGTGTTTGAAGTTAAAGTGAGGGTACTAATTGGGGAGAAATGGGATCCTGAAACTTGGGATGGGGACATATGGGCAGATAATCAGAAAGTAGGGGACACTGAGCCCCTAAATTCCGTTGAATCACTCCTGCCAACAGAACCACCCCTCTTATTCCCATTTGAAGAGATCTCTCCATCTTTGTCTGTTAAGCCACCCTCCCAGTAAAACCATCAGCCCCTTCACCCCCTTCTGATAAGATTAACCCAGCTGTGTCTGAAGAGCCTTTGAGATATGCCTGAAGCGGCTTCTGAGTCATCCCCTGGGTTGGCATCTGAATCATTGCCTAGGGTGACAACTGCATCATTGCCTGGGGCATTGCCTGGAGTAGATGCCTTATAAGACATTGTTTAATGTTCCCAGGACTCACCCTTTCTACCTTCTTTGGCTTCTAGACCTATAACTAGACTTAGTCCCAGCAAGCCCCAAAAGGTGAAGTACAAAGTGTGACCCAGGAGGAGGTATGCCACACTCCAAAAGAACTGTTTGACTTTGCTAATACGTACAAACCTGGGGAATGTGTGGGAATGGCTATTAAGGGTGTAGGATAATGGTGCAAGGAACATAAAGTTGGATCAGCCTGATATGGGCCCAATAAACAGAGAATCTTCATTCAATATTTTAGCTTGGGAAGTTAGGAAAAGATCTAATAGTTTATTTGGTTATTTTACTGAAGCATGGATTACGTGGTAGCCTACACTAAATCAAGCTGAAGTACTAGAGCTGCCTTGGTATACTGTAGAAGAAGACATCCAAAGGCTTAGGGAAATTGGCATGTCAGAGTGGATTTATCATGTTAGACCCACAGACCCACAGATAGAGTACCCACAGGACACACCATTTACCACAAATTTGTGAAGGAACAAATTTGTGAAGGGAGCACCAGCATCCTTGAAGATTGCTGTGATTGCTATCTTTTGTAAGTCAGATTTGACAGTGGGAACTGCCCAACTAAATTAAGATACCTAACTACAATAGGGCTGATTGGGCCCTGTGGTGGTAGAGGATAAGTGGCGGCACTCAATCGACAAAGACAAGTGGGTGTGGTTACTGTAATACACAGTAGTGTTAAAGCAGTAATCAGAATAGTCTGACTTGTGGCCTTGGCTACTTGGTCATAGTGGCCCTAGGAGAGAAATAGATGGTACAGCTACTAAATATTTACCTGATCTGTACAAGTGGAAGAATTCTAGGTGAAATGAATGGCAGTCTAACTTGAATTGCCAGGATAGAGTCACAGCCCTTCAATCAATTCCCAGACTTGAGCCAGTTTACAGACCCACAGACCCTTGAATGAAGGGGAGGCCAGGTCTCCTTGAGGAAGGACCCCAATACACTGCCAAAAGTTTATACTGTTAATCTTTCTCCCAGCCTTCCCCAAAGGGATCTATAGCCCTTTACAAGAGTGACTGTTCGCTGGGAAAAAGGACATAATCAGACTTTTCAGGGATTACTGGACACTGGCTCTGAACTGATAATAATTCCAGGAGATTCAAAATGTCACTGTGGCCCACTAGTCAGAGAGGGGCATATGGAGGTCAGGTTATTAATGGAGTCTTAGCTCCTGTCTGTCTCACAGTAGGTCCAGTAGGTCCCAAAACCCATATTGTAGTGATTTCCCTAGTTCCAGAATGCATAATTGGAATAGATATACTCAACAACTGGCAGAACCCCCACAGTGGATCCCCGACAAACAGAGTAAGAGCTATTATGGTAAAAAAAAAAAAAAAAAAAAAAAAAAAAAACGCCAAGTGGAACCCATTAGGAAAATAGTAAACCAAAAGCAATGCCACATTCCAAATGAGGGATATATTGGAGGGATTGCAGAGATTATGGCCACCATCAAGGACTTGAAGGATGCGGGTGTGGTGATTCCCACCATATCCCCATTCAACTCACCTATTTGGCCTTTGCAAAAAACAGATGGATCTTGGAGAATGATAGTGGATTATCATAAACTTAAACAGGTGGTGACTCCAATTGCATCTGCTTTTTCAGATGTGGTTTCATTGCTTGAGCAAATTAATACATCTCTTGATACCTGGTATGCAGCTGTTGATCTGGCCAATGCCTTTTTCTTAATTCCTGTTTCAAAGGACCACCAGAAGCAGCTTGCCTTCAGCTGGCAAGGCCAGCAATATACCTTCACTTTCCTACTGCAGGGGTATATGAACTCTCCAGCCTATGTTATAATTTAGTCCACAGGGAACTCAGTCACCTTTCCCTTCCACAAGATGTCACACTGGTCCATTATATTGATGACATTATACTGATTGGACCTAGTAAGGAAGAAGTGTTAATGACTGGATTTATTGATAAAACATTTGCACGCTAGAGGGTGGGAAACTAATCCCACAAAAATTCAGGCATCTTCCACTTCAGTGAAATTTCTAGGAGTCCAGTGGTGTGGTGCATGTCGAGATATTCCTTCTAAAGTGAAGGATAAGTTGTTACATCTGGCCCCTCCTACAACTAAAAAGGAGGCACAATGCCTGGTGGGCATCTTTGGATTTTGGAGGCAACATATCCCTCATTTGGGCATGCTACTGTGGCATATTTATCAGGTAATTCAAAAAGCATCTAGCTTTGAGTGGGGCCCAGAACAAGAGAAGGCTCTGCAACAGGTTCAGGCTGCTATACAAGCCACTCTCCCAGTGGGCCCATATGATCCAGCTGATCCAATGGTGCTTGAAGTGTCAATGGCAGATAGAGATGCTGCTTGGAGTCTTTGGCAGGCCTCTATTGGTGAATCACGGCACAGACCCTTAGGATTTTGGAGCAAACCCCTGACATCCTCTGCTGATTACTACTCTCCTTTCAAGAAACAACTTTTTGCTTGTTACTGGGCCTTAGTAGAGACTGAATGCTTAACCACGAGACACCATTGTAGCCTGAGCTGCCCATCATGAACTGGGTATTGCTTGACCCACAGAATCATAAAGTCAGATGTGCACAGCAGCACTGATTCATTAAATGTAAGTGGTGCATATGAGATTGGGCTCAAAGAGGACCTTAAGGTACAAGTAAGTTACGTGAGGAAGTGGTCCAAATGCGCATGATCTCCACTCTTGTCATGCTACCTGCCCTCTCCAAGTCTGCACCTATAGCCTCATAGGGAGTTACTTATGATCCATTGACTGAGGAAGAGAAAACTTGTGCCTGGTTTACAGATGGCTCTGTAAGATATGCAGGCACCACTCACAAGTGAACACCAGTAACACTGCAGCCCCTTTCTGGGATCTCCCTGAAGGACAGTGATGAAGGGAAATCCTACCAATGGGCAGAATTTTGAGCAGTGCACCTGGTTGTTCACTTTGTTTGGAAGGGGAAATGGCCAGATATGTGATTGTATACTGTTTCATGGGCTGTGGCCAATGGTTAGGTGGATGGTCAGGGACCTGGAAGGAACATAATTGGAAAATTGGTGAAAAAGAGGTATGTGGATAGACCTCTCTGAATGGACCAAAGAAGTGAAGATATTTGAGTCTCATGTGAATGCTCATCAAAGGGTGACCTCATCAGAGGAGGATTTTAACAATCAGTGTATAGGATGATGTGTTCTGTGGAAATCAGTCATCCTCTTTCCTCAGCAACTCCTGTCGTTGTCCAATGGGCTCATGAACAAAGTGGCCATGGCGGCAGGGATGGTCTCAGGAACAGGGACTTCCACTCACCAAGGCTGACTTGGTTACAGCCACTGCTGAATGCCCAGTCTGCCAGCAGCAGAGACCAACAATGAATCCCTAATATGGCACCATTCCTTGAGGCCAGCAGCCAGTAACCTGGTGGCAGGATGATTACATTGGACTGCTTCCATTATGGAAAGGGAAGTGTTTTGTTCTAAATGGAAGAGACACTTACTCTGGTTACAGATTTGCCTTTCTTGCACACAATGCTTTTACAAAAACTACCATCTGTGGACTCAGAGAATGCTATATCCACCATCATGGTATCCCACACAGCATCACCTTGGATCAAAGGACTCACTTCACAGCAAATGAAGTATGGCAATGAGCCCTTGCTCATGGAATTCACTAGTCTTACCATGTTCCCCATCATTCTGAAGCAGCTGGCTTGATAGAATGATGGAATGGCCTTTTAAAGACAAAATTACAGCTAGGTGGCAACACTTTGCAGGGTTGGGGCAATGTTCTCCAGGAAGTGGAATATGCTCTAAACAGCATCCAATATACGGTTCTCTTTCTTCCATAGCCAGAATTCATGGTTCCAGGAATCAAAGTGTGGAGATGGAATTGGCACCACTTACTGTTACCCCTAGTTACCCACTTGCAAAGTGTTTGCCTCCTGTCCCTTGAACCCTATGCTCTGCAGGTCTAGAGGTCTTAGTTCCAAAGGGAGGGATGCTCCTACCTGGAAACACAACACATATTTCATTGAACTGGAAGTTAAGAATGCCATCTGACCTCTTTGGGCTCCTCATGCCTCTGAATTAACAGGCAAAGAAGGGGGTTACCATATTGGCTGGTGTGAGAGACTCTAATTACCAAGGGGAAATCAGACTGATATTGCATAATGGAAGTAAAAAAGAGAATGTTTGGAATACAGGAGATCCCTTTGGGTGTCTCTTAATACTACCATGCCCTGTGATTAAAGTCAATGGAAAACTATAGCAACTCAATTCCAACACGACTACTAATGGCCCATACCCTTCAGGAAGGAAGATTTGGGTCACCCCACCAGGCAAAAAACCATGACCAGCTGAGGTGCTTGCTGAGGGCAAAGGGAATATGGAATGGGTGGTGGAAGAAGGTAGTTCTAAATACCAGTTACCACCATGTGACCAGGGGCAGAAATGAGGACTGTAATTGTTATGAGTATTTCTGCCTCGTATGTGCACACCAAATATTTTTGTTTTCTTGTAAATCTAAGATGTAAATGGGGCTAGTGCCTTTTCAGTTGTACGTGTGTTAGTTGTATCATGTTAGGTAGAAGCATGAGTTTGTAATTGTCTTTAGAGATTCTGAATGGTTTAAGGAGGTGTGTACAGGTGTCAAGTTGACAGGGGGTGGACTGTGATGGTTAAGGTTGTGTGTCAGCTTGGCTGGGCCATGATTCTCAGTGGTTTACCAGTTATGTAATGATGTAGCCATCCTCCATTATGTGAAGATGTGAACCGATGTGATCAGCCAGTACGTTTAAGGAGTGTGGCCTACATCCAATACGTATGTGGCCATCTGGCAAAGCTTGCTTGCTTGCTCTGAATCCTACATCTGGCTCATCATCATCTGACCTCTGGTTCTTGGGACTTGAGCCATTTGCATGCAGTATTGCATGCTGATCTTGGGATCTGTCAGCCTCCGAAGCCTGTGACCCAGCAGCCTGCCGTCTTACCTGCCAATCTTGGGATTTGTTGGCCTCTGCAGGCTGTGAGCCAGCAGCCAGATGTTTTACCTGCCACTATCTTGGATTCGTCATCCTCCACAGCCCATGAGCCAGTGGCCTGCTGTCTAACTTGCTGATCTTGGGTTCATCAGCCCCTGCACCTACTTAAGTCAGGAGAAGCCTCCAGCATGATGTCTGACCCACAGACTTGGGAACTGCTAACCTTACAACCGTGTGAGTCATTTCCTTGAGATAAATCTCTCTCTGTATATAAAAACTAAAACCAAACCCATTGCCATAGAGTCGATTCCAACTTATAGCGACCCTATAGGACAGAGTAGAACTGCCCTGTAGAGTTTCCAAGGAGTGCCTGGTGGATTCAAACTGCTGGCCCTTTGGTTAGCAGCTGTAGCACTTAATCACTACGCCACCAGGGTTTCCACTCTGTGTGTGTGTGTGTGTGTGTGTGTGTGTGTGTGTATATATATACGTTTCACTGGTTTTGCTTCTCTAGATGTCATGGGTTGAATTGTGTCCCCCAAAAAATGTGTGTAGCAACTTGGCTAGGTCATGATTCCTAGTATTGTATGATTGTGTTATCTGATGTGATTTGCTTATGTGCTGTAAACTGTATCACTATGATGAGATTATATGTGATCTCCTTCTGTGTTGTAAATTCTATCACTGTGATGAGGTTATACTGATGAGGTTGACAAGATTAGTGTCTTAATGCAATCTCTTTTGAGATATAAAAGAGAGAAGTGAGCAGAGATACTTGGGAACCTCATACCACCAAGAGAGCAGTGCTGGGAGCAGAGCACGTCCTTTGGACCTGAGGTTCCTGTGCAGAGAAGCTCCCAGACCAAAGGAAGACTGATGACATGGACTTTCCTCCAGAGCTGAGAGAGAAAGCGTTCCTCTGGAGCTGGTGCCCTGAATTTGGACTTGTAGCCTACTGGATTGTGAGAGAATAAATTTCTCTTTGTTAAAACCATCCACTTGTGGTACTTCTGTTAGAGCAGCACTAGATGACTAAGACACTAGAGAACCCAACCTAAGACAGTCACCATTGTCAACACTGTCACTACCATCACCTCCATCACCACCCCACCATCATTTTTAACATGTCCTCCATTGCAATCATTACCACTATAATCATGATCACTATCACTATCATCACCATTACATAAATCAACATTAGAAACAGCATCTACTTGAACATCTCATTACCCATCTATAAGGGTTTAGTTGGGCCAAGTGTTCTATCTAGGTGAGAATGATTTGCAGGCTCTCATCAGAGGCAGTCATACCTACATGGGGGTACAACAGCAAAACAGCAATATTAAACCAAGACACAAATGAACAGAGAAGAGTTATGTCTTTTGCATAGAGCATGATTTTTAATGGGAGGAGCAGTGGATACAGGGATGGGAGGGGAAATCCAGCACTGGGGAGGAAACAGCCAGAGAAAGTAGCAGACTTCATGCCTGACATTGGCAAAGGAATCCTGGAGCCACCCAGGAAATCAGCCAGAGTGGATGGGAAGTGGAAGATAAAATATCAGTTTTGTTGGTTGGTGGTGTCCTTCCCTTAGAAAATATACAATCACCCTAATTTTCTGGGTAGGGGGATGATAGGGTAGTGAGAAGAGAAAAGCAGACCCTGACATCTAGAAGCTAGCCTTGTGTTCTCCTGTTGAACACAAACGATTTCACAGAGCATCAATATCAGACAAGACCACTCTGTGATCAGGGTGGATTAGACAAAAACAAGACCACTGCATAATCAGGTCTGAGCATAGACAACGCATGAACATTGTCCAAGCCACAAAATGCTAAGTACCCTCCCCTCCCAGCTAATATGAGTGATTGCTGCTGTGTTCCCAATTACAGCTTTCACCTTGCTCTAGTCTGTCCTCCTTATAGATCAAATTTATTGACATACCCAATCATAGAGTCATCCCTGCTGACAGCCCTCAATCCAGAGTGAACCTCTACTTTCTTGGACCCTCCACAAATCACCTAATGGCAGCCCAAATCCTGTAATAGTTTCTTTCTAG
>NW_004444001.1:6052364-6056276 GCF_000243295.1 Trichechus manatus latirostris | reverse complement strand
CACCCACCCAAAGGACTCTCCCTCCCTCCTGGAAGTATTCATGGGCGACCAGGGGGCAGTGCAGTCAGGCAGCCTCTGCACTCCTTTCTGGGACCCAGTTTCTCCAGCTGATCATCCTGCAAAGGGAACAAGGCCCTTGAAGTGCAAGTCAATGGGCCTTAAGAATCCCCTGGGCAGCTTATTAAAATGTGGAATCCTGGACCATACTCCTGGAGCTCTCAAAACAGAAGATCTGGAGTCTATATTTTAACAAGCTTCTTGGGTGGTGCTCACATGCAGCAGGTTTGAGAACTACAGGTTGAGGGCCTGTAGCTCTGAGGGTCTTCAAAATCACCAAAGACTCCAGGTTGGGGTCCTTCAGGCTTCCCCCAGAGATAACTAAATACCATCCCCCACCCTGGAGGTCATGTGTCCATGGGCTCAGGCCCCTATGCTATCTCATCACCCCTCTGCCCAGGAAAGGCCACACAGGATTAGGTCCCTCCCTGCCTCCCTAGGTAGAGCCACACCTTCTTCCAAGGGCAACGTTCAAGAAAAAGACATCTACCTCCAGCAAAATGGGTCTCGAAAGAGACTCACATTTCCTATCTTGAACTGAACAAAAACGTTAATCAATAAATCTATCATCCTGGCCCCAGTGTCTCTGAGCTGCAGATGCAGGGAAGGCAGATCAATAATCGCCTTTAAACATACACACACACACACAGCCACCCAGAGGCAGAGCAGGCAGACAGTTCTCTCATCTCCACATGCTCAGCCTTGCACAGCCTCCCCATCACCCCTATCCTGTCAACCCGCCCCGTTCTCACTAACCCAGTCCTCTTCCATGAGGATGGTACAGGTCTGGTGAGATCTTAAGGTCAGGCCATTTGCCTGGGGTGTGTCATTTGCAGCCCCACCAAGAGTCAGATAGACTCCACTTTATGGAGCTGCAGCCCCAGCAATATCCTTACCCCTGACTCTGATCCACTTTTATTTGTCCTCAGTAATTGGGGCCCACATCACCTTCCTGCAGCTCATTCTTGGGTGTGCAAAAGCTACTTCACCACAGATACGAGGACTTGGCGGGCAACCTCTGTACCATTTAGCATTTTACAGGTGCACAGAGTGGTTCTGCATCCAGTTGAGTCACACCTGACTTAGAGACCCTTGGGTTTTCCTCCTCCTCTCCGCCAGCCAACCCAGGTGCTGAATCTGGCCCTCAGAGCATCATGGCAGAGCACAGCCATCACAGGCTTTGGAGTCAGGTCCTGTGTCAATCCTGGTCTTGTCTCTTCCACTTCTGAAAACTTGGGCAGGTCACTTAGCCTCTCCAAGCCTCAATTTCCACACTTGCCAAAAGAGAATACTAGCATCTCTACCCCCATGGAGTTGTTGTGAAGATTAAATGAGAATGCCAGCAAAGCAGTGAGCCCAGAATCTGGCACATAGTAGATGCTCAATAAATAAACATTATGTTCTCTTTGAAATGGATTCTACTCTTGCCCTGGGCCAGGCTTGCCTGACAACTCCACAGGGTTGCACTGAATTCTAAGCTTCCATGTCCTTCGCTCCTTATTCTTATTGTCCCCATTGCAGACAACTTAGATGAGAGCTTTATCTTCATTCCTTGTTCCTCTGCTTTCTTAAAGTTTCTCTGCCTCTCTCCCACCCCCTAGGGTTATACATCCTCAGTTCTGGTGTCTTTGGAGTCTAATACCTCAGTTCCACTCATCAAATCTGCACTACTGGCACAGCAGCCACAGCCACACACATTCTGTCTCCTGAAGCTCCTAGAGGACAGAGGCAGCCTATTTCCTCATTGCACCCACTCCACACCTGTTACTAGTATCAGCTACCATGGAGCCAGCCACCTGACTCATGGCGACCCCATGTACAACAGAAGAAACGCTGCCTGGTCCTGCACCATCCCCATGGTTGGTTGCAGATCGGACTATTGTGATTCATAGGGTTTTCATTGACTGATTTTTGGAAGTAGATGTCCAAGTCTTTCAGGGTTTCCAACCTGTTAATTCCAGTTTGAACCCCTGGTGAGAATTTGTATTTCTGACAAGTTCCCAGGTGATGCTAATACTGCTAGTTGGGAACCATTTATGAGAACCACTATCATAGCAGTGGTTCTCAAAATTTATCATACGAGGAATCACCTGGGGATCTTGTTAAACCATAGATTGTGATTCAGTATATCTGGGGTAGAAATGCAAATGTTCAGCAGGGGTTCTAACTGGAACTAACCAACGGGAAGCCCTGCTTTCTTCCTAGTCCATCTTAATCTGGAAGCTTGTCTGAAACCTGTTCAGCATCATAGCAACACACAAGCCTCCACTGACAGATAGGTGGCCGCAGGGGTGGATTAACCAGTAAACACGGTAAGCACTGGCTTACAGTAAGCAAGGTATCCATGGGCTTAAATGTGCTTATTTAATCTGTAGTGCACAATTTCACTTGGTTTTCACCACATCTTACCTTGCTCATTGGGTAATCCGTCCTTGGATGGTGCTGCGCATGAGGTGCATTGGCTGGGAATCGAATCCAGGTTTCCCACAGAAAAGGTGAGAATTCTACCACTGATCAACTAGCCCTTGCAACTAGCACTCCATGTACACACTCACGGTTGACTGGTCCATGCTGAAGTGTCCCCAGACTCCATGGAGAAGGACTCGTGATCCCACTGGTGGTGACAATTTGTTTATTCTTGGCTGTTATTTTCAGCCTGACCCGAATTCATGGTCCTAACATCACTGAGCTCCTCGGTTTATTAAATTATAGAATGGGGAGATGGAATAGTCCAGAAACTAAGATGACTGTGATCTGTTTTATAAATAGTTCCAGCCTGTATCTGGAGAAGAGGCACATGGACATTTGTAGGTGGGTGTTTCCATTTGCCTGCATTTGGATGAAGGTGCCAGTACTACCTCTTTCACTTATCCAACTCCCACCCTAGACCAGAAGAGAAGATGCATCTTGGACAGAGCCATGTAAGGAGTGTGATTATTATATTTGTGGAGACTCTAAAAAGATTTACCTAAATGAGAGAGTGGAATTCTAAGGACAATGGGACATGTCCTTAGGGACTGTCTGTATATCGGAAGTGGCCATGTGGTCCTTTCCCCATTGACTCCTCTCCACTTTTACCTGTCTTCAGCAATTAGGAGCTCAGGTCACATTCCTGCAGCTCATTCTTGGGTCTTAGGGATCACCAGGCTGGAGGGTATGGAGACCTCTCCCTCTTCCTAGGCTTGATAAAGCAGCCGAGGGGTCTTACTCATGGGAATGGGACAGATCTGTACTCTGCCCCTTCATTTATGCTGCATGACCTTGGATAAGTTATTTACTCCTCTGAGCCTCAGTTTCTTCATCTGGAAAATGGGGTTGCTGTGGGAATGACACATAGTAATTCACAAAATTGCCTGGGGTGGTGCTTGCACATAGCAGGTCTTCAGTAAATGGGAGTTTAATTTGGTGAAGTCCTTAAGCCCTTCAGTGCAAGCAGCAAAGGACTCACTCTCACAACTCTGGCACACAGGCAAATGGGCCTGTGCCCAGGCACAGAACTGCAGCTTGTCACAGACCACTCCCTTCCTCCCTCCCAGCCTAGAGGGTCTGGATGGCGGTTCCAGGCTGGTGCCCCACTTTGCTGAGCCCTGCAGTTTTGACAAGCAGCCCCAGGAACCCAGAGGCTGTGCTTGGAAGGAGCCTAATTAATCACTGCAGTAATGGTTCTGGCGGCGGCAGCCCCGCTGCGCTGGGCCATGTGAGTCCTGCAGCTGCTCACTCACTGGCGTTCCCAGCTTGCTTCTGCACACTGCCCTGTGACCTGCACCCCAGGCTGCCTGATGGGGATGAACCCAGACTCAGAAAGGGACAACCAGATGATTCTGACTTCCAGAGATGTGGGTGTGGGTGATCCCC
>NW_004444001.1:6049161-6051375 GCF_000243295.1 Trichechus manatus latirostris | reverse complement strand
GTATAAGCAGAGGCATGCTCTCTGAGTAGATCAGGAATCAAGGGACCGAGTCCGGCACTGGTCCCCCTTGTGCATGCAGCAGAGGGTACTCCCTACCTCTCTGATTCAGTTTACTTCTTTGGGGTGCCTCTTCCCCCAGATGGTCTTTCCAACCTCTCCCAGTCTCAATTCTTCCTTTTGTGGAAATGGAGGTGATTTCCCTTTGTCCTAAGAACAGAAAGCATTAGTGTAAAATGAAGATCAATAAAAAAGACTTCTTTCAGCTAAGGTACCAGGAAAAACTGAAAGAATCATTCCTTTTACTAGGGATAGCTAACATTGATATAGCACCAGACTCTCTCCTAAGACTTTTCATATATTAACTCACATGAGCCCTATAAAGGGAGGCACTATTAATATCCCCATTTTATAGATGGGGAAATTGAGACACAGAAAAGTTAAGAGGGTGGTCAAAGCCCCACAACTAACAAGTAGTAGAGATGGGACTCAAACTCAGCCTGACTCCAGAACTTGGGCTCTTAAGAGACTGTTCTTCCATGTATATTTCCATACCCAACTCTCAAGCTGGGCTGTGTGAGCTCATGAGGGTAGCTCATGAGTACGCTGCCTGGCACATCCCAGGCACACAGTAACTATTTGTTGTATGAACAAATGAACGAATGAATGAACAAATGAATGGGAAGCATGGTGACAAATGCAGCTGAGAAGATATTTGGGGTCTAGATCCAGGGGCATCCCAGGCATCTGACGGTGAGACAACACTAAGGTCTTAAGCAGGAAAGGCCCTGTTGTGGGTGTGTTCACTCAGTGCTGTGATTGGACACCTGCTGCATTGGCTTCACTAGGCGCAAGCAGTGTTAACCTGGGATTCAACTCTGTTTTTGTGCCTTGAGAGCCTCTAACAGCCCCTTCCTTCCCACCACTGCAGAAAGGTACATGGCTACAATGTCTCTAGGGCCAAGTGAGGCCGCATTTGACACCCGGCCCTCCACCCACATCCCCCAACATCTTCAGCGGAGTACTCTGAGACCCATTCTAGTTTGTATTGTTATGATCACTGGTATTATTACTAATCCCCACACTGTAGTTTCCTCCTGGAGGAAAGTTGTTCCACATGCTGAGGCTAGAATGTTAAGCATTCTGGAAGGCATTGGAAACAATCATAAGAATAAGCAGGGGGTGGTGAGTGCAGCTCATGGTTGGTGTGGGAGGAGGCACTCGCTCCCCTGAGAAATCTTCCTTCTCACACAGCCCCTGGCTGGGCATGAGCTCAGCAAAGGGGACATCTTCAGGCTGGGTAAATAGTGGGGGAGGTGGGAGGGGGTTGTGGGTGTGGGGTGCAAGCCTTAGCTCACCCTGCCTGGGACACTTCTCTGCCTGTTGTCAGAGAGGGAGATAAGAATCCAAGGGGGTCCATGCCGGTGGGGGAGAGAGGCAGCCCTGCAGTGGAAGAAATAATGAGTTAAAGAGTCATTGAGTGAGTAAAGAGAAATATCAGGAATCAAATTGCAGGGAAGATTTCAAGTAATCATAAAGGGTTTTTCAAATATACTCACTGCTAAGATCTACAGATATCAGGAGAGAAAATGGGTTTCCTTACCAATAATAGTCGCGGAGGCTGGGGGAGCAGGATGCAGACACGGAAAGCACTTAACCAGGCTTTCCACCTCCTTCTCTCCAGCATGGGGGAGGAAGGCCAGGTTCCTGGATGCAGCCCAGGTGGACAAGGGCTGAGGGAGACAGACTAGTCCAATCACAGAGGAGGGTGAGGAGTGGGTGGGCTACGCCCCTGGGAAGTGGGTTGGTCTCCAGAGCAGCTTGACGGGGAGGGCCAGCTTGTGGTTTGTTGTTAGTTGCCATCCGGTCAATTCTGACTCAGGGTAACCCCATGTGGCTGGGTGGTGCAAACAGTTAAGTGCTCAACTAGTAGCTTAGAGGTTGGCTGTTTGAAACCACCCAGAGGCACCTCGGAAGACAGGCCTGCGGATCAACTTCCGAAAAGTCACAGCCTTGAAAACCCTGCAGAGCACAGTTCTACTTTGCACACACGGGTCCCCGTGAAGAGCTGTTGTTAGGTGCCGTTGAGTCGCTTTCGACTTACAGTGACCGTATGTACAACGGAACAAAACGCAGCCTGGTCCTGTGCCATCCTCACAATCATTGGTATGTTTGAGCCCATAGTTGTAGTCACTGTGTCACTCCATCTCATCACGC
>NW_004444001.1:6046627-6047466 GCF_000243295.1 Trichechus manatus latirostris | reverse complement strand
CCATTCATTTTACCTAGTCTAGGTTCAAGAGCAACTTTCAGAGTCTCTTCTGATATATATTTTTGTCTTTTCTTTCTTTTTTTTTTATTGTACTTCAGGTGAAGGTTTACAGAACAAACAGTTTCTCATTAAACAGTAGTACACACATTGTTTTACGACATTGGTTAACAACCCTACAACATGTCAACCCTCTCGCTTCTCAACTTTTTTTTTTTGGTGAAAATATACATAGCCAAAGATACACCATTTCAAAAATTTCTACGTGCACAGTTCAGTGAAATCGACTATGCTCTTTGGTTGTGCTGCTATTCTCACCTTAGATGAAGGTTATGTCTTTTCTTTCTTTAGTGTCTTTTTAATGAACTTTTGCTTTCTTCATGTATAATGTCCTTTGATGTCTTTCCACAACTTATCTGATCTTTGATTATTAGTGTTCAATGCATCAAATCTATTCTATACTCAAGGTTGTGTTTTGGCTCTCATGGACTTGTTTTAATTTTCTTCGGCTTCAACTTGAACATGCCCATGAACAATTGATGATTTGCTCCACAGTCAGCCCTTGGCCTTGTTCTGACTGATAATATTGAGCTTTTCCATCATCTCTTTCCATAGTTATAGTCAATTTGATTCCTGTGTTTTCCATCCGTTGAGGTCTACATGTATAGTCGCTGTTCACATTGTTGAAAAAAAGTACTTGCAATGAAGAAGTCATTGGTCTTGCAAAATTCTTTCATGCAATCTCTGGCATTATTTCTATCACCAAGGCCGTATTTTCCAGCTGCCAGTCCTTCTTCGTTTCCAACTTTCCCATTACAATCACCAGTAATTATCAATGCATC
>NW_004444001.1:6024326-6043638 GCF_000243295.1 Trichechus manatus latirostris | reverse complement strand
CACTGGTACAGGGCCTGGCCATGTGACTTCTAATTCTGCCCTGCCGCAACCCAGACATGTCACAACAACTTCTGTCCCCTTCCAAACTCTGTGGTTCCAGGATGCTGTGTTTGTTTTCCGTTTTGCTTTGGCCTCCAGAGGTAATTCTTTCCCCTAAGAAAATTGCCATCCATGGCTATTCCAGGGAGTGAGACTGGGACTGGTCCCAGAAAGTGTGTAAGGAGGCCAGCTTCTCTGTGGCTCACATGGAGAAGGCAGGGGAAGGAGGTTTCTTCAGGGAGCTGGGCGTGGACACGGGCACATCAGCCCAGGGAACTCACACTCAGAGCCAGCAAGGGCCGGCAGGAATGTAGTGTGAAAAGTGGGCTCAGTAAGGCACATGCCCTGCTGAAGTGACAGCTGGTATTTAGCGTCTCCCAATTTTTCCAGGACAAATTGGAGACTGGAGGGTGTCAGATCTTCCATCATTTCAAGAAAAGTCAGAATTCAAAATTTTTATGTAAAAACAAAAAAAACTCTTGATTTTAAAATGCTGGACTTGAATTTAAAATATTTGAAACAAATATACCTGGGGACCAAATTCAGTTCATAAATATATCAATTAGAGTTAGGCTCAGCTGATAGTAACAGAAAATAAACGAACAAAATAACAGTGGCTTAAATAAGATAGAAGGGCCATTTCCAGTAGACCAGAAATGAAATCCTTGTGTGTAGATGGAAAGTTTTTCTTTACTAGTTCACTTCAAAAAAAAAAAAAAAAAATCCAAAAAAACATCGGTGGAGACAAACTCCATTGTCCAACATGAGGTATGAAAGTCAAGTTTAATCCACTCTAACCAGAAAGTCAACAAAGCAGGGTTGATGCGTTCGGATAGAATTAGGGAATCCTGAAGATAACTGACTCCAATCCTCTATTAGACTGGGGCTCCCTGAGGCAGGGCTGTGTCTCCCTCTCAGATGGGGGCTCACTGAGGGCAGCACTGTGTCTCCCCCTCAGACTAGGGCTCCCTGAGGCAGGGCTGTGTCCCCCCCCCCCGAAACTGGGGCTCCCTGAGGACAGGGCTGTATCTCCCTCTCAGACCAGGTGTTCTCTGAGGTCAGGGCTGTGTCTCCCCTCAGACTGGGACTCCCTGAGGGTGAGGCTATGTCTCCCCACAGACTGGGGCTCCCTGAGGGCAGGGCTGTGTCTCTCCCCTCAGACTGAGAGACACCTTGTGTAGTGCTGTGTCTCTTATTGTAGGAGAGATTCCTGAGGGCAGGGTTCTTTCTCCTTCTAGACTGAAGAATTTCTTAGGAGTGGGACCACATCTCTTCTTTCAATTAAAAACCTCACAGGGAAATTGAGGCTTTCTTTTGTGAGTTACATAATTGCTCTGAACTTCAATTTCCTCATCTTTATATTGAGCATGTCCTTGGATGGTACAAATGGTTATGTGCTCACCCACTAGCCGTAAGGTTGAAGGTTCAAGTTCACCCAGCGACACCTCCAAAGAAAGTCCTGGTGATCTACTTCCACAAAACCAGTCATTGAAAACTCTATGGAGCACAGTTTTTCTCTGACACGTATGGGGTCACCATGAGTTGGAGTCGACTGGATGATAACTGGTTTTGACTGGTATATTGGGCATAATCATATTTACTTTGCAGGATTATTACGTAGTGCTTGTGATTTTAAAATACATCTGTAAATTCTTTGGCACTGCCTTTAAGAGGTAGAGTCTTATTTCCTTCACCCTGAAGATGGACTGACCTTGGTGACTTGCTTCTAGTGAAAGGAACTTGGCTAAGTGATGCTGCATGACTTCCGTGGCTAGGTCGTAAAGAGCAATACTGCTTCCACCTCGCTCTTTCTCTTGCTCTTGGAATGCAGACACCGTGCTGTGAGGAGGCTTAGGCCACATAAAGAGGCCACAGATGGGTGTTCCTGCTGTCAGCCCCAACTGAGGTCAGATGACAGCCAGCAACAACCACAAGACATGTGAGTAAGAAGCCATTGAGATGACTCCATTTGACTGTCCTGGCGTGAGCGATCCTGAGTGAGAACCACCTCGCTGAGCCCAGCCAACTCTCAGATTCATGAGAAAAATAAATAATTGTTATTGTTTAAGCCACTCTTTTGGGATGGTTTGTTATGAGGCGATAGGTAACCTAAACAGTGTTAACTGAAACAACTTACACCAAATGGCCTAGCTCCACATCTGGTACATAGTCAGCAGTCAACAAAACGTAGCTATTGTGTTGTTTCATTCTTTGCCCTGACTTCAGGATTCTGCAGAGTCAGGTGGGTGATCATGCATGAATGACACTCGCTGGCTTGGAGACACTGTAGAATGTGGAACAGAGTGGAGAATGCTGGAGAATGAACCTGGCAGAGGGAATCAAGGAATAACCACCCAGGAGCTCATTTTTGTTAACAGTCTACAGACATTGTGCTAGGTGTTCTGCAATGTTATGTCTTCTTATCCTCACAACCATGCTCAAAGACAGGTTTCACCCTGTTTGTCAGATGAGAAAACTGAGGCTCAGGGACATGAGCTGTGGTTCATCCATCATCTCAGAACCAGTCATCTTAGGAGCCAGATGGTGCACCAGTCTGCCAGTGCCTTTCCTTGCACCACACCTCACTTTTTCTCTACCCCCATGATGCTTCGCTCTTGCTCTCAGCCAATCAATAAACAAGTAATTACCAAAAACCCCCAACGTGCTTATCGGCACTGTGGTGCCAGAAAGGTGCTTCCTGATGCCTTGCATCTGTCTATACTGATGGCGTTTCTTTAGCTTGTTGGAGATTACGAATGTTGGCTCATTTTCCTTCCTTTAATAAATCTCCAGGGACCTAATCATTCTTACTGAGCTCCATCCAGCTCCCGTTTGCTTGTGGTTCCCCACACCCAACTCCTCTGATGAAGGAACTGGCCACCCTCTAGTCTCCCCTTGCCTGGGCTGGGGGCTTTCTTTGCTGGGAACCATTCTCAACAGGGGCAGTATTGCCTCCAAGGAGATAAATATTGGTTCTTGGGTAGGGGGAAAGGAATCATCTTAGCTATTACAGTGGTTTGTGACCCTCAAAAAAGCCACAGTACATAAATAGATATATAGTATATCTGTGGTATTAACTTGTCAGGGGCCAGGGGAAATTCGGAAAAATATCTGAAAGACTCCTTGGGAGATATTAAGGATTGAATTGTGTCCCCCCAAAATATGTGTTGTAAATCCTACACCCCTGTATCTGTGGATGTAATTCCATTTGGGAATAGGGCTTTCTTGGTTATGTTTAACGAGACCATATCAGTTTAGGATGTTTTAAAGCAATCACCTTTGAGATATGAAAGAGCAGATCAGGTACAGAGAAGCAAGCAGGAATGGGGGAAAGACAGATGCCATGTGGAGATCTTCAAGGAACTCCAAGAAGAAGCTGAGACAAGGATTTTCCCCCAGAGCAGACAGAGAAAGCCTTCTCCTGTAGCTGGCACCCTGAATTCAGACTTCTAGACTCCTAAAATACGAGAAAATAAATTTCTGTTTGTTAAAGCCACCCACTTGTATTTCTGTTGTAGCAGCACTAAGGAACTAAGAAAGTGGCGGAGGCAATAATGAATAAAAAAAATTTGCAAAGCACCGATCTAGGTCCTTCACCCCCAAGGTTCTGGAGGCCTATTGGTCCTTTCTTGGGGTAAGGGTGAAGGGTGGCCGGGGTTTGGGGGGCCTCCTGGAGTGGAGGGTGTAAGGCTCCTATCTGGCTATGATTCCTGGTGCTGGGGTGGTCTCTGGGGAGGCACAGGAGGGCTACAAAGATGTCAGCTCAGAGGCAGGACTCAAGCAGCTTCCTTTTTCCAGAACCCCAGGCCTCAGCACTTACCTCTTGTGCCAGAGTTCACGAAGGAATGTTTCTTTTAGAAAATTAACAATGATTGATTATTTATTCTGCTGGAAATAAATACTTCTGGTAACCAGGGTTAGAGATTAAAGGAAGTTCTGGGCTGTAGCTAGGAGTTGAGATGCGTGTGTTTTAGACTCTTCTTCCTCACTCTTCCCACCCCACCTTCAGCATGGCCAGCGTGGGCCAGGGGGTGACAAATCCTCCCTAGACCAGAGAGTCAGCCACCACCCCAACTCCAGATCCACATTCCTCATCACACCAGGCAGGAGATGGCATTAAGGAAATCTCTCTGGGCCTCTGCGTGGAGCTAGTACCCCCATGGGGCAGAAAGAGACACAGGGGTTAAGTGTTTGTCATAGGCTCCCAAAACTCTGAGTGTTTGTGGGTTTAGTTATAGGAATCTTGGAAGCAGGGTCATTTGTTTCTGTGTACAGGGGTCGAGTGTATGCTGTGAGCTGGGCCTTCCATGTGTGTTGTATGAGTGTTTGTGAGCCAGCATATGTGATGAGTGGAGTCCCTGGGTGGCACAAATAGTTAACACACTCACTGCTAACGGAAAGGCTAGCGGGTTTGAGTCCATCCAAAGGGGCCTCAGAAGAAAGGCCTGGTGATCTACTTCTGAAAAATCAGCCATTGAAAACCCAGTGGAGCACAGTTCTACTCTGACACACATAGGATCACCATGAGTCAGAATAGACTCAACAGCAGCCGGTCACTGGTTATATGTGATGAGTACTGTGTCTGATTGCTCATATGTATCTCTGTGTGTATTTTCTTGTGTGTGATGTGTGTGTGTGCATGTGTGTGTATCATTGTGGCCACGTGTGCATCTGCAGTGTGTCTATCTGTGTGAGTTCCTTCTCTGGGCTGTTACACCAATTTGACTGGGTCTAAGGGTGTGTGTGCACCAGATCGTGGCCAAATATCAAGTGGGACAATTTGCATGCAGAGCACTGACTGCCCTTATTACCTTAAAAGAGAGAATTGGTTTTTATGGGAGCAAATTAATTCATTTTTTAAGGTATTTAAAACACTTGAACTCTTTTAGCTTCTCTAAACATTTAGGGTAGTGAGAAGCACAGGGCTTGGGGGCCACGTGATGGCTGGTTGTGAGGATCTGAGTGGCTTGTCTTCCTGTGTGAGGAGGTGGGATCGGAGGCAGATATGACTTGAGAAATTAAGAAATGAGATTATGGAAAGGGGACATGTGGGGCCAGGGAGAGACTGACGATTAAGAGGGTGTGGTGGAGATGGAGTCCCAGCTCTGCCACTGAGCCATTTGGGACACATCATATCCCATCTCTGAGACTTACAATCCTCATCACTAAAGTGGGCAAAGTATATCTCTTCTAGGCTATCTGGAAGCATACAAAGAAAACACACTTCAAAGGCTCAATACGTGGCTTGCCCATGGGAGAACTTGGTGAGGGATGGGATGAGCCCCAGCTCTCAGAAGCAGACCTTGCCACATTTCTGAGACCCTGCACCCACCCTTCTTGAGTCTCAGGTCCGATCAGGTCCCTGACCCATTCCTGTGCCTGAGGCCCTATTTGGGTGATATGCTGGTGTTCCAGCCCAACCATAGTAACCACAACCAAAGTACACACAGCTGGAGGATAAATCCCAAGGAAATGTTTTGCATACATCATATGTATGAGGTCCTCACAACAACTCCATGAGGCATGTCTCAGAACCTTGTTTTCCTCATCTGTAAAATAGGTAGACTAGGAACCTGCATACATGATGTCGGAAAAGTTTTTGGGCAATGCCTGGTGCATATTGTTGTTGTGTGCGATTCAGTCCATCTGACTTATAGCAACCCTATAGGGCAGAGTAGAACTGCCCCCATAGAGTTGCCAGGTCTTTTCTTCCTCAGAGCTGCTGATGGGTTTGAACTGCTGACTGTTTGGTTAGCAGCCGAGCTCTTAACCATTGCACCACCAAGGCTCCTTGCTAAATCAATGTTACGTATTATTATCATTCCCATTTTACAGATGACAAAATCAAAACATGCAGATAGAAAGCATTTGCCTCAGGGCTTATGGCTAGTAGGTGGCAGCACTAAGATTTGACCCCTGGCCTCTGGCTCCAGAACTTGTTCCCCACTAGTGCTTGCCTTGCTCTTGCCAGAAACTGGCCCAGAGACCAGAATCCTTCGCTTTTCTTCCTGCTGAGTCTTATCCCTGTGATGCTGGCAGTCAGACCCCCGTCACTGTCTGCCTGCCCACTCACCTAGATTCCCAAGAATCACCCACGTACCCTGGTCCCCCATTACGGCTTCCTCTCTGTCCATGGACGACTTTGTTCCTTCTGAGTGGAATCCTTGCCTGCTGTCTGCCTACCATATTCCTATCCTGAAGGCATGAAGTCAGAAACAGCTGAGATTACTGCCTTTAATTAGATTGTCCCCAAAGCTGTTGTGGCCTGGGAGGGCAAGAGTTACAACCTAAGGTCAAGGGCAAGGGAAGTCCAAGTATCTGAGCGTCCCTCCTCCATTTCGGCCACGGTCACTCAACACTTTGCTGCTATGTATCATTTGTCAGTGTTGGTTTTTCTCTGTCCTGTCTGTTTAATTTTTTAATTACTTTTTTGCTTCCATTTTTTAAAATTCTTTGGCTTCAATCTTGCTTGTTCTTCAAATTTGCTGAGGAGGAATTTTGCTATTGTGGGGAAGATGACCAAATGCCTTCTTTTGAGTTTTCTTTTGGCTTTGTCCTATTGTCTAATTACCAAAAATCATCTTCTTAGATCTTTTGCTGGAAATGCAGACGGCGCACACCCTTTGTTTTGCGTTTCAGACCTTTGGCTTTTCTTAATAACTCAAAGATCTGTTGTTCTCTCTGCACTAAGGCACTGGGGAGTGGAAGCCTGTGTCCCTGCCTGTCAGCTGCAGCCTCACAGCTCTCACGCCCTCCCTGACTGTAGAGCATGCCTGTAAAGCTTACATACACAGGAACACGTATGCACATCCATGCACGGTATACAAGCAGCCAATGGATATTTACTGAATGAATATGCAGGCCAGGCACTGTTCTAGGCACTGATCAAAAAGACAGACAAGGACACTGCTCTCATGGATCTTACACACTCACACAGACACACACACATACACCCACACACAATCATACATGTACACACTCCCACAGATATACACACAATCACATATACACACACAGAATCACACATACACACACAATCACACAGACTCATACACACACACACCCTCTTCTCTGTCCACTCCTTCTTTGGGAATAAAGGATAGCAATGGCCTAAGCTTCAGGATCCTTTTACCGTGATCTGACCTCATTAGGGTGGTACCACTGCCCCTTGGCAAGGTGTCCCCTAGCTGTGCAGATGTGGGAGATTCTCAACCACTGGGCCTCTGTGGCACCCTTGTGCCTCTCACTCTCCCTCTCCCCTTGCAGAAGTGACTATGTGATACTGTATCCAACCATTCTGCTCCTCGGGATGTACCCCAGAGAACCTCTCACACTTGTGTACAAGGAGATGTGAATGCAGTTGTTCATCTCAGCTTTGTTTATAATGGCAACAACTGGAGAAAACGAAAAGTCCACTTATACAGCAGAAAAAATATGATTGAACCAGGATTATATGAATCATCATGAATAAATCTCAAACTCATAATGTTGAGTAAAGAAAAGCAAGTTGTAGAATAATGAAATTAATATAATACCATTTGTATAAGTTTGAAAACATATAAGCCAATGCCACAAATTATTTCTGTCAGTTTGTCGTACTGTGGAGGCTTGCATGTTGCTATGATGCTGGAAGCTGTGCTGCCAGTATTTCAAATACCAGCAGGGTCACCCATGGTGGACAGGTTTCAGCAGAGCTTCCAGACAAGACAGACTAGGAAGGAAGGTCTGGCAATCTGCTTCTGAAAATTAGTCAATGAAAACACAATGGATCACAACAGAATATTTTCTGATATAGTGCTAGAAGTTGAGCCCCCTAGGTTGGAAGGCACCCACAAAACACAGCAGCCACAATAATGGACTCAAGCATACCAATGGTTGTAAAGATGGTGCAGGACTGGGCAATGTTTTATTCTGTTGCACATGGGGTTGCCACGAGTTAGAGATGACTCAATGAGAACTAACAACAACATATACTGTTTATGATTCATATGTTGTGGTAAGAACAAGAAAACCCGGATGGAAATGGGTATGACAAATTTCATGAGTGTGGTTACCCTGGCCAGAGGGGCAGGGGGCAGAGGTTAGGACTGGGGAGAGTTTATAAAGGACTTTGGTTGAAACTGTAATGCTTAATTTCTTAAACTGGTTGGTGGGTGTATGATGTTTATAGTATTAGTTATACTTTCTATGTCTAAAATTTTTTTTTTAAAGAAGATGTAATATAGAAAGAGAAACTAAGATGTGTGTTTATCCGGAGTTAGAATCATAACGTATCCTTTACTTCTTCACTTGATTTGTCTTCAAGTTGCAAGTAAGTTTTTTTTTTTCAGATAAGAATCTTCTATTTAAATAAAATGACTAGAGATTCTTTCCAAAGATGGCAATGATTGTCTGTGATGAGCCTGAACCTTTTTACTCTCGTTTGGTTTTTTCTTTGCTGTATGTCACCAGCCCAGTGCTGATGGCAATAACAGCCCACCTTTTCTTATTCTGTTGTGATGGGTGTGTGGGACTGTGTGGTGTATGGGGAAACTTTCCCTGTGGCTGCTAGGTCAGTGAAGGAATGCAAAGTTGGCTCTTGTAGACACTGTGCACCTATAAAGCTTTTCTACCTTTGAAGTGTGGTTCCATCATAGATAGATACATACATACATAGATACACAGTAGATACACAGATACATAGATACATAGATGGATACATAGATTGGTGCCATTGAGTCAGCTCTGACTCATGATGACCCCATGTACAACAGAACAAAATGTAGCCTGGTCCCGCACCATCCTCACGATTGCTGGCATGTTAGAGTTCATCAATGCCGCTATTGTGCGAATCCATCTCACGGAAGGTCTCCCTTACCTCGCTGGCCCTCAGCTTCACCAAATATGATGTTTTCCTCCAGCAGTTGATCCCTCCTGATGATGAGTCAGACAATGTTCTGTTGTGATTCATAAGGTTTTCGTTGGCTAATTTTCAGAAGTAGATCGCCAGGCCTTTCTTCCTACTCTGCCTTAGTCTGGAAGCTCTGCTGAAACCTGTCCACCAAATACTATGGATGACCCTGCTAGTATTTGAAATACCAGTGACACAGCTTCCAGGATCCCAACAACACACAAGCCACCACAGTATGACAAACTGACACATGGGTGGTGGGGTTCCATCGTACTGAATGCTAAAGCTCTCCTGAAGCCTATAATCTGACCCACGGCCCACCTTGGCACCACAATTCAAAGCTACCCTTTCCCATGGCCCTCTCCTCATCAGAGTTTATGTTCAGTCTCCCCACCCATTGGTATACTGCTCTATGCCAGGTAATCTCAGGGCTTCAAACTGGTTCATTCTGGTTCTAACCCCTGCTGAGAATTTGCATTTCCAGCAAGTTTCCTGCAGAAAATTTACATTTTCACCCCAGATAGACTGAATTTGAATCTACAGTTTAACAAGATCCCCAGGTGATTCTTATCTATAACTTTCTAGGAACTTGTTAGAAATGCAGGGGTTTGAAGCCCTGGGGAATCTGGAAGTCCTGTAATGAGTACTTCCAAAAGACCCACTGCAATCAGGCTGCCTTAAAGAAAGTATAGGATTCAGATGGGGTGGGCCTCATCTCTTCCCTCAGCCAGGGTGCCCAAGGTTAAGGATTATGTTCACATTGTCAGCTGGGTGTGACCAGGCAGAATAGGGATAAGCAGAGGGTGGTCAGCAGAGACACTATTACAGGGGCCCTGATTAGAATGGAAGGCGCCCTGGTGGCACAGTGGTTAAGTGCCTGGCTGCTAACTGAAAGGTTGGCAGTTCGAACCTATGAGCTGTTCTGAGGGAGAAAGATGTGGCGGTCTGCATCCATAAAGGTTACAGCCTTGGAAGCCCCATGGGGCAGTTGTATTCTGCCCTACACGATTCATTATGAGTTGGAATCGACTCGACGGCAGTAGGTTTTGTTTTTTTATTAGAACAGGGTCAGTTCTGCTCTTCGTCAGTTGCTCATCCGCGCCATCTCGTCCCAGTGCCAACACAGTAATCCATCGTCAGCGGCTGCTTGCGTTTGTGTTCTTGGCGAGAATCAAATCCGGCAAAAGGGCAGAAAAAGTGCTTGCATGCAGCTTTTCAGCAAAACTCAATTAAAGTGGGGAATTGGACTTGAAAATGAGCCATTTTTTTCACCCTCCTCTCAGAACATCCCCTCTCTTTCCACACTTGCTGGGCATTTTCCTAGCATAGCCTGAGCCTGGGATGCAAATGGCGGTCAGTAAGAGAAACCCTCCACCGCCTGCCTGTCAGTTTGTTGTACTCTGGTGGCTTGCCTGTTGCTATGATGCTGGAAGCTGTGCCACCAGGATTTCAAATACCAACAGGGTCACCCATGGTGGACAGGTTTCAGAGGAGCTTCCGGATTAAGACAGACTAGGAAGAAAGGCCTGAAGATCTACTTCTGAAAATTAGCCGTTGAAAACATTATGAGTCACAACAGAATATTGTCAAATAGTGTGCTGGAAGATGAGCTCCCTAGGGTTGGAAGGCACTCAAAATGCACAGCGGCTGCAACAATGGACTCAAGCATACCAACAATGGTGAAAATGGTGCAGGATTGGGGAACATTCTCTTCTATTGTGCATTGAGTCGCCATGAGATGGGGCATGGCTTGATGGCAACTAACAAGCAAAAGAGAAACCCTGGCTACCAGTCCTTGAGCACTTGCGTCACTGCCAAATCTCACTCGTTCCTGTGATGGGGAAACTGAAGCATATACTGGTTAAATACATTTCCCGAGGCTGCACAGCTAGTCAATGGCAAAGCTGAAACAAAACTCCTAATAATTCTAGCTCCCAAACACAACCTTTTTTACTGCTCCATACTGCCTTGAGGAACTTCCACCCTCATCCTCTAGGATCCCAATCCCACAGAAAGCTAAGCTTCCTCCTGCTAATCCCAGCAAGACAGCTGAGGGCCTGGCTCTATTCCAGAGTTTGCCCAAAAAGATGCCAAGTATTTCCTCCTGTAGTGAGTGCCACCCAGAGCCGCTACCACTCAGCCTGGGTGTCCTCCTTCCAGGGAGCTGTCCCAGACAGCCACTGACTCCCTACTGACGGTCTGAATGGAGTCAGAGTACTAGGTAGTAGCTGTGATTTCTCTAACTCCTGCTCTAACCAGTAACCTAACTATTTGCACTGAGTCGACTGACTCATGGCAATTTCTTGTGTGTCAGAGTAGAACTATCCTCTGTAGGGTTTTCAATGACTGATCTTTTGGAAGCAGGTCTCCAGGACTTTCTTCCAAGGCACCTCTGGGTAGACTCGAACCTCTAACGTTTTGGTTAGTAGCTGAGTGTGTTAACCATTTGTACCACTCAGGGACTCCAAAACCTCTGCTCTAAGCTTTTTTAATTTTCACAACAAATCTAGGAGATATTACTGAGTATGATACTGGTATTACTTGAGTACTTTGAAACTCAGAGAGGTGAAGTAACATGTCCAAAGTCACACAGCTAATGTGGATCAGGAATTCAAAACCCATATCTCCCAATTTTGGAATCCCTGCACAGTACTGCCTCTCTGTTCCTGCGGTCAAGTATTTGGGGGTTATCCCCTCCCAGGGAGTGGGCTCTCCCCTCCCAGGGAGTGGGCTCATGTTCTATGCAGCCTCTCTCATCCTTTTCAAGGCGACCCCCAAGTATAAACTTCTGTCCCTTCTACTCACCCGACCACCTTACCACCACCACCAGTTGCCATCAAATTGATTGTGTCTCATGACTACCCAGTGTGTTACAGAGTAGAACTGCTTCATAGGGTTTTCAAGGCTGTGACTTTCCAGAAGTAAATCACCAGGCCTTTCTTCCAAGGTGCCTCTGGGTAGGTTCAAACCACCAACCTTTTGGTTAGTAGTCCAGAACATAGCTGTTTGCACCACACAGGGACTCCACACCACCTCCAAGGGCCCTGTTATTATCCCCACTTGGAGCTTAAGAAAAGAAAGCAAGTGCCAACCTGTGTATGGGGGAGTTTTCTGTGTTATTGGAATTGTGTTTCCTTGGAAAAAGAGAAGTCATACAATTGTATTTAGAGTTAGATAGTGAATTTATTTTGGCTTAAAATGTGCAATGAGTCAGCTAATTGTGTGTTGGTCATCAAGACCTGGCCCAAAGAATGCTTCATTCCTCAAATGTCACCAAGGCAGTCTTTCTAAGTGAGGGGATACGTTCGCTTTAATGCTAATTAGATTTCCTGTCTTATATCTGGTCCTAGGAGGAAATACGCCAGTGAGAATTGTTTTTGGTGAGATCTCTTAGGCCGCAAATAACTAAATAGCTGAATTCTGGTCACAAGTGGTTGAAGTTGTAGGGGTTTATTCAGGTACATAATGAGATCCCAGAAGAGGTAATTCCAGGGTTGACGCAGGTCAGTGATGTCATCAAAACCCATAAAAAACCTGTTGCCGTCAAGTCCACTCTGACTCATGGCGACCCCATGTGTTGTAGAGAAAAACTGTGCTCCATGTGATTTTCAAGACGGTGACCTTTTGGAAGTAGATTGCCAAGCCTTTCTTCTGAGGAAACTCTGGATGAGTTTGAACCACCAACCTTTCAGTTAGTAGTAGAAATCTGTCGTAGTTATTAGTGCTGCTATGACATACACATCACAAGCAGGTGGCTTTACCAAACAGATATTTATTTTTTTGCAGTTTATGAGGCCAGAAGTCTGAATTCAGGGTGTCAGCACTGGGGGTCCTTGTCTCTCTTCAGCATCTGTAGACCCAGTGTTCCTTGGCTCCTTGGTGATCTTCATGTGGCATGGCGTCTGTCTTCCTCCATCTCTGCTTGCTTCTCTAAGCCTAATCTGCTCTTTTTATATCTTAGATAGACTCAAGACGTATTTTGGGGGGACACAATTCAATCCATAATCAGTCCTTAGCCATTTGCTTCACCCAGGGACTCTGATGTCATCAAAGCCCCAGGCTTTTCCTGTCTGTCCACTGCCCGGCAGCCATATTGCCCATTAAAATTGCAAGATGGCTGCCCAGCTCCAGAGCAGCAAGGCAGGGAGGGATATCCTTCTTCCAGTCTCTGTCTCATCAAGGAGGAAAATATTTCCCAACAGCCCCAGCGGGACTCTTTTTTCAACTCCTTGGCCAGAACGGGGTTATGCGTCTAGTCCTAGACCAATCACTGGTAAGACGGATGGAATTATCACAACTGAGTTAGATCAAAAACATTTCATCCCCTGCTACTTGGCACATTCCTGCTCAAAATAAATGTTCTATTAGAAGGTAGAAGGTAACAGCTGTTGGGAAGCCGCAAAAAGTAGGGTGTGCCTCAGGAAGCCAACATCCGTTTCTGAAGTAACCAGGAAAGAGCTGGTTTTGAAATGATAGATGGGAACTAGGGGTGGGAATGGGGGACCTGGGGATGGCAGGAACTGAAGAGGGACTGGTCACAGCAGGGCCTGCTGTCTTTGGCATGGTACAGCCTCCCTCTTCAGATGGTGCCCTGAGTTCCAACCCGAGTCACAAGACAGGAGAAAGGGAGAGACTTGCAGAGATGCCAGATTCCAGGGGAGGCATAGTGGTTTACAGAGCCAGGTGGCCTGGGTTTGAATGGACTGTGTGATCCTGGGTCAGTTACTTAACTTCTCTGTGACTTAATTTCCTCATCTGAAAGATAGGGACAATAATGTCTACCTTGTGGGGTTTTGGTGAAGATTAAATGAGTTAACATATGTAAAATGCTTAAAACAGTCTGGCACATAGTAAATGTTATGTAAAGAGTTGTCATTATTATTATTTAGTACTGTTTGCTGTAAGTTTCATCTCAGTCAATGAGAAGATTGTCTGGGCATTGAGGAAATCCTGTTTTGGAACTGGGGGAAGGAGAATTGGAGGATAGGATGAGATAGTTTTAGGCGCCATTTCCTTGTAAATAGCTTTATTACTTTTCTTTTTTTTTTTTTTAATTGTGATTTAGATGAAAGCTTACAGAGCAAATTAGTTTCTCATTAAACAGATAATACACAGATTGTTTTGTGACATTGGTTGCCAACCCTGCAATGGGTCAACACTCTCGCCTTCTCTGCCCCATGTTCCCTTTCCATTCGTCCAGTTTTCCTATCCCTTCCTGCCTTCTTGTCTTTGCTTTTGGGCTGGTGTGCCCATTAGTCTTGTATACATGACTGAACTATGAAGCACGTCCCTCACGTGTGTTATTGTTGGCCCAAGAGACCTGTCTAATGAACCTCAGGAATGACTTCAGTACTGAGTTAAAAGGTGTCCAGGGGCCACACTCTAGGGGTTTCTCCAGTCTCTGTCAGACCAGCAAGCCTGGCCTTTCCCCCGCCCCCATTCATCTTTTAAAGTACTCAGTTCCAGGGAAGTATGCAGATCAGTGAGGAAAGATCTGAATACTCTAGTCCCAGAGCCAGTCTATAGCAGGAACAGAAGACAAGAGTACAAGAGCAACTCAACAAGCAAGATCAACTCAATACAGGCCAAAAACACAGCAGCACTTGTTCCCATGGGGTGGGGCACCCCAGCCTCAGGACCTCTTGTCTTTCTTCCCTCCATGAGTTGTCACCTGTGCCCTGGTCCTTGCTCCTCCCCAAGTGTCTCTGTACCCTTCCCAGATGCCCTAGGGATCATGGCACGTGGAGCCAGTTTCCGTCCAGGGGTCAGACGTGGTCATTCCAGTGCAGATGCTGGGATTGCCTGTTTCAGGGCTGTCAGTCAGGATGAGTTAGATCATGCTGCAATAACAAACAAAAAAACCCATACCACAGTGGTTTCAACACAAGGTTTATTCCTTGCTCATGCTACATGTTCAACACCAGTTGATAGGAGGGATCTTCTTAGAGTTACTCAGGGACCAAGGATGAGAGATGCTGCCCCTGAACACAAGCTTCCAAGACTACCAGGATAAGAAAAGGAAAATTAAAGTCAAACACTAGCAATTAAGTGCTTCTACACTTCATTGCAAGTCACATGCAAATCACATGTCCATGCCTAACTTTAAGGGACAGGGATATGTATTCCACCATGGAAGAAGAAAGGACCAGAATATTTGTGAACACCACTAATGGCAGGGCACACAAGTTTGACAGAATGAGAGTGGGTATGTACTGCTGGAGATGATGCTGTCCCCAGCCACACTCTCTGTGAGCTGTGGCTTTCTCAGCTGCAGACCCAAGAGGACAGCTCCCTGATTTGGAAGTGATGCTCCTTATTTCAGATCCCGTGGCTCTTGGGATCACTATTTGCAAATAGTTTTCCCAGAGTGAGTCACCTCTTCTCAGAGCACTGTGAGACAAGCTCCCACAACCCTCGTCTTGCATGAAGTCTTCCTGGATTGCCTAGCATGGTGGGCCTGGTATCTCCCCTGACCCATTATGGACATGAGTACCACCCAGCTTTCTTCCTTATCTCTTAGATGCTGCCTCTCTCACTTCATGATAGCTGAGAATAGCTCACACTGGGACAATTGTTTGAAGTTTTAGTAAATGTGTCCATGTACGTTATCTCATTAAATCCTCACAACAAACCTAGGAGGTAGGTTGCTATTACGAGCCCCATTTTACAGTTGAGGAAACTGAGGCACAGAGAGATTAAATGAGCTGCCCAGGGTTATACAGCTTGTTGGTTATGAAGCCAGGATTCAAACCCAGGCAGTCCGGCACGAGGAATCATGTGCTTAACCACTGTGCTATACTCAAACCAGGAGTGCTCACAATTCCAAGTTACGAGGGGCTCCTATTTTCTATGACCAACCACTTCATCACTGATGCCAGGAACAAAAGTGCCCCTCCCCAAGGCTGCTGTATGTTGTTGGTTATCCACTGGCCAGCTCACCTCCAGACCTCTCAGGACTCATCTCTTGACTCCTGGTCCACTCTCATTCCTATCTCTGACACATTCAGTGATGTATTTTCCTACAGAAAACATGGCCAGGAATACCATCTATCTGACCCAGGTGTCAGTATGTCATTCTTAAAATCCCAGCCTTACCCATATCTCCTGTTGAGGGGCCTCATCACTGTCATCCACCATCATCATTTTCAGAAACACTTTTGTGTCTGCATGGCCCTGCCCTTCACCTCAGCCAGAGGGGCCTTCAGAGAGCTTTGGCCACATCCCAGTGGCTTGAATGGGACATGTCAAGACTGCCGGTCTGCCTCATACGGCAGGGAGACCCTCTACCACTTCACCTAGATATCACCCTCCACAACTTCAGCTCCAGGAGAGGGGAGACGGTGGCTAGAGCAGCTCACACCTCACTTCTGTCCTTCCCTGGACCCTGGCCTTGCTCACAGCTGCCCCTCACAGCAGGCCCCATCCTTTCTCTTGTTCTCCAGCACACAGCTCTCAGAGATGTACACAGCACAGGAAACCTGAGCCAGTCTTGGCTCTTCAAGGTCAGCATGAAAGGCAGCTTGAGGGAGGAAAAATGAGGAGGGTTCTCTCCTAGCAGCCCCCAGCCCCATCACCTCCTCTCCGAGCAGCCCGTTTTTCGGTGGGGGCCTCCTTTCCCTTGCCTTGCAGCTTGTTGAGAAGAATGAGCTGCTTGTAGGTTGCTTTACAACTCCATAAATAAGCACGATGTTGAGCACACAAGATGTGAGGTGTGCCCTCCGAAGTGGGTGGAGAGGGGCTGGGATCCGGCTGGAGCTCTTGTCCCAGGGACCATTGTCCTGGCACTATTTTGTCCAAAGAACTGCTTTTAGCTTTGGCCTCGGTGGTGGTGTCAGTGTCTCCTCCCACTCTCAGGCCTTCATATTTGGTTTTTTTTTTTTTGTTGTTGTTCCTAGAGGGACGGAAGCAGGCAAACCACAGAACTGTTTTCGCCGACTGAGAGCCAGAGGTCCAAGCAGAGTGGGAAAGCAGCCGTTTAGAGAGTTTTTCTGCAGACGCAGAGATGGATGCCCAGGAATCGATCCCTTCTGAAGATGAATCACAACCCGATGGACAGAGAAAACCCCTTCTGTCTAAACAGGCAGATAATGTTCCTGACAGGGCCTCCACACCACGTCAATTTGCTGATTGGTGGGAGGGAGGAAGAGAGAGAGAGAAACACCCAAAGAGTTGGAGATACAGAGGAGAGGGGCACACACAGGCGAACGGGTTCAGAGACACAGAGACTGCAACACAGACACTGAGATACCTGCAAATAGAGAGATGAGAGACAGCGATACTGAGACAGAGAGAGCTGGAGAAATAGAAACAGAAGGAACAGGCAGGAGACAGGGATGTTGTTTTCTTCCTTAGGTTTTGGCGGAGACGGGGGTTGGGAGACTCGCAGATTGTGTTTGGCATTGAACATTAATTAACCAGGCATTCGGGTCATGTTAGGCTTTTGCTCGTTGCTAAGAATTAATCAAAACAAGTGTTCTGTCGGCTCTCAGTTATCACTGGTTTGCCCTTGTGTGTAGCTTCTCCATGGGTCTTCCTTCTATTGCAGACTCGTGGATGTGTGTGTGTGTGTGAGAGAGAGAGAGAGATTCATGTTGCATGCAATGGACAGCAAGATTTGGTTTGGATTTATCTTTTCCTTTAGAATTAGCAATGCCTGCCTATCTCTGTTCACGTAATTAAGAGGTAACCGTGGGGGAATTCATAGCATGCTCTGCATAGCCTTGCTGCACCACAAGAGCAGGCTTTTTCTAATTATAATCTTAGAGCCAGAGGATCTCAGAACTTGGTTTACCAGCATTGGGAGGAAATCTTAGAGGTCTTCCAGTTTAGCCTCTTGCATAGGCAGATGGAGAAACCAAGGCACAGAGGGACCACAAATTGTGTCACACAAGGGCTGAGTAAGAATGCACCCCTAGAGGCAACCTCCCAGATGCTGCCTTCTTCCACTTGCAGGAGATGGAGGTGTCTACATCTCCAGGGGCTGGGGGTCTCCACGGCCAGGCTTTACTCATTTGGGATTCTGCCTCTTCCTGGCCAGTGCTCCAGGTCTCTATTCCTAGTCTAGTCCAGACTCTGCAGGAGCGCTAGGGCAGTGGACCTCAGAGGAAGAAGAAGGAAAACATCCATCTTTGATGTTTATACGAACCCTTTCACCCTTGGAGCTTGTGGAAATGCACCATCAGACATGGGGACAGGGTAAGGATGCACAAAAGGGCCAGCTGTGGGACAGGTCCTTCAGAAACCCTGGAAGGTAGAGTGACCATTTCTGAAAACTCATTCAAGGAAGCAAGTAACCTCTATAGCAACGGTTCTCAACTGGGGGCAATTTTGTCTCTCCAGGGTCATTTGGCAATTTCTGGAGACGGTTTTGGTTGTCACACTGGGAGTTTCTACTGGCACCTAGTGGGTAGAGGCCAGGGATGCTGCTGAACATCCTACAATGCACAGGACAGCCTCTACAACAGAGAATTATCCAGCCCAAAATGTCTGTAGTGCTGAGGTTGAGAAACCCTGCCCTAGAGGGAGTGGCCCAGCTTGCCCAGCTTCCTGTCTATACAATTTGCATTCCAGTATAGAAATGCTCATTGTTTTGCCTGCATAGACACAGCTCTTGTTCCTACTGGGTCAGAGAGGGTAGAATTTTTTTGGTGGGAGGGGCAATGGGAGGCATTTGATGAGTCAAGTCCTGCAGCTAATCATGGAGGCAGATTCTGTTCATCAGTCTGTCCCCTCCCTCCCTCTCTTTCCTATGACAGCATGAACTTTCCAATGAGAGAAGACTCATTTTTCAAGGGCACTTTGGGAGCTGACTTGCTGCTGGAACCCCAAACCATTTCTCCAAGGTCATTTGTAGGAGATATGGTCACTGACTTCGGTGGGGATCTTGGTGACTCTCAGTGAGGATGTTTCCTTACTCCTTCAGCTTGGGAAGAAGGAGAGAGGGAAGACGGCCTCTATTTGCTGTCTTCTTACCTCCTTTCCTTTTCATCCCTAACTTTTACAATCTCTGCCCTCTTCTCTCTCCTTTACCCATTTTCTATTGCCCCAATTCCATCTCGTCTAGGTCTTTGCCAAGTGTCTTTTGATGTTCTTGCTGTCTCTCTCCTGTTCCATCACACTCCTTCTCAAAGCTGAATATTGTAGAGAACAAATCAAAAGGTTCCATTCTTTCCCCTTGGAAACTAGAGTCTCACATTAAAAATTGTGAGGGAGAGAGAACCCTGCTCCCCACCCCTCTTTTTTGTTCCTTCTGTTAAATATAGAGGGGACAAAACATTTCGACAGTCTTCGCATGTACAGAGGTCAGTGACATTAAGTATGTTCACCACGTTGTTCAACCATCACCATTCCTGAATTTTTCCATCACCTTAACAGAAGTTCAGT
>NW_004444001.1:6023421-6024226 GCF_000243295.1 Trichechus manatus latirostris | reverse complement strand
CTGGTAGAACAGAGGCTATAAACATGAAATATGTGAATCAATGTTTATACTATTTACTGGTATGTATGACTCAGGCAGCAGGAGTGTGAACATTTGTCACACGAGTGGCAGAGGGTCTGGCTGGAGGGGAACACTTTTTCTTCCATGTTTGTGAATTGCAAAGCCCTCTTCCCCCAAAGGCGAGCTTGGGTGGGGAGGCTGGAGGAATTAGTGCTCACACAGCTGTAGACCCAGGCACTGGTTCTTGCTCGTTTTTATTCTAGTCAGGGTTATACAATTTTAGAGCAGTGGCATATGGAAGTAAAAGGGACATCAGTTTTGACGTCCTAGGGCCTAGGTTCAAATCCTGCCTCAGCCAATTACTAGTTTTGTGACTTTGGGCAGGTTACAGTTTCTCCCATCAGTAAAGTAGGGGAAATAATAGAATAATAATCTTAGGGGGTCATGAGGAAAATTGAATGTGGTAGCATGTGTTATGAATGACACATAGGTGCTAACCTAATGTTACCTAAGGAACCATTGCCTTCCCAGCTATCAAACACTAGCAGTGTATCCAAGGCATCTCATCTTTTCCTCTGTCTTCAGGCAGCCTAGCCACCAAACAACTTTGGGGCACACTGTAGGTGCTCATAAATGTTAGTTGCCTTCACTTTGCCAGAGAAATGAAGCCATTGCTTTTTTTGAAAATACGCTTTCTCAGCTATGGAGAAGTTTGCACATCTTCATCCCTAATACCTGATACATATTGTCTTAACTATTTAGTGCTACTGTAGCAGAAGTACCAAAAGTGGGTGGTTTTAAAGAA
>NW_004444001.1:6019394-6022472 GCF_000243295.1 Trichechus manatus latirostris | reverse complement strand
TGTGACCTTTTGGAAGCAGATCACCAGGGCTTTCTTCCAAGGCACGTCTGTGTGAATTCGAACTGCCAACCTTTTGGTTAGTAGCTGAGTGCTTAACTGTTTGCGCCATCCAGGGACCCAGGACTCACCTAAATTAGAAGGGACCAGACCCTGCTATGATTGGACAGATTACTCCAAATGCTATATGATTTTGAGAGCTAACCTTGATCTGCTGCTGAGTTCTTCCCACTAGATGGGCCAAATCTGTGCCAGAACCATGCCTAGCTTCTCCCTACTCTTTAAACTCTGAGTTCGATGGCCTTGGCCAGTCATCCCAGCTGGGGCGTTCCTGCCCAAGATCGGCCTGTTTTGGCTTCTACAATGTTCCTGCCAAGGTCCCTACAGGCCTCACATTCAAGCTCTGGCTGTTGCCACACTAGAGAAGAGATGGCTGTCCAGACCTGCCCGTCCGCCTTCCCAATTCTTAGAGGCAGAATCTCTGCGTTCAGATAATTTATGAGACTGACGAGGCACCGAGAGGAGGGGATTGTGTGGGAGCACTTCCCAGAAGCCTTCTCATCCAATTCAGCAATAGTTAGTATCTTCCAACCCAATAATGGGCATTCAGGTGAGAAAACCAAGGGCCAGCATAACAAGAAACTCCTTTCCTTCTGGTCTCTTTTCTACCTCATCCTTCCTTCCTCCCGATGGGGTTATTGTTGTTAGCTGCCCTCGACTCAGCCCCCCAACTCATGGCCACCCCATGCGTGACAGAACAAAACACTGCCTGGTCCTGAGCCATCCCCACAATCATTTGATGGGGTATCCTACCCTTTCCCCTTTACCTATCTTCTCCCAGGTTCCATTTATGTGTGTGTGGGGGTGTGTGTGTAAAAGTAAAGGGTCTTCTGGAAGATAAATCAACTTCCTCCCCAAACACACGTGTGTGTGTGAACCTATTTCCAAAAGGGCTTTGAGGAAGATAACAATTAAATCCAACACAAAGTACCTAAATTATAACATTTACATGCCATATCAGCTTACAAAGTGCCTTTATGCCTTCATGCTTAATCCTCCAACCACCCAGTGAAGTATCCTTGCTAGCCCGAATTACAAACAAGGAGACTGAAGCCCAGATAAGAAAACAAACTTGACTGAGGGCCCACAGATGGTGAGTGACAGAGGTGGGTCTGGACGCAGGTCTTCTGACTGCAAAGCCAGAGGTCTTCCAGCCACGCAGACATTGGCAAGAGAAGAGAACTAGGTGTGTTCAAGCATCTAGGACTAGAGAGCTGCCAAGAGTGAGCCAGGAAAATAGCTCTGGGGTTCCTGAGAGCCAAGGCCAATAGCTAGAGCAGAGAGGGAGAGGGCAGGACCAGTTAAGAGTGTAGAGGGGGAAGGGTAGTTGTGGGGGAATGGGCATGAGGAGTTCAGGGGGTCAGGGACAAGGATGCACAGGTACAAAGGGACTGAGGGGCAAGGGCCTCATGGAGGGACTAAAGGGTAAAGAGATGCCTTTATTGGATCCTTCCATGGGTCTCTGTCTCTTGTCTCTTAATTTCTTGGGTTTTGCCCCTCCCAGAGCTGGTCCTTAGCACCCCACCCCTAAACACACACTCTTGCTTTACAAGGCTTCCTGGGGAACTGGGAAGCTCGTAAGTGGCAAGCAAGCCCCTAGTCAAAAGCTCTGGTCCCACAACTCACCCTTCTTCCATCACTCACTTCTGCTCCTCTGGACACCCCAGCCCTGCTTCAGTGTAACCAGACGTGACTTCTTCTACATGGATCATGGAATTATGCGGGTCATCTGGCCAACTTTTTAGGGCACAGTGGAGTAAACTGAAGCCCAGAGAGTGAATGTGACTTGCAGAAGGCCACATAACTGGGTAAGAGTGGAGGGGGAGAGGCTGGAATACTGGTCTCCTGAACCAGGCCAGACTCTGTCCCCCACTGCAAAGGCAGGATGGGGGACACTGGAAGCACCGAGGTGGAATCAGCAGGGCTGTAGCCTGAGAACTTTGCCTGGCTCGTCTGGAGTCTACCTCAGCCACCCTGTCTCCAAGGGCCCCCCTACCCTCCCTGGTTTGGTGTTTGGTGTCTTCAAAGCGCATCTCAGTTCAGTGCTTTTGCTACAGTAGATATCTAATAATCATTTCAGACTCTATTACTTGCCTCACAAAATAGTGCCTCAAAATGGTGCTTATTTAATTTTGCGCTGAGACAGAAAGACTCAGAGCAAGTCTGTAAATTCCTGTCACATCTCAAGTCCTGTTCACTGTGGTCCAGTAGAAGCAAGTGGCCTCCTGGCCATCGCCTGGGCTGGATACTTATTTTAGCTGCAGGGATATTGGTGCTTTTATTAACCCTGCTGAGCCAGTCTCCCCATTCACAGAAGCTGCTGAGAGAATCCATGTGTGTGTTTCTCTGTGATGTGTGTCTATGCATGTGTGTGAGGGAGAGACAGAGAGAGAAGAGCTTGCAGATTGACATATATTTCTGAATATTAATATATTAATGTAAAAATGTATATACACACGTGTATCTCCTTGCCATATACATGCATATGCATGTATGTGCTCAATCATGAGTGTGTTCCTATTTTTAATGTTCACAACCAGCTAATAGTCTCCAAAATGATCCCCACAAAATAGACCACAGGTTGCAGGCAAGAGGTCATGACAATCACATCAACTTTACTGCTTATAAATTGCTGTTGTGACCCTAATACTCCACAGCATGTTTTCTCCTTTTCAAAACAGGCAACTGAGAGCTTGACATAACTAATGATGTGATGAACCTGTAAGTTTTTTTTTTTTTTTGTCTGCCTTCTTTCCACATACCTCTGTTAATGACTTTGTTTTGCTCTTTCTGGCCACCTGTGACTTACGACACTCTACAGGAAGATTAGAGCCCAGATATCTGGAATGTATATCTTTAGCCTGATAAGGAGATGTCCAGCATGTATCTCTTTAGTCTGATAAAGAGTCTCTTGTAATTATCTTGTAATGAATAACTCATCTGGCCATGCCATCTGCGGGCTACAAAGATACTTCTAACCTTGTAAAAATAATATATAAGCTCTAATGTAAAATTGCCTTT
>NW_004444001.1:6012713-6019059 GCF_000243295.1 Trichechus manatus latirostris | reverse complement strand
TGGTTTTCTCATCTACAAAATAAGGATTGTATTATCTACTTGGAAATCCCATGGGGGAGGCTGTGACAGTTAAATGGGTTGATGTGAGAATTATACAACGTAATAGGCATAAATGTTCAGCGTAATGCCTGGCGCATTACAGGCACGTGGGAATGTTTGCTCTTATTATGATCAGCTAATCCAGTGTGGTTCCCATCACCCTGTCTGCAGTCCCAGCTACATGAAAGTCCTCTCTCTTTGTCCTGTGTCAAGCATGGTGTCATCAGACCAGCAGTTTTAAAATATTTTGGTCTCAGGATCTCTTTACATTCTGTTATGGATTGAATTGTGTGCCCAAAAAATATGTATTGAAATCCTGGCCCCTATACTTGTAAATATGGTCCTGTTTAGAAATAGGCTTTTCTTTTTTAGTTAATTAGGTCGTACCCAAGTAGGTGGGTTCTAAATCTAATCATTTCTGAGTTATAAAAGAGTGGAGTGGACACAGAGACACACACAGGGAGAAGAGAAAGACAGATGACGGAGACGGAGGCATCTACAAAGAATGCTGGCAGCTTCTAGAAGCTGAAATACACCTCCCCCTAGAGCTGCATCCTGAATTCAGATTGCTAGCCTCCTGAACTGTGAAAAAATAAATTTCTTTTCTTTAAAGCCATCTACTTGTAGTATTTGTGTTACGGCAGCGCTAGGTAACTAAGACACTCTTAAAAATTATTGAGGACTCGAAAGAGCTTTTGTTCATGTGAGTTACAGCTATTAATATCTACTGAGAAAAATGTTAAGTATTTATCTTAAAATAGTGACCACAAACTCATTGCGTATTAACGTAAATTATATATATATATTTTATTTCTCAGGTGTTACAATTTAGTGATATCAATTATATCAATCATGTTGTGCAATCATCACTCATAATCGCTGCCAAATTTCCCATCGCCATAAACAGAAACTCACTGCATCCTAAACGATGGCTCCACTCCGCCCCCATTTAGCCCCTGGTAACCACTAATAAACTTTGCTCTCTATACAACATAGATAATATTTTAATAGAAGAAAACCATATATAGCTTTTTAAATCATGAGACGAACAGCCTTGTGTTACATTTTTGGAAATCTCTTTAAGGTCTGGCTTCATAGGAGACAGCTGGATTCTCATATCTGCTTCTGCATTCAATCTGTTGTGATATCACATGTCATGTAGCTTCTGGAAAACGCCACAGCATATGTATGAGGGAATAAGAGTGAAAAGGGCAAATAAGATACCAGTATAATTATGGAATAATTTTGACCTCACAGGTACCCATAGGTCCCAGACCTTGCTTTGAGTACCCCTGCACTAGATGAACACTAAGCTCCCTCCCTTTCCAGGTAGTCTATGATTCTCTACATTTCTGTGACTATATCTAGAAAACTAACATTGACTGAGACAAAAGCAAAGAGTAACCTCAGATCTCTCTCTGTCTCTCTGTCAGGCCTAATATTGACTCATGGGCCTAATACTGATAAACTGAAGTTTGGCTGCTTCTAAGCTGAGCCATCAATAGTTACTGGCTTCTTCTATGGCATTGGCTGAGAGGCCATTGATGGATTAACATTATACGTTGTGTGTCATCGAGGATGCATTTGAAGGTAAGAAAAAGAAAATTAGGCTCAAAATGATTTCAACATTAAGTGAATTTATTATCCCACATAACAAGAAGTCCTACAGTTGAGTGGTTGTAGTACCAGTTGTTTCAGAGTTCCAGCAATATTCATCAATCACCCAGATTCTTTCCATTTCTCTTTCTCTGCAGGTTGATTATATCAGCCTGGTCTATTACACTCACAAAATGGCTGCAGCAGTTCCCACCATCACATGAAGATACAACAATATCATCAGCAGAGATAAATCAGTGTTTCCTTCGGGTGTCTTTTTATTGGTGGGAATGATGTCTCCCACTGGATTTTTCCTCCCATGTTGTTGGACAGTATGTGGGCACATGCCCCTTCTTAAATCACTGGCAAGGGAAATAAAATCATTGCAGTTGGCTTCCACTGGTCCTTAAGCAAAGGTATGTCCTCCAGGGGGCATTTGGATATGTGGGGAATCCTTCCTTTTCGGAAATCCTAACATCTGGGACCTCTCTGAGAATATAGTAGAGGGCAGAAATGTTGAACAACATGTAATGCAAATGCCGTTAGTGCTCCACTGGGAAACACTGGAGACTAATCAAGGCTGAGGACGGGGAAACCTTTGTTGCATACACGGCCCCTGGAAGGAGGGTAAACATTGGAACAAAAGCAAGGCTGTGCCAAGAACACAAAGTGGGGAACATATTTGGGAAAGCCATCCACTGACTGCTGTTGAACTAATTTAATTGTATCTGTCATTCCTAGAGGAGTCCCTGGGTGGTGTAAACCATGTCAAGTACACAACTACTAGCCTGAAGGTTGGCAGCTCACACCCACCCAGAAGCACCTCGGAAGACAGGCCTGGTGATCTGCTTTCGAAACATTACAACGTTGAAAACTCTGTGGGACAAGGTGCTACTCTGCATATATGGGGTCGTCATGCTGCAACTAACAACGACAACCAAAGTCATTGCCAGGGGCCTCCGACCCAGAGTATCCACTAAAGCAACAATTCTCTTTCTCTCCGCTGCTGATCAGCTGGTGTTGGGGGTGAAGAATAACGATTGGAGTGATGTTTTTCTTTGTTTGAAATACTTTTCTCCCCTCCCACCTACCCACCCCCTCCCCTGTTTTGGAAATGCAGCTGATTAACAAAGTTTTTTTAAAAAGTGGCAAAAAGAAAGAAAAATCACTCATAGTTTCAAAACATAGCCACTATTATTATTATATATTTCTGATGTTTTGCTGTGGGTTTTGTTTACCAAATCATGACCCTGTGTGTATTTAAAACTGTGCATATTAGTTTTAAGAAAGTGACCGCTATTGTTCTAATTATAAAATTGAGGGGATGCAGAAAAAGATAAATAAAAATGACCCAGCTCTAACATCCGAGGACAAAAACCACCGTTATCATTCTGTTGGCTATCTGTCTAGTTTCCCACCCTAAGCATTCCGAAAATTAAATATTTGAGATTGCTTTACATATACATATTTTTTTTTTTACCCCAGTTAACCAGAAACATTTGCAAGTCCTACAACAAGATAATATAAAGAGGGGCTTGGTGGCATGTAGTATCTGTCACTAGACTTTGCTAGTTATAAATGTACAATGATTCAGAACATTAGTGATCAGGTTACGAGAAGCAACGGGACCTCTTTGCCCAGGGCAGAGTGGGCTGGATGAAAACACTCGGGTCTCCGTTGTACCCTGCGACCCTTGTGGAATTGTGGGGGGGACCTCATGCTTAGGTGCAGTCTGTGGCTTCCTTCTCCAGGGTCTACTATGACAATTATTTTCCTCTGTCCTGTGAAGGGTCCAGGAAGGAGACCCTAAATGGTGCCTGCCACAGAGCCCACTTTCACCCCTGTCTCCCTTCCGGCACCCACCGGCTCAGCACCCAGCATGTAGAAGATGTCACTGATGTTGGGCGAATCAACTACCTGAGAAAGTCCCTTCTCTTTACTAGACACATTTCCTCATCTGTAAAATGGGGAGGCATTAGAATCCTTTCTAAGATCCTTTGCAGCTTTAACAATCCAGCTTTGCTCCACTCCCCACTCAGAATGATGGTGGGCGTGACCGCCACCAATGGCCCCTGCTGATGGCTCCACTCAGCTCTGAAGGCATCTGGACACCCTCAGTCTCCTTCATGCTCCCCTGCGAGAGGCCACAGCCAAGTTTTAGGGCGTCCAGAAGGGCCGTGAGATTCCAAACTGTCTAAATGCCCCCACCCCAAGTCCCTCAGGAAGAGGACGTGCTTAACGCTAATAAAGACCACTCTAATGAGGCCACTTGTGGACTGTGGCTCTTCAAAATATGTCATGAAGACAAGCCTGCAACTCTGCCCCCACCAGCTCAACAGCTGCTGGCCTTCCTCCCATGTCTTGCCACCTCTCTGCACAGCTCCTCTAGTGCTCTGAGCTCACTGTGCTTGCTCCTGCTCCCTCTCTCTCTCCTGGACCTCCATGCCTGACCCCTCCTCCCACCCTAGCCCACACTCCCTTCCTTCCTATGTGATGAGAAAGGTTAAGTGGAGACATGCTCGCCCTGTCTGTTACAATAGAGATGCAGCAACTTTTCTCCTCTAATCAATCTGTCAGGCATGATTACACTGCCACGAGACTCAGGCCACTCACAGCCCAGCCAGCAGAACAGGCTGACAGCTTCCAGCACTGCCAGGGACGTTTGCCATTTCACAAGCACACACACATACACACACACTCATCTGAGACGGAGTCTGGGGCCTTAGTGTTGTCACTGGGGAAACCTATGTAAACAGAGAATGCCATTACTAAGGTAACCACCCTGCCTCCCTCACCCCCAATAATTTGTTCATTCATTCCACATTATGGATGGATTGCCTTCTATGCGACAGGTCCTGTTCCAGGTGCTGGGAGGAAACGCCTGCACTCAGAGAGCCTACAGGCTGGCAGGGGACACAGAAAGCCAACACTAAACTTATAAATGAGTCAGTGATATACTGTGACATTGTTGTTAGTTGCCATTGAGTCAGTTGTGACTCATGGTGACCTTATGTATAACAGAACGGAGGCTTGCCTGTCCTGCTCCATCTTCATGATCGTTGGTATGTTTGAGCTCATTGTTTTGGCTATTGGGTCAATCCTATATGTGAAAGCCCTGCGGATCACAACAGAATATATAGCATGATAGAAGACACTAACTGCTTGGGAAAAAAAAGAGATAAGGGTGAGGGCTATGGGAATGCTGAAACGGTCTGAGGCGGGTCACAGCATTGTCCTTAGTCGCCATCAAGTCAATTCTGACTCATGGTGACCCTATGTGTGCAGAGTAGAACTGCTCCATAGGGTTTTCAAGCCTGTGACCTTTCAGAAGAAGATCTCCAGGCCCATCTTCCAAGGTGTCTCTGGGTGGGTTCAAACTGTCAACCTTTTAGTTGGTAGTCGAGCACTTAACCATTTGTGCCATCCAATGTCACGGTAAAAAACAAACAATAAAACCCAAATCCATTGCCGTCAAGTCAATTCCACCTTATAATGACCCTATAGGACAGAGTAGAACTGCCCTACAGGGTTTCCAAGGAGTGGCTGGTGGATTCGAACTACTGAGCTTTTGGTTAACAGCTGAATGGTTAAGCCCTGCGCCACTAGGACTCCAAATGTCACAGTAGTAGACTCTAAATCCCATTGTGTTTAGAAAGACCCCTTGTTCTGGGATCTGCTACCATCAGGAGCAGAGGCCTGGGCTCAAGCCATCTCTACCACTGACCTTGGGCAAGCCACCTTATTTCCTTGTTCCTCAATTTCCTCATCTGTAAAATGGGACGATAACACTAGTTGCTTCTCATAAGGTTGTGGTGAGGGAAATGGATTAATGTTCGTGAACTACTCAGAACAGGGCCTGGTAGAGGGTAGCTTCTCAGTGAGTGTTAACCACCTAGTACTGATCAGAGTTAAGGAATTGTCCCCACTAGGTGCTGATCATCTGCAGGAGTGAGCATTAGCATATGGTGGCACAGATGAATAGGTGCTCCCTCCCGGGGAACAGGGCTCTGAGGAGCTGGGATCCAGGGCCGTAAGTTTCAAAGAAGGGCACAGAGGAGGCCAGGCAGGATCAGACCCTGCAAAATGCTGGGCCTTTCTAGGCCAGGACCAGGAGCCAAATAAATGTCTTACCCACTTCTGATTTGGGCCAGGCCAGGCCTCTGAGCAGAAAATCTCTGGGCAGGTTTTCTTAAACCTTCTTTAAGAAAACATAGAAAATACCACAGATTGACGTATACAGCTTCTTGTGAGGATCTGGGGAACTCGGGTGTTCTGGGCACATTGGACTCAGCTTCTGTCTTGACTGGGCAAGTTATGTAAACTGAGAATGCCTTGTCACCCAGCTCCTCTGTCCTCTTCCCTGGTTCCCTCTAGCACAGAGATCCTTAAACGTGGCTGACACCACTGCCAGTGAACTCACTCTGCATGGACACCTATAAATAGAGTCAAGTGGAAAGTTACACAAACAGAATCAGGGCATCCTCAGTTAACACGGGCTCTCTGCTCCCTGGCAGTCCAGGTCAGGATCCTGCTCTCCCATCCAGAGCTCCCAGATCTGCTAGAAGATCCCAAAATCTGTGACAGGAATCTCCAACCTAAAGGTTTCTGTGACAGTTGCCCACATTCAGAACCACTACTGGGACCAGTGGGAAGGGGAGACACAGCCCTGCTCTCAGGAGGCCCCAGTCTGAGGGGGAGACACGGTCCTGCC
>NW_004444001.1:5996601-5997333 GCF_000243295.1 Trichechus manatus latirostris | reverse complement strand
TAAGAGAAGGTTACTGAGCCACATAAACCAGGACAAATGACATCAGATACCAACTGTAAGAGAGGTGGATTAATGATGGTTTGTTGACAGGAAGGCAGGAGTTGGCCTCAGCTGCACCCCCTCCAAGCGGGGACCTGGCAGCAAACATTTCATTTTGACGTCTGCCAGCATAGTGCAGATAATCAGATTTCTCTGGGAGGATGAGGCTGAGCCATCAATAAAAAAGGGCAGATTTATCCTCCCAGCCTCCCGAGCTTAGCATGACCAGGATCGTCCTCAAATCACAGCAAGACCTAGACATTGTCACCATCACCTTCACCGGCACCAGCACTGTCACCTGCACCCCTTCAGGGTTGTGAAGCACAGTGGGTAGGGGTGGTGCCTCACCAGACTCCTGTCATACTTGGCTACCCCCTGGAGGCCAAGGGTCCCACCTGCGGCTACAGCTTCTGAAGACCATCTGTCTGTCCACCTGGTGCTCCGTGTCTCCTCACACTAAGAGACACTTGGGGCTGATGATAACTGTTCTAGAACAACCACACTCCACACTGCATGAGGACTGATCCAAGGACAAACTCCAGGCCAGGCCACAGTTGCAGGCTCAGAGATGAACCCCAGGACCCAGCATCGGAGGCACCTAAAGGCTCCCTCACAATGCCCCAGCCAGCATGGGGGCTAGCTGCAATTTGAGGAGGATCCCAAGGTCTAGCAAGCTCCCTGGACACAGAGTTC
>NW_004444001.1:5994075-5995290 GCF_000243295.1 Trichechus manatus latirostris | reverse complement strand
GTCTCTTAACTTGCTCATCTCAAAGATCTCTTAACAGTTATCTGGACTTCAGCATTTAAGCTCAATATTTAGGGTAGATAGGCAAGATCACACCGAGTAAGGGATGCCCATCGGCTGGCAAACGGAGGCCTCTGTCACAGGGGAGTGCAGGGTCCCTCCCACTCCTGTGGACCCTGCACAAGGACTCAGTGACTTTGTGGTCCAGGCCCTGCCCAAATTACAGTGCACATTAGAGCTGTAAAGAGCTTTCCATTTGCAGAGTCCTCTAACACCCACCCCTTCCTGTGGAGGATCTATAAAGGCAAATTTTATTATCCACACTTTACAGAAAGTTGTGCCTTAGAGATGTCATGCGACTTACTTCAGACACAACATGTACTTGATCAGGACAAGACCTGGGAGTCCTTCTCTAGTGTTCTTTCTGGTCCCTGTTCACTCAAAAACACCAGGTTTTTTTTAAAAAAAGTTGTTGTTGTTAGTTGCTGTCGAGTCAATTCCAACTCACGGTGACCCCATATGTGCAGAGTAGAACTGCTCCATAGGGTTTGCAAGGCTGTGACCTTTCAGAAGCAGTTCCCCAGGCCTGTCTCCCTAACAGTCTCTGGGTGGGTTTGAACTGCCAACCCTTTGGTTAGTAGTCCAGCACTTAACCATTTGTACTACCCGGGGACTCCTTTAAAAAATTGTATACACACACACATTCATATATATGGTATATACATAAATATCGTATAATATATAATACATAATAATGTTATAATTATATAATATATATTTTTATAAAGCATATCTATATCTATACATATATATATATATGCACACACACACACATAAACATAGCACCTTGTTCCATAACAGAATTTGTAGGACCTTAGAAAAAATGCATGTGAAGAGGATAATATAAACGAGGAAGCACAGACAAGAGGAAAACAAGGTTAAGAAGACAAAACCAGGGAGGAAGTTTGTGGCTGAAGGATGCTGTCTCAGGTCTGGGTCCCCAGGAAGCAGCATCTGAGATGGAGATTAGCAAGCCTGAGGTTTATTAGGGAGTGCACTCAGCATCTACAACTGTGGAAGAGGAGAAAACGTAGCAGGACTGGGCAGAGGAAGAAGCTGGGCCATTAGTCACTACACCAAGTTCTGAAAGTGGAATTGGGGCAAGGAGGTTGGGTCATGTCACCTCCACATGGATCAGTCTTTGGATGGTGGCTGCTC
>NW_004444001.1:5991208-5992366 GCF_000243295.1 Trichechus manatus latirostris | reverse complement strand
ACTCATGGCACCTATTTTCTCTCCCTACTCTATGACCCACAGTGCTTAGGCTGTCTGGCCCCAAGTTCCTAACAACTCCTATGATACTCTACAAAAGTGTTTTCTTAGGCATCATAAAGATAAGATAGAATCAGTTATCAAAGCTGTGTTATTGTTGTTAGTTGCTGTCGAGTTGATTCCAATTCATGGAGACTTTACGTATAGCAGAATGAAACGTTACCTGGGCCTGTGCCATCTTCATGATTGTTGATATGTTTGAGTCTGTTGCTGTGGCTGTTGTGTCAATTCATCTCATTGACGGATTCCTTCATTTTCACTGACCCCCTACTTTACCAGCCATGATGTCCTTTTCTAGCAATCAGTCTTTCCTGATAATGTGTCCAAAGTAAGCAAGCTGAGGTGTTGCCATCCTTGCTTCTAAGGAGCATTGTGATTGTTTTTCTTCAAAGACTGATCTAGTTGTTCTTCTGGCAGTCCACAGTATATTCAAAATTCTTTGCAAACACTACAGTTCAAATACATCAATTCTTCTTCTGTCTTCCTTTTTTATTGTCAAATTCTGATAACTGGAACAAAGTTAGGAGCCAGCAGACTGGGGTCAGCGAGCATGTACCAGGAAGACTGTACCAGAATGAGCAGTCTCTCCTCTCTTGGATCTCTGTTCATTCATTAAGTTCATCCTGGCTGATCACCAGGTCTCAGGGAGAGGCTGAAGTGGGTGACAGGGGCACACAAGACAAAGGAAACTGGTATTTATGACATTATGTGTACCAAGTGCTTTACATATTTTTACATATTTATTTAATGCTCACAGTAAACATGATTTTTGTTTTGTTTTCAAATATCTGGCCTAGGCAAGAAAACCAGAAGCAAAAATCTGAGTCAAGACCTGAACAACTATCTCAACCACCTTGACCTAACTGATATTTATAGAATACTACATCCAACAACTGCAGAATACAAGTCCTTTGCAAGTGTACATGTAAATGTTCTGTGAGACAGACAATATGCTGGGCCATTAAACAAGTTTCAATACATTTGACCAGTAGAAATTATATACAGTATGTTTTCTGACCATGTTGTTGTTGTTAGGTGCCATCAAGTCAGTTCCAACTCATAGTGACCCTATGTACAACAGAAGAAAACACTGCCCGGTCC
>NW_004444001.1:5984472-5989585 GCF_000243295.1 Trichechus manatus latirostris | reverse complement strand
AAGGATCAACAAGTAAATCAATGGAATAGAATAGGGAGCCCAGAAATAGACTCACATGTCTATGAGCATTTGATTTTCAAATATAATGGAGGAAAGGAAAATCTTTTCAACAAATCATGCTGGAAAACCCAGGATTAACATGGAAAAAAATGAATATTGACCCTTGCCCTACACATACACAAAAATTAACTCAAGATGGATTATAAACTATAAAGCTTCCAGAAGAAAACATAAGAATATCTTTGTGACTTAGGGGTATCAAGGGTTTCCTAGATAAAATTAAGAATGACAATAAACATAAAATAATTGTTAAATTAGACTTTGTAAAAATTGAAAACTCCTGCTCATCTAAAGGCACTATCAAAAAAATGAATAGGCAAGCTACAGACTGGGGGAAATATTTACAAAACATATATCTGACAAAGGACTAGTATCCAAAATATATAAATCACTCTTATAACTGAATAATAAAAAGACAAACAATCCAATAAAAAAATGGGCAAAAGATTTAAACAGACAATTCACAAAACAAGATAAATGAATGGCCAATAATCACATGAAAAAAGATTCTCAACAACATTAGTCATCAGGTAAATGTAAATTAAAGCCACAAGGATATACCACTACACATCCATCCCAATGATAAAGGGCTAAAAAGACTGACAGCACCAATATTGGTGGGGATATGGAAGTGGAACTGAAATGCTCATAAATTGCTGATGGGAGTGTAAAATGGTAGAACCACTTTGGAAAGTTCTGGCAGTGTTTTATAAAACTAAGCATACCTCCAACCTATGACACAGTAATTTCACTCTTGGATACTCACCCAAGTGAAATGAAAGCATACATCCCCAAGAAGCGTTGTATATAGTGTTCACAACAGCTTTATTCATAATTGCCAACAACTGGAAACAGCCTAGGTGTCCATCGGTAGGAGAATGGGTAATCAAACTGTGATATATTCATTCAATAAACTACTACTCAGCTATCTAGAGGAATGAAATTCACAATATAGATGCAGCTCATATGCTGAGTGAAAGGAAGCCTTATGCAAAAAAGCATGTTTTATATGCTTCCATTTATGTAAAATTCTAGAACAGGCAAAACTACTATTTAAAAAAAAAATCAGAACAGTGGTTATTTTTGGTGGGGTGGGGATTGACTGGGAAGGGACATGTGGGAACTTTCTGGGGCAATGGTAATGTTCTAAGGGTTTAGGCAATACAGATGCATGCATTTGTCAAAACTCATCAAATGGTGTATTTAAGATTTGTACATTCATTACATATAAATTTTACCTAAAAAAGATGTGTAAGCAAATATTAAACTCAAGTTAATGATATGTTTACTAAAGCATTTAAGGGTGAATTGCACTGATGTCTGTAATATACTTTTAAATCCATCGGAAAATAAGATGCATTAATGGGTGGATAGAATGGAAGGAGAGATGGTAAAGTACATGATAAAGCAGATATTCTACAATGTTAATTATAAAATATAGGTGGTAGGTATACAGATGCTCGCTGAAAAATTCTTTTCAGTAGGTTTGAAAATTTTCATAATAAAATGTTGGAAAACTGTAAGGAAAGTTAGTTGAAAAAATACTTTTCTACATTGCAAACTTGGAGGTAGATAGATTTTTGCCTTATAATGACAGCTATACAATAAACATAAAATAATTGTTAAATTGGGCTTTGTAAAAATTGAAAACTCCTGCTCATCAAAAGGCACTATCGAAAAAATGAATGGGCAAGCTACAGACTTTTAGCTTTTAAGCAACAGATTTTCAGGAAAAGGCTGTCCCAAAGATCAGAGATGGCATGCATTGATTAAAGAACTTTCATATAAACTTACAACCTCAAGGCTAATCTTTTCAGTTCTGAGTATGATGTTCTGCCTTCATCAGAGTCATTATGGGAATGAGAACGTGATTATGTCTCTACACGTCTGTTTGCATTTCACAGCTGCTAGTCGGGCTCAGTCAACATTTTCACGTGCTAATAATTGTAATCAACCCATTTGTTCATTTAAAACAAACAAATGATTACTCTTTGGGGGAAGAAATACCTTGAGTCCTAATTTGCTAATTATTAGTTCTTATGAACATTAGCCAGTTATTCTGTTTTTCTCCCTAAACATGCAGAACCTCTGAGCTGCTTTTTGTCTTTCCCAGAAAAGAGGCCCAGGAACTTCCTTCTGTTCCTCACCTGATTTGTAAATGCCCAATTATAAGAAATAAGCAGTGGCTATTTTACACACTACACACCCACACATACATACACACACAGAGGATAATGGGAAGAGGAGAGGCATTCCATTTTAGTACAAATATTACAGTTTAAATTACTGCCTTTAAAAGCACATTTTTATGTGCTTTAAAATCATAATATGCATGGTATGGCCATGCCAGGTGGCAAAGGGGATGTCCAATAACATTGAGGACCTGATACACCCAATCAGCTGTGTCCAGGCCATGTCCTCAGGGACTCTGTTCCTCCATGGGAAAGATCCAGGTGAGAATACATACATCCTCCACCTCCTTTGGGTCCCTTAATCAAAGACACCTGTGTGTCTCACCTGAAAGTGGAATAAAGGCTGATGGAAACTTATTGACACTCCTGCTATGGGCAGGCTTCCTGGAAGAGGTCAGCTCTGAGACTATCAGAGAGTAATAGGAGAACACGAGACCCAACAGAAGGAGGGAAGACATTGTTCCAGGAAGATATGGGTGGAGGGCCGCAGAAAGAAAGGATGTGCATGTACTGGCTGTCATGCACACGGGGTAGATGGCCCCCTTCCTGCACACCAGCTTGTTAACAGCACCCAGTCCCGTGACGTCCCACTTCACAGTTTGATTCTCACTTTGACATCCTCTAGGATGAGCAGTGGGCAACCTTAGTAAAGCTGGAAGGTCAATGCCACAAGGTCATAACCCTTTGCTTAGAGCACCTGCTTCCCTTGGCCCTTAGCATCTTCCTTAGACAATGGGCAACTCGCTGTCCTTTCCACACACCTCTCTTCTAGGAGCTCTGCACTCCAGCGTTGCTTGGTTTCAGCATTTGCAGGCTGTGGCTGTGAGGATGTTATTTATTCACCTATTTTTCTAATATGTTCCCTTTGTCCTTTATGCAGGGACATGTGTCAGACAAAGAATTTTTAATCCAAACATATTTTTAAAGAGCAGCAAGTAAGATTGGAACCAGGAGTCAGGGGCCTGTAACAGGTGAGATGGGGCAGTTCTCTAGGGTGACCAACTTGTCCCAGTTTGCCCAGGACTTTGCTGGTTTTAACACACTCCTTCCTTCTCTTCAGTCCTAGGCAAACCAGGACAGTTGGTCACCCTACAATTCTCCTGGACCTTCCAGGGAGTTAAACTAGCTGCTGTCGAGTTGGTTCCAACTCATGTCAACTCCATGTGTGTCAGAGTAGAACTGTGCTCCTTAGGGGTTTTAAATGGCTGATTTTTCAGAACTAGGTCACCAGGCTTTTCTTACGAGGTACCTCTGGGTGAACTTCAACCTCTAAGCTTTCTGTTAGTAGCTGACACATTAACCATTTGCACCACCCAGAGACTCCTTCAGGGAGTTAGGACACTATTGATCCCCTACCTGTGGGACCAGGAAGACATGCCCCTAGCCTGCGAGATCTCAGAGGAAGTGAGGGTGGTAGAGCTGAAGTTCTCTCACCCGGTGGTTCAGGAGCCTGTCTTAAGGAACTAGAAGTCTCTAGCTGAGAGCTGCTCCCTCCCCTTCCCTCTTCCCAGGCTGTCCTGTAGACTAGGGAAGGGGTGGTGGAAGGCACATCTCATCACCGTCCCCTCTCTGCTAGTGATGCTGCAGAGAAATCTGAGAAGACACATTCCACCCAAGCCTGGATCACTCTCCGTTCAGGCAGTTGTTCAGAGAAAGGAGGTTTCTGTTCTGGCCATCCTCAAAGACCAGGCCCTAATTGGTTGGCAGCCAGCCTCATGGTTCCTCAGGGTCCCTGGCAGAAGAGCACTGTAATATTAGCTCCGTGTTGGGTCCACCTCTCTGGCTTCTATTCTGACCACTGCAGCAGCTTGGATCACTGCTGCAAGGCACAGGTGCCTGGTGGATGGAAGAGAGGAAGGGGTGCCCACACTCACTAGGACACACACTCCCGGCTCTTTCATATCGCCATTGATATCACCTCTTCCACCCACTTCCAGATACTCACCGTCTTTCCTGGGCAGGGCAGTGGGCGACCTTGAAGCAGAGTCCCAAGCTTTCCCTACGTCGGTAACACCATCTGGAAAATGGGTTTGTAACCTAATGATAGAGGGCCCAAGAAATGAACTAATGGAAGGGAACTTTGGGCTGCCGAAGTTGGGATGTTAAGCTGTATAAGAGGCCCAGAGCAACTGTGTTGGCTCATTGTTCTGGGTGCATTTATGAATTGCAACATCTGTTATAGGTGTTCACTCAGGTGACATCTCAGGAATGGGGCACCCAGAACCTGCAGCCACTCTGAATTGGGCATGAGGAGGGCAGGAAAGCAGACTTCCCTCTGGCAATTGACACAGGAATGAATTTCAAGGAAGGAGAATGGCTCTGAAGCTAAGAAATGGAGGTTAATATCTTGTCAAGCAACTGGTAGAGTAATAACAATGGAGCCCTGGTGGTGCAGTGATTAAGAGCTTGGCTGCTAACCAAAAGGTCGGCAGTTCGAATCCACCAGCAGCTCCTTGGAAACTCTACAGGGCAGTTCTGCTCTGTCCTGTAGGGTCACTATGAATCGAAATTGACTCTACGGCAATGGGTATTGCACAAAGCTGGCTTCTATAAAAGCGTCCCACTACTGTTATTCTGGAGTCCCTGAGTGGTGCAAACAGTTAAGCCATAGGCTTACCAAAAGGTTGGTGGTTTGAGTCCACCCAGAGGCACCTCAGAAGAAAGTCCTGGTGATCTACTTCCAAAAAAAAAACAGCCGTTGAACTAATGGACCACAGCTACCAAGGCCTCAACCAGACTGAGTCCAGTACAGCTAGATGGTGCCTGGCTACCACCACTGACTGCTCTGACCGGGACCACAACAGAGGGTTCTGGACAGAGCTGGAGAAGGACGTAGAACAAAATTCTATCACACACACACA
>NW_004444001.1:5957834-5959374 GCF_000243295.1 Trichechus manatus latirostris | reverse complement strand
AGAAGATTGATGACATGGACCTTCCTCCAGAGCCAATGGAGAAAGCATTCCCCTGGAGCTGACGCCCTGAATTTAGACTTGTAGCCTACTGGACTGTGAGAGAATAAATTTCTCTTTGTTAAAACCATCCACTTGTGGTATTTCTGTTAGAGCAGCACTAGATGACTAAGACAGATGGAGAGACTACGTCTCACATACTTTGGGCATGTTATCAGGAGGGATCAGTCCCTGGAGAAGGACAATGCTTGGTAAAGCAGAGGGTCAGTGAAAAAGAGGAAGACCCTCAACAGGATGGATTGACACAGTGACTGCAACAATGGGCTCAAGCATAACAACGATTGTGAGGATGTCGCAGGACCAGGCAGTGTTTCATTCTGCTGTACGTAGGGTCGCTGTGAGTTGGAATTGACTCGACGGCTCCTAACAACAACAGCACTATAGCCTTTGATTTGAGTTTTTTTCCCCGTGCCTGGCCCACTTCAATAAACTTATAACTGCTTTCCTTTTCTTCAGTTCCTTCACCTTCCACTTCAACCACCAAACTCCTACATATTGTCGTTGTTGGGTGTCCCTATATAGCTCTACTCAAAACACTTCAGTGGTGCCCAGTAACCTACACAAAGGGATCTAGATCCATTACCTTGGTGTTCAAGGTAATGCCAACCTACTCTGCAGTCTTATCTCCCACTACTCTCTTTAGTAATAACAACAACTAACATTTCTTGAAAATTTACTATGTGCCACACAATACTCTGACATCATGTATGCCAGCCATTTAATCCTTTCATCCACCCTATGACATATATATAAAAAAAAAAAAAATCATTGCTATAGAGTCGATTCTGATTCATAGTGACCCTATAGGACAGAGTAGAACTGCTCCATAGGGCTTCCAAAGCTATAATCTTTATGCAAGCAGACTGCCTCATCTTTCTCCTGTGGAGCAGCTGGTGGGTTCTAATTGCTGACCTTTCGGTTAGCAGCTGAGCACATTAACCGTTGCACCACCAAGGCTCCTTAGGACATATTCACTATTATTATTCCCGCCTTATTGATGAAGAAATGGAAGCAGAGAGAGGTTCAGTAATTTGCCTAAAGTAATCTCCCTTACAGTGGAGTGGGGGTGGGGAGCTTGAATTTAAACCCAGAGTCTGTATCCAGATCTCCTGTTCCAAACCACCACTCCTTTTCCTACCCTGTGCATTGGCCACACCAGAAAACGCCCCGTAACCACAAGCCCACTTTACTTACCTGCCTTCTTGTGTTTGCCTATACTATTACCCCCACCTGGACTGCCAGAAGCTCTTATCTCTGCGTACTAAAATGCTATCCATCCTTCAGTGTCATTCAGATGTCAGTGCCTCCTTGAAGTCTTGTCTGATTCCCTGCTCAGAAGTGATCTCTCTATTCTGGAATTTCCCCAGACTTTTCATTGTTGCTTTATTCTCTTTTGTTACAGTCATTTGAATACATGGCTGATCAGCTTTACAGGGTGTAGGATGGGGCCACAGCTGACCTTTCTCTTAATCCTTCACTGCAC
>NW_004444001.1:5945337-5957091 GCF_000243295.1 Trichechus manatus latirostris | reverse complement strand
CACATCTTTCTCCCATCATAAAGCCAGTATTCTTGCTGGTACATGCCTGAAGGCATGGGAGGAGATGAGGTGGGGCAGGATGGTCTGGTAGGGCCTTCTCTAGATTTAAGAGCTGTGATCCTTCCTAGATCCATCCAGGGACTTGTCCACAGTGTTTTCTACCTCAATGCCACCCTTAAGATTTGGAGATTCCCCAACAGGAGGCAGAACACCAGGTAATCAATGGCATCTGCTGTCTCATGTCTGGCTCTGGATGGCTGTATTCTAATTGCTTTTTGTTGGATCCTAGAGATCATTGAGCCCCAACTCTCTCATTTTAGAGATGGAGAAAATGAGACCCAGTGAGAAGAGTTGCCCAAGGTCACACTGAAAAGTCAGAATGGGATCCTCTGCCACCCATTCCTGTGCTCACTCTCTACTATAATTCTAGAATCTCCTCCCTCTGTGCATTTGCTAGTGTGGTTCTCTCCGGCTGGAAGGCCTCCACGAAGCTGAGCCTTGTTGCCTTGGTCTTCTTCTCACCAGATGTCCATTTCACTTCAGTCTGTACCAGGTAATTCGCCACTTTGTGGCATTCACGCTGGTGTCCCCTAGGGGAAAGGCTGCCTTGTACACAGGAAGGAGCTTGGAATGTGGAATTAGATTTGGTTTGAGAACCATTGCACCACTCAGTAGTTTTAAACTCTTAGAGCCATCACATCACCTGTCTGGAACTCAGTGCCTTTGTCTGCAAAATGGGGATAATGACCTATTTCACCAGATTGTCATGAGGAACAAGTGACTTAGCATTTGGGAATGTTCTTTATAGAGTGCAAGCAACTGTGCCAGCGTTGGTTTGTGTCTTTTCTCTCCAAGAAGAGACTCTGCCTTCTCCTTCCCTTTCTTCTCCCCTAAAGTGCTAGGGGGTGCGCAGATGATACTCAAGTAAAGACTTCTCTACTGATTGATTACAGTGTCCTAGGACTGCCTGATCCTTTGATGCATCAAGAACCCAACCGCAGACTTGGTATTGGGCAAGAGGGTGAGACTATGAAGGGAGCCCATTAGGCCTGGAAAGAGAGGGAGAGGTAAACAGAGGACTGGATGATGAAAAGTAAACTGGATTTAGAAAACAAACTCAAGCTAATGGCTGCAGATGGTGTTAGATATTCTGTTAAGGAATCTGGGAATACATATGCATACTAATAGGAATTTATTTTGGCTGCTTCTTACTCCAGCTTTTGGGAAGGGAGGAGGGGCAGAGGGTACCAGAGAATTTAAGAACACTAGTCCTTCATCTCCAGAAAGTGCACCCCAGGGCTTGGCCTCAGCCTCAGCTCCTAAGGATGCATTTGCCCAAGTTCTAGAAGGCCTGTGGGTTAAACTGGGGTTAGGTTGGCAGTTGGTCCTGCTTGAAACTGAGTGAACGGGGTGTTAAGAATGGGGTGCTAAGAGAGGCTCCCAACTTCCCATCCCTGGGATAGACTCAATGGAGAGACCCCAAGGCCTTATGAGACTGTCCCACGATCTCTCTTATCCCACCGGCCCGCAGTCACTCTTCAGGCCATGTAAACTGTGGGAAACTCTGAGAAGGCATCTAGGTCGTCTCTAGATTACAGACTGCCCCTCTCCTTTTATGGAGCAGGTTCAACAGTCCCCGCCCTGTGAACCTATAGTCAGCTGGCTCTGTCCCACTGCCAGTTGCTTTTGGGATGATTCTGACTCACAGCAACACTATAGGATGGAGCAGAACTGCCCGATAGGGTTTCCAAGGCTGTGATCTTTATGGAAGCAGACCGGTGGGTTTGAACTGCGAACCTTTTGGTGAGCAGTGAGGCGCTTAAGCACTGTACCGCGAGGGCTCCTTTCTGTCCCACCATCTAACCTGAATCCCTCTCACTGCTTTTTAAGCTGGTCCCCTCTCTTTTTTATGTTCAGTGGTTCTGAGAAGAGAAGCACAAGTTATCCTTTGCACATTAATTATAAAGGTCCAGACAAACTCAACCTTTTCTTCCTCTACCTCCAACATCTCCTGGGACTTCCTCTATCAGATACGGTGATTGCACTTAGCAACTGGGTACTGGGAGCTGACTATGTGCCCAGAGGTGTCCCAGCAGGAATTAGTGCTTATAGTCTAGTCAGAAAGCCAAGAGAAGCAGACAGCAGGGTGAGGCTGGTGACGAGTGTCTGGGAGAGCAGGCGTGGCCTTGGGGGGTGGTGAGTCCTGATTGGGGCAAGGGGAGCTTGAGCTTTCTTTGCATTATTTCCAAGGATGCAGTGCAGCCTTGATGGGCAGCATGAAGCCCGGGGCACACTCGTTCTCTACCATGTGGAGACATGGAAGGGTGTGTGACAACACCCTTAAGCCCCTGCTGGGAGCTCTCTGGGAATCACTCATCTGAACTCTCTGGAAAGTCACTCATCTGTGCTGCACCTCCGCCTTAACTCTAAAACTGAGACAAAAGTGTCTACAAAGAGCCTTAAACGTGCTCGTACCCTTCAGCCCAGGGATTCTACTTCAGGGACTCTAGCCTAAGCAAGAAACAAGAATGTGGGCAAATGCTTAGGCACGAAGATGTTCATCTCAGGGTTATTTGTTGTTGTTGGGTGTCAAGTTAGTTCTGACTCATACAACAGAGTGAAACACTGCCCGGTCCTGCACCATCCTCACAACAGTTGCTATGTTTGAGCCCATTGTTTCAGCCACTGTGTCAATCCACCTTGTTTATGATCTCCTTCTTTTTTGCTGACCCTCTGTTTTGCCAAGCATGATGTCCTTCTCCAGGGACTGGTCCCTCCAATAACATGTCCAAAGTACGTGAGACAAAGTCTTGCCATACTTGCTTCCGCGGAGCATTCTGGCTGTACTTCTTCCAAGATAGATTTGTTCATTTTTCTGGTAGTCCATGGCGTATTTGATATTCTTCACCAACACCAGTGTTATTTAGAAGAGGAAAAATACAAATGTGAATCTGAATGCTTATTAGAATGGCTGTGTACAAGCTTGCTCTCTTTTTGTTCATAATTTTATATGTGTGATTAAGGGTGATTTTTATCATATATTTTATATATGTATACATATACACATATATGTATACACGCTACAGGAGTCCCTTCGTGGCACATATGGTTAAGTGCTTGACTACTAACCAAAAGGTTGAAGGCTCAAACCCACCCAGAGGTACCTCGGAAGAAAGCCCTGGCGATCTACTTCTGAAAGGTCACAGCCATTGAAAACACTATAGAACACAGTTCTGGTCTGACACATATGAGGTTGCCATGAGTCAGAGTCAACTCGACAGCACCTGGTTTGGTTTGGTTTTTATACATACTACAAGTAGTATGTATTAATAGAAAAAAGAGAAGTTCTGATTTTTTTTAATAGGAAACAAAATGGAGCCAAAGGGGATTGTGATCTCTTTCTCTCTGTTTGTGATACAGATGATGAGGTCACGCCTTTAGGAAGCCCTGGCTCACCTCTATGATTAGTAACCAGTAAAAGTAGCTGGGTACCACAGCAACTTCCCTACCTGGCCCTTCTGGGCTTGCTCAAGGAACCAAGAGACCCACCATCATTCACCTCTCCATTATCCAAATACGCATTCTCTTCTGGGGATTTTCCAGGGTAAATGGTGAGACCCGAAGACTGGTTTTCTCTGGCCTTCCAAGATGCATCTGGGTTCCTACCCTGCTCCATCTGCCAAGATTGCTCAGAGGTTCCTAGAGCTGAACAGTCCAACCCCTCTGAGAATGAAGGGACTTGCTACATTGTTTGTTAGTACAAAGCCACGGTGAGCATCCAGGCTTCCTGACTCCCAGCCTAATGCTCAGTTCAGACTGAGGCAAGTGCATTTCGAAAAAATAAAACAGTTGCCTTCAAAATTACACAGTGGACCCCAAGGTGAAATCCAGGTGAATCTAGCTCTACAAGATGAATCCAGCTCTACATGAAATATCTACATTTTCTCCTCTGAGCTGAGAAAACTCTTTGGTAGGGTATTGGGTTCACTTTGGAGCAGGGATTGTGTCATCCATCCTCCAGCATCCATGCGTCACCAGGCCTCTCCCTGACACTGTCCTAATGCTTTATTGGTTTCCAGGAGCAGCTCCATCTCTGCTCTGTTGCCAGCCTGGCCCTATCTCTGCCACTGGATTCTGTGGGGGTGATTGTGGGGTAGGGTAACAATCCAGCCTGCTGCCCTTGGCCTTTGGCTCTAGTTCTTCCTTCCATCCCAAATCCTCCTCCCTGGGAGTCCCCACATATAGGATGCAAAACCATAGGTAAGAGGGGAAGAAAACACATTTTCCATGCAGATCTCCTTCTCCTTCCTTCCTCCTACCCTTCACATCCTCCCCAGTTTCTACTGCCCACCTCCTTTTACTCACCTCCTTTTCCCTCATTCCTCTTTTTCCCATTCCTCTTTCCTTTCACTATCCCTCTCTCCCCCATTTCTGCCTCTCCCCAGGGCCAGTCCACCCTGATACACCTTGAGCTTCATCCTGGCTACATCCTTCTTTCCCTCCAGGCTTTCTAAAATCCCTGCAGGGAAGGACCGGTTTTGTAGGGTCTGCAGCACGCTGATCTGAGCTGGCTGCACATGGGGAGGGTGGCCAGCACATGGGTACAAGGTGCCTGGGCTTCTGTAGATACGCACCCACCTAGGTGCATAGACAGAGGAGGCAGGGCCCCAGGTTACAGATTTATGCAGCTGAGCCAATCCTGGTCTGCAGAGACACATCCACATGCCACATGTGCCTCCCTGTGGGTACTGGGACAGGTGCATGGGATGCGTGAGCCACCAGGAGAGAAAAGATAGATTGAGACATTCTCCCCACCCCTGGATTTACTTCCTGGAATTGATCCCAGGGACAGCTCCAGTGTTCATTTCCTTCGGTGGGAAAGGTACACTTGGCTCGTGGGGAGCCCAGTAAGGCAGAGCCTAGTCCTATCTTCTCCAGGAACTGGTTGCTGATCCCCAGTGGGCAGAGAGGAGCACTAAAGATGAGGCCCTAGCCTGATTCAGGTCTTCTAATTCTAAGCCCATGGTCTACTGCTTCGAGTAGGGACTCAGATACCCACCACGTGCCTTGGATGAGTCCCTTTACTCTTCTGCGCCTCAGTTTCCTGCTATGTCAAATGGAGGTTACTGGGAAGATCAAACAAATGAAGCGTTGTAAAGGTGTTGTGCAAACAGTTAGCGCCACTGCATACCTCACAGATTCCTGTGGTACAATAAGTCTATGTGTGTGCTGGTGTGTGCACAGGGCTCTCATTTTTCACAGGTTCCTCCCTAGAGTGCGGAGATCAGAGCTGGGCCCCAGGGCTGGGTGGGAGAGATCCTCCCTGCCCCGCCCCCAGACCAGGGCCGGCGCTGCCGGATTTTCCTCCGGTAGGCGGCGGGCTGCACGGCGCGCTCCGCACGTGAGGCGGCAGCACCAGCGGCAGCTGCAGCGGCGCAGCCCGGGCTGCCAGGCTCGCCTTGCGTAAGGGCTGCCCGCGCCGCCGGGCCGCCGAGCGAGCCTGGTTTTCCCCGGGCCCACCGTCAGCCCGCCGCCCACCCTGGCCGCAGCCCCAGCCCACTCCAGACCCTTCGTGGGGGTCTCACCGGGCCAGCCCGGTGCTCTCGCGTCCCCGCGCCACCTCTGCCAGGACTACAAAATTCTCGGCTTTCGGCGACGGTGTTGGTCCGCAAGGAAGCGGGTGCGCTGGGCAGCTGGCCTGGCGATGGGCGCGGAGGTCTGACACCGGGTTCCTGCAGCTCCGCTGGCCGCCACTGGGGGCTGCCGCGCCGGCGAGCTCGGCGGGGCCGGTGCGCACGCCGCCGGGTTCTGGGCGCTGCGGGGCCGCTGAGCTGTCTCCATCACGGGCCTCGCGGCTGCCTCAGCAGCCAGCCCAGCTTCCTCCCGGATCTGTGCGTGTGATCGCTGCGTGTGTGTGTGTGTGTGTGTTCGGGGAGCGCGTGTGCGCGCTCGCGTGGGGGCAGTGTGCATGCGGGGAGTGCGGAGGAGTGTTTGTGTGTATGCGTGTGGGTGTGAGTGCCTGGCTCCCTTTCGCTCACACACACACACACACACACACACACACACACACGCACACACTCACAAGCCGGCTGGCTCCTCTGAACTTGAAGACTCCCATATTCCAAGACGCCCGAGGTTCCTAGGAATGCCCAGGGATCTGCCATTTGGAAAATCCAACCGGCTTCTTCCTAGGGAGCGATTCTTTATTTTTAATTTGAAAACGAAGAGAACAAGTTATGCTTTCCCCCCCCCCCTTGGTCTTGCTAAATGCCATGGATATAACTGAATAAGCCGCTCAGGGCTGTCCCCGCGTGGACGTCGGAGGCCACCATCTGCCTGCGTTCGCCGGAGCCGGAGGGTTTAGCTCGAGCCTGTGTCGGGCGGGGAAGGATGCGTGGCCGAGCCAGGGAGCCCGGGCGCCCCGCGGAGCTGGCCTCGGTGCCTCCCAGCCAGGGATAGATGCTGCCTCGCCCAGGTGAGTGTCGGCCGCTTGGTCTCCGCTTTCCGCGTTGTCCACGGGAGCTCGGCGCTGAGCTGCACGCCTTGGAGGGAACGGGGAACTTTGCATACCTTTCTTCTTCACTTGAGGACTCTGCTCACCCGGGCCACGCGTGCGAAAATCCCCCTCACTTATCGCCCGTCCATATTGCAGGAGAAGATTTTCTTTTCTTTCATTCCTTTCCCCCTTCTCTCCCTAATAGTGAGGGGGAAACTCTGGCGGGGAGCAGGGAGAGCAGGTCCGTATGAGCCCGAGAGCAGAAGGGAGACACGGGGAACAGCAGGCAGATGGAACCGCTAAAAGCAGCAGAACTTTGCCGCTGGATCACTCTGTTGCTTCTCACCACAGGCGAGGCCAGGCCAGAGCCATTACTAGGGGCTGGGTGCGCTGGGTGGGGTGGAGTAGAGTTGGGTGCAAAAGGATTGATTCAGAGCTGATGGAGGGAAGAAGGGCATCACTGCAGTTTGAGGAGGCAGGTGGGGCAAGCTCAGGGGACCTTGCCCTGGCTTCAGGTAGAAGGCAAGCGGAGGAGGGGGATTGTGTGTGTGTGTGTGTGTTTGTGTGCAGTTTGGGGCACCAAAATGGCATGATGAAGCAATATGGAAACTGGCTTTAGCCATGCCCGGGTTGGTAGGTCTCTGTCTCCCTCCAGCCTTGCCCGGGTTCTAAGACTGGCCTGGGCAGGGAGGAGGGGGAGCAGAGGACAGCTCGAAAGGAAGCAGGCAGTGCCTTGCCCTGCACAGACCCTTGGCGGGCAGAAGGCATGCTGCCCTTCTTCCCGGCAGCCCAGTATAAAGGACATAGGCAGCAAGTTCCAGGAAGGCAGAGCCCCTGAAAGCCCCAGCCAGGGAAGAAAAGAGGTAGCCTGAGAAGAGACAGCGGAGGGACCTAGCCAGCTAGATGCCAAGTGCACCAGGAGACAGAGACAGCCTCAGACACCTGCAAGGAGAAGGAGCTTGTCAGAGTCCGCACTCTGGGCTGGAGTTACTGACAAGGCTGTAGATGCTGACCCTCTGGCCCACCACAGCAGAGTGTGTGTGTGTGTGTGTGTGTGTGTGTGTGTGTGTGTGTGTGTGTGTGTGTGTGTGGCAGGGAGGTGGCAGCTGTGGTTGGGATACAGAGTGGAAAATTGAGTCTGGCTGATTGGCCTTGTGGGGCTGGGGGAGGGGGCAGCTTCAGGAAATGGACCCCCCATGAGGAGTGGGGAGGAGCAAAACTAGGGGGAATGTGCCATTTTCAGGGCTGGGAAGTTCCCAGGGACCAGCGGGTGAGGTTCTAGGTGGGCTGTTGTACTTAAGTAGGGGCCAGTTTGGAACTCAGGATGGGGATGCCAAGGCAGGATTGTGGGGAGGCTGTAAGCGAAGGAACCACAGCTAAGGTTGTACCCGGGGCTGGTCATCGCCCTCTGCGAGGAGCTTTATGGGGCCACACGCAATGGAGCCCATTGGGCTGTGGGACCTGTTTGTGAGGTGTGTTGGAGTTGGAACGGGGGTCAGAGTCATGCAGGGAGGACTTGGAAGCTCGTGAGGGCCTGCCTCTGCGGACCACAGACCACACCAGCTGCCCTGACCCTTTTGCTGATGCTAGAATGTCGTCTTTCCCCTCTGACTCTGGCTAGGAGTGCAGAGTTCCATCTCTCCCTCCCCAGCTCCTCCCAGGCATCTGCTCAGCCCCCTGCCAAGCCCTCAATTTAGAGTTTCTGGTCTAATTCCTGCCTGGGAATGTCATGACTTATCTTCCTGCCCTCACCCTGGGAAATACAAACGGCGAACTTGGCATTTCCGTTCCAGCTTCTGGTGGTGCCTTTCCAGGAGCAGGTCTGCTACCAGCTCTATCCTCTGTCAGCTGGCCCTGGAGCCCGCTGGAGCTGGGGGTCCATCCCTCCTTCTCCAAAGTGCCCTTTCTTTTCCTGGGCCCAGAAATGGGAGCAGCTGGGGAGTCTGGCGTGAGAGAGGGTGAGCTGGGGACTTCCAGGGGGCAAGACTGAGGAGGATAAGGAGAATGGATGGAATAGGAAATACGAATGGGGTAGGTGGAGCCATGGAGATAACCAGGCACCCTTCTGGACACCAAAACCCTGATTTGGCTAAAGGGGAACAGCCTTTCTTGTTTTGGCTGCAGCTTCAAAGTAAAGATCAAGAACCCAGGGGTTCTGGGCTCTTAGTGTCAGGCTTGCTGAGCCTCTCTAGTCTATAGGGTGGATGGAGTAGGACATGTTCTCCTTTCGGGGACAGGGGGTATTGAGGGTTACAGATCCCTCTGGCCTGGAATCTACCTGCTCAGGGGAGTTGAGAAGTGAAGTTGGCATTAGTATTGTTTTCAGAAAGTCCGTCGTCTGAAGGTGGAGGTGAGCTCAATTATTGGCAACTAAAGAGTTCCCAGTCTGATGGGGGAGGCTTCTAGACTAGAAGCAGAGACTTAGAGCGAAAAACCAACCAGAGGTGGCCAAGTGGAATTAGACCTTGGACAAAAGCAGCAGTTCGGCTGTGTTGTGATTTTTCTTGAGGCAGCATTGACGTTTTAGAGTCAAAGTTATTTGAAGGTGTAGAATTGTGATAAAATGGAATGTAACCTAAATCTGGAGGACCTAGGTTCAAATTCTAGTGCTGCTACATCTTTGTTCATTAACCACTTGAACTTGCATTTTCTCATCTGGTGAAATGAAATAGTAAGACGTACCATGCAGATGTGGTATGACCTGATGTTTGTCCTGGCGGCCCCCAACCTGAAAAGATCTGGGGGAGTGTTTGGTTGGAAGGGGGAGGGTTGGGAGAGAGAGATGGACCCTCAGAGACATGGAGGAGAGTGTCTCCAAGTTCCCCTTGCCCAAGGAGCTGCCAGGAGGGTTGATGCCATCACACGTAAGCTGATCATTACAAGGCTCCAGAAAGCCCTCTAGGAAACTTTGGGAACTGGTACTCAGAGCAGCAAATTTTACCTTTGGGGCTGTGGCATCTGCTTCTCTCTTGTTTGCTTTGGAGATTTATGACCATGCATATTTGCACAACAAGTGGGTATCTATTTTACAAGTATCATCTGTCATCCTTTCCTATGTGAGCCTTGTGTGTGACTATTCCCCAGAACCCAGCCTCCACCTACTCTTCTTTGACTCCACCCCCTACTGCAGCAGGGTGACCTCAAAGGGGTGGTATCAGGCTCAGGCCAAGTGAATGGATACATCTCCTCCTGGGGTCAGCACAGGGCCTGTGATTGGACCTGGGTTCTCTCTGCAGAGTGCGGGGCGGGGGTCACCCAGCCAGGGGAAGCACCCAGTTGAGGAGAGAGCTCAGAACCTGATGCATATTTAGCAGATACTCTAACTAATGTACCCACTGGAACAAGGAAGGAGAGGGAGGTCTAACCATATAGGCAGGCCTATGACAAGGTATTTTCAGGGAGGAGAAAGGTTTGGAGATGGGGATCAGGGAGAGTAGTCATGTCTAGCCTGGTCAGGGTGAAGGCAATCAGGAGGGCTTCTTGGAGGAGGGAGAATTTCAGGAAAAGCAAAAGTCCACAGAAGGCAAGTTTCGTTTTCACTTGAATTCTCAGAGGTCACTGGAGTTTAGGGAGTTTCAGGGGGAGGACACTGAAAATGTAGAACAGATGTTCAAGAAATGTCTTAGGCTCTCAGGACCAGCTCAATTTCAAACAGTTTCTTGGTTGCTTCTTATGTGCCAGGCACAATGTTAAGAACTTCACAGTGTCATCTCATTGAATTTGTACAATCTGGTGAAATTGCCATTGTTATTATCTCCACTTTACAGAGAAGAAAAGAGGTTCAGAGAAATTGGGGACCTACCATGTAGCTAATAAGTGGTGGAGATCTTGCTCAACCTTCATGTCCACCTGAGTTCAAATCCACACTCTTACATCTTTGGTACTGCCTTTTTGCCCCAAGGCGAGGAAGAGTAGGCTCCATGGGACCAGCTCTCTAAGCCCCAGCTGGCCTCCTGGTCTGGCTGGAAAGGCCACCACAGAGCCTCCATCAGAGAACCCTAACAACCCCAGCCTTCTCCATGGCCTCCCTGCCCAGCTCATGCCCACCTGTTTAAAAGCACCCATCAAATGGCCAGCACCCCTCCTCTGGAGCCCGTGCTCCCATTTAGCCCTGTGGACAAGCCTGCAGGTGGGAGCAGTGGAGTGAGCACTGGACTGCGAGTCAGGAGCCGACTCTGCCACGTTGTGACTTGGGTTGGCGTGCAAATTCTTACTACCCTGAGGCCTGGTTTCCTTATTTCTGAGACCAGATGCGAAGAATGCTTACCTCTTACCTCCTAGGGTTGCTGGAAGGGCAGGGCAGCATGTGTGAAGGCACCTTATAAACGGAACAAGCCCTTTAGAAGTCAGGGTTGTACTTGTGCCCCCTTCCTAATTTAGACTAAATCACCAAAATGTCAGATGTGATAATGCCCAGGGATGAGATAACGGTGGGCTTGAGTGTATCAGTTTCACGTAGCACTGCAGCTATCCAATAAGATAACAGGCCAGGCAGGTTGACCCTGTGCCTAGTGGGTAAAGGGATGGTAAAGAACCTATAGGAAGGGGGAGTGTGGACCAGATAATTGGGGGGGCACTGGCGGGCAGCTGAGAAGGGGTACATTTACGGATACATTATTTACTTTTATAATCAGACTGACATCACGGAAGGAAGAAGGCATGGAGGGGAGGGTATTTTCCTTAGACCAGTGCTTCTCAACTTTTTTTTTTCCCGATTGCCCCTCTAAGGAGTTTTTTAAGAGCTTTTTTTCCTAATCGTCTCCTTCCCTCTTCCATGAAATTTTTATACCACAGATATACAGTATATCTGTGTATGTACAATATATGTATGTGCTTTATGCATACAAAAGTACAATTTTTTACCCCCCAAGAACAAATTGGCTGACATCATCCCCAATGAGAATGCATGCCTTAGGATAATAGATGAGGATCAGAAAAAGAGGTGGATTAATGTGGCAGGTGAATCCAGGAGGTGATGAAGAGGACAGATTCACTCTGAAAAAACAGTTACTGTTGACTCCAAGTCATGGCGACCCCATGTGTGTCAGAGTAGAACTGTGCTTTGAGGGGTTTTCAGTGGCTGATTTTGCAGAAGGAGATCGCCAGGTCTTTCTTCCAAGATTCACTCTAGCATCCTGTTCACTGTCCCTAGCATGGTTCTTGCACCAGCAACATCACCTGGGAGCAGGTTAGCAAAGCAAAACCCCACCCCAGCACCTGGAACCGTGAATTAGAATCTCTGTTTTATCAAGATGATG
>NW_004444001.1:5942526-5944155 GCF_000243295.1 Trichechus manatus latirostris | reverse complement strand
CTCATGTGTGTCAGAGTAGAACTGTGCTCCGTAGGGTTTTCAGTGGCTCATTTTTCGGAAGTAGATCACCAGGCCTTTCTTCCAAGGTACTTCTATGTGGACTTGAACTTCCAACCTTTTGGTTGGCACCTGAGCATGCTGACTGTTTGCACCACCCAGAGTTTCACCTCCTCCTTATCTAATGCCCTGTTAAGGAAGCTTTAGTTATTGAAGCCTCAGGGTGTTACTAAGGTCCCCAGCTAATATTGGGGGTCTCTAGAGGCTACTACTTAAGACTAGTTATAAACTAATCTTGCTTTTACATGACTTTGTAATCCACCAGCTGCTTCTTGGAAACCCTATGGGGTAGTTCTACTCTGTTCTGTAGGGTCGCTATGAGTTGGAATCAACTCAGTGGCAACGAGTTTGCTTTACAAGTGGTCCCCAAAGTGTGTGACATGTGGTCACTTGGCCCGCAGGACTTGGAGAAACTTGGGGAGTGAGCTGGACTCATTCTATGGCTTGGAACTCAGTACCTGCTGAGAGAGACGTGTCCCCCTTCCTGGGATGATAGCAATGAGGATGAGCTCCCAGAAACCCTTGGAAATGCCCAACAAGGGCCATAAGACGAGGCTGTGTCGTCCTAAAAATATATTCAAGATCCCTGCATGGGCAAAGGTGATCCCTTGATTCATCGTCCTCCATAATGAAGCTGCTTTAACACCCAGATAAGTCCTCCTGGGACAGAGGGGAGGGAGGTTGGATGACAATCTGAGGTCATAGAGATAAAAGGTTAGAGGTCCTTATAGAGCACACACACACACACAAAACCCAAACCCATTGCCATTGAGTCAATTCCGACTCATAGGAACCCTATAGGACAGAGTAGAACTGCCCCATAGGGTTTCCAAGGAGCAACTGGTGGATTTGAACTGATGACGTTTTGTTTAGCAGCCAAAGCTCTTAACCATTGTGCAACCAGGGCTCCTGTAGAGCACAAACCATAGCAATATGGTCATGAAGCACTTACTGGGACGCAGGGAATCTGGAGTGCTCATTTCAGCTCTGCCGGCAACTTGCTGAGTGGCTTTCTCCAATCCCTCACCCTTTCTGCCCTTACCTGTAGCATGGGGCCTGAGTGCTCTCCAAAGTGCTTTCCAGTTTAAATATTTGATCCTTTGATTTATCAAAGTCCGTGAGCCAGCCTCAGAGCAAAGGTGCATCCTCTGAGCCATCCAGGGCTTACAAGGACTTATCTGGGGTCCTCTGGCCTGGTGCTCCCCTCTGCTTGGTGTCTTCTGACGACTCGTTAACCTTCCCCAAACCTGGTGACTGGTTCAACTTTGAGTGACGAAGATCCCAGCACTATAGTCTGAATGGGAGTGTCTCATTCCTCCCCCACTCCGCCACATGCATGCACACATACACACACATGTGCAAATACACACACTCCTACATACTCACTGTCTCACGTACACTCACACACATACACACACTCCTACATACTCTCTCATATACACTCACAGACATGTGCACGTACACGCACTCCTACATACGCACACGCTCTCACATATGCTTAAACACATGCACACGTACACACATTCCTGCATACTCACACTCTTACATACACTCACACACATGCCCACAGAC
>NW_004444001.1:5908849-5932863 GCF_000243295.1 Trichechus manatus latirostris | reverse complement strand
TATTTATACACTTTACTGGTTTTGCTTCTCTAGAGAACCCAGCCTAAGACAGATGGCTTCGCAGTGTTATAAGAAGTATTCTTTTCTTTGAACACTCTCAATTTTTCTAACGTTTTCACTGCATCCAGAATAAGACTTGGGGGGACCTCGTGGCAGCTGGAAACACCCCCAGAGTGAAGAACCATGTTCCTGGGAGCTGACTGGGACCCTGAAATGCGCAGTGTTGGACCTCTAGTCAGGGAATGAGAGCAGACACAGGAGGGTGGTGGGAGCCCTGGCTGGGTGGCTCACTCACTGTCACCTCCTTCTTTCCTGGGTCCGTGGAAGGAGGTTGCCATCCTGACTCCTATAGCACTCTACCCTGCTCTCACGACTTCCTTTGTGCAATTATCCTGCTCTTTGGGTTTTGGCTGCAATCAGAGGCCAAGCTGCTTGGAGTCAAGGCACATCTCTGAGCCGGTCCTGGCTCCCAGGGGCAAAGCAAGGGAGCTGTGAACAGAGTCTAGCATGTGGGGTATATATTTTATGTGTTCTCCATTATACATGCATTCTCTTGTTTTGTTCTCATATTACCTTTGAAAAATAGGTATTCCCTTCATTTGTGCAGATATGGAAACTGAAATTCAAAATAGCAATGGGATTAGCTCCAGGTCCACAGTGACCAACCGTTTTGGTTTGCCTGGGACAGAGGGATTCCTGGGATGTAGGAATTTTAGTTTTAGTTTTAGAACTCGGAAAGTTCCAGGCGAGTCGGGTTGAGTTGATCACCCTGTCCGGGTTACAAAGCAGCTGCATGGCTGAGCCAGGATTTTAATTCAGTTGAGTCTGATTCCGGTTGCCATGCCCCTGACCACCACTCTAGACTCCCTCGGGGATGGTGCCTCTCCTAGCCACCCACATTTACTGAGCCCTCGTAGGCTTTAGAGACGCTCTTCTGTTTCATCACAAAACCCTGTGAATGGAGTATTTTTATCCAAATTTTACTGAAGAAAAAACTGAGACACAGAGAGGTAAAGTAACTTGCTCAGGATTGCCCAGCCAGTAAGTGGCCGAGATTGAATGTGAGCCCTGGTTATATGGCGCCAGAGCCCCACACTCCTAACCACTCTGCTACAGGACCCCATGTCTCTTTTCCAGTTTCCCTTCACTTGTACATGGTCTCTTTTCTGCATCACGGTGGCCTGTGGAGTAGGCAGGGAAGATACTTTTATCTCTGTTTTAAAGGCCAGAAAAGTGAAGCTCAGAGAGGCCAAGTTACTTAACTAAAGTCACACAGCCTGCAAGTGACAAAGGCAGGATTAGGTTGCATGGGGGCTTCTCAGCTGATTCTTCTCACTGTTGCTTCCATATCTGATCAATGGGCAGTCTGCTCCCACACCGTCCCAACCAAAAAAAAAAAAACAAACCTGTTGCCGTCAAGTCAGTTCCGACTCCCAGTGACCCTATAAGACAGAGTAGAACTGCTCCATGGGATTTCCAAGGAGCGGCTGATGGATTCGAACTGCCAACCTTTGGTTAGCAGCTGAGCTCTTAATCACTGTGCCACGAAGGCTCCCACACCCTCAATCCTGTTCAAATCCATATTGAGGGATAAGGTCTTAGTCATCACTGGGTTAGATATTCAGAGGGCAAGTTTTGGAGGGACCTTTGCTCTGTGGACATCCAGCCCCCTTCCTCCTACCCTCGTGGCACAATGATTAAGCGCTCAGCTACTAACTGAAAGGTTGGTGGTTCAAACCCACCCAGCAGCCCTGCAGGAGAAAGACCTGGTCATCTGCTCCCATAAAGATTATAGCCAAGAAACCCTATGGGGCAGTTCTACTCTGTCATGGTTCACTGTGAGTCGGAATCAACTCAACAGCACCCAGCAACAGCAACTGCTTTGACCAGCTGGGGAATAAATGCAGAATGGGCTGTATTTTCCTGGTCGAGCAACAAAGGCTCTACTAACGCCAGTCTTGCTTCTCAGGCAACTGAATAAAAGAGTTTGTAAGGACAGTGACAAGAGTCTATAAATTCTGAATGATGTTCGGGAAAGTGGCCTGGGCCCCAAGGTCCATAAAAACCAGGCAGCCTGCTGGGTCAGGGTGATTTATGGGCCCCTTCCTCTGTTGCGGGGTCATCTGCCCATCAGGCCTCCCGCTCATAAGCTACTTTTTTCTCTTTAACTTCCAAATTGTTTTCATGGTTCTTAGCCTTCCACAGTTATTCTCAAGCCACTCTTAGGGATGAATCATGATCTCCTTTTAACAAATGGGGAAACTGAGGCACAGAGTGGGTTTGTGAGTTGCCAAAGATCACTCATATAGTGACTCAGGTCCCTTGAATCCAACTTAGAAGCACTCAGTAACATTTATACTGATTAAGCACCTACTAAGGAGCCCTGGTGGCACAGTGGTTAAAGCGCTCAGATGCTAACTGAAAGGTAGGCGGTTTAAACCCACCAGCTACTTCGCAGGAGACGGATGTGGCGGTTGGCTTCCGTAAATATTATAGCTTTGGAAACCTTATGGGGCAGTTCTACTCTGTCCTATAGGGTCGCTGTCAACTATGAGTCGGAATCGACGTGAAGGCAACAGGTTTGGTGTTGGTTTACCTGCCAGGTGCTGTTCTAAGTGCTTTATACTCATTAACTTATTTAATCCCCACAACAACCCTAGAACATAGGTACTGTTATTGTCACCATCATCTCTAGTTTATAGTGAAGAAACTGAGGCACAGAGAGTTTAAGTAATTTGCCCAGGGCCATACAGCTACTGAGCAGCAGAGCCAGGATTTGAACCCACTCCCTCAACTATCATGGTGGTAGCAGAATATGAAAGCAGAATGACCTCTGAAGGTGAAGAGGGGGCTACTGCTGTCCCTGGGTGCACCTGGCTGTCTACTTCTTCCCAGGAAAAACCCAGGCCCCTCTGTCCTGTGTGCCATGGGCTCTGGGCAGCATCAGTACCTCCAGATAGATTCCTAAAGGAGCGGCGAGGACAGGCCAGGGGCTGTGAAGGTTGGTGGAGAGAGCACTGGACTGGGAGTCCAGAAACCTGGATGCCAGGCCCAGCTCTGCCAACAACTTTCCATGTGACCTGGGTACCCTCCTCTGAAACTTGCTTCCCTTTGCCTCTGCCTTCCTTTGATTAGGGTGGAGCTGGGCTATCAAGTGGTTTTGGGACCCACCCGGTGGTGGTGATGACAGTGGAAGGAGGACCACACTGGCTCCAGTGCCAGACCTGGCCCTCCCCTCACCATCAGGAGCCCAGGGCAGCAGCTGGTGCCCAAACTGCCTGCTAAATACCTAGGCTATTTAAAGCCCCCAGTGCTGCCTGGAATCTCGGGGCACAGCTATTTCAGGCAAGCTCTGGGTTCTGGCTATCTCCTTCCCCACTGCCCTGCCTAATGGGGTTTGCTGGGGGTTGGGGAGGACAGGGCATGGCTGCTGCAGATTGTCTGTAGCTCTGACGCTGCTGCATGTTCTCCCATCAGAGGTGGGGGCGCTGAGCCATGAGGATGGGAAGAAGGACTCTGCTGGGGGAGAGGGTGCACCATCCCCTTCTTCTGGTCGAGGACTGTGAAATCCCCAGATCTATGGGAGAAAAGGTGGGCAGAGGGACCTCTCCTAGTTTCCACCCTTCTTGGAAATTCTTCAGGATGCTGCAGCCTGATCAGCCTGGTGTGCCTCCATGCAGTTCCCCTGCAGTTAGCAGGTGTTTACTGAGCACCTAGTACTGGACCAGTTAGATTTGGTCCCTGCCCTCAAGATGCTCCCAGTCTGGTAGGGGAGGCCAACAGGTAAACAGATGATTATAATGTATTGTGATGGTGCTATGATTGTAGGTGAGGATCCAGGAAAGCCTCCAGGAGGAGGCGATGCTTCTCCATCTCTGCCGCCAATGCCTTTCCTTAAATGACTTCAGCAGCCTCCTGGACGGCCTCCTCCTCTCCCCAGATTCCTCTAACCTGCTCTCACACAGATACTGTGGAGGCTTTGCCTAAGAGTCTCCACTGTGCTTGGAAGAAAATCCCACCTCTTCTTGTGGGCTGCAAGGTGCTGGCTTCTTTCCCTGGTCTGTGCTTTCTCCCCACTTCTCCACACTGGGCGTCCACAGTTCCTCGAACACACCATGCTCTTCCCTTCCTCTAGGCCTTTGTGTTTGCAGACCCTCTACCTAGAACACATTTCCTTGCTCTGCTCAGCTGGATCCTTCTTATCCTTCAGGTGTTGGCTTAAATCTTGCTCCGTGAAAGCCTGCCACCCTGTCTGACAAGACAGTAGCCCCCTTGCTGCTGCTGTCTCTCAGAGCAGCTGTTTTTACACATCGCTTTCTGTGCTCTGTATTGCTTGTTTGCTCATTGCTTCTCTCTTGCAACCTGTGAGCGCTGGGAGGGGGAAGAGGCAAGGTGCAGCGGGTAAGAGTGCACGCTCTGGAACTCAGATGGTCTCAGTGCAACTCCCAGCTCCATGCCTTACCAGCTGTGTGACCCTGGGACAGTTGCTTCGCCTCTCTGGGCCCTAGTTTCCCCACATGTAAAAAGGGGGAAGTAATAGCACCTACCTCACAGAGGCGGTGTGCGGGTTAAGTAAGTTAATATATGTGAAGCACTTAGAACAGTGTCTGGCAAGTGCTCAATAAATATAAGCTATCATTAGTATTTTTATATCCAGTGCTTAGAATAGTGCCCGACTCAATAAATATTTAATGACTGGATGAGACACCTGGGCAGAATCTTCAAGGGAATAGGGCGGGCTAGTTACAGAGAGAGGAGTGGTTGGTTGTCGGCCTTGGCTGCCTATTGGAATCACCTGGGGAGCTTTAAAAAACACTGATGCCCAAATCGTCACCCTCAAGAGAGCCTGACTGAATTGGCCTAGGTGTGGTCCAGGTGTTGGTGTGTTAAAATCTCCCCAGGGATTCTGCTTGCTGTGCAGCCAGGCCTGAGAACCACGGAGTTGGACATGGGGGAAGGCAGACATTTCCAGCACCAGGAGCTTGCTGCTGTGACAACCTTGCTGGAGGATGTAAGACTTGAATGAAGGCAGCAAAGAGGCCAGTGAAAAGGGAGTTAAATGGTGGCACAGGGAAGGAGGGGCCAAGCCAGGGAGAGCCTTGTACGCCAAGCTAGGGAGCTTAGGCTTGGTGGGAATTCGGTGGAGAGCCTTGAAGGCTTTTAAGCCAGAGATGACATGGTCTGATTTGCCTTTAAGGAAACTGGTCTGGGTGGATGTGTGGAGGATGGATTACGGGGAATGAAATTAGAGGCATGGAGATCAGAGTGCAGAAACCCATCTCCACCTCAAGAAGAGTTCAGGGCCAGGTGACTTGCTGGTCCACAGTTTAATTATTAAATCCTCCTTGGCATGTCTGAACAGTGAAATCTAGTCAGTGCAGGATTCCTCTTTGCCACCTCTGCCCCCCAAGGGCAATTCCAAACTGTGTCACTCTAGGCTGATGTGACCCCATCTTGTCCTGACCACAGAAGGGCTTTGCTATCTGAGTTCTTAAGCTGGACTCTCAAGTTGCCAGCTAAAATTCTCTACTCCACACTCCCTTGTCGCCCAAGCTGGTTGTTTCAACCTGGAAATCCCTCCTAGGCCTGCTTCCTATGACATGAAAGTAAGTGTTGGGCTAGAATGATCTCCAGGATCCTTCCAGCTCTGCGATCTAAATGCCTTGAATGTACTAACTCTTCCCTGGTTCTAGGCCTGTCCACCTTGAATTACTGCCAGTGACAGGCTCCCATCCTCACGGACCTCACTCCCAGCAGCAGCTCAAGTACCGTATTCTCTCAATCCTCCCCTGTCACCTGGTTCATAGATGGGGTCACACTTCCTGACTCCCAACATCCTAACTACCAAGCTATTTCCCTCTAATTGTTCAATTGTCCTCCTACACGTGGGTGTGGGTCTCAGAGCTGCCTTTAGATATCGGGGCTCTTGACAAAGTGACCCATGTTCTTCCCACTGTGCCACAAGGCTGACTACCCTTTGGAGTCAGTATAGCTGGTTACTCCATCCTGGCTCTGTGTCGTACTGGCTATGTGGTCTTGGGCGAGTCATTTGACGTCCGTTTGTTTCAGTTTCCTTATCTGTAACATGAGGATGAAAATTCCACTTAAAAGTGTCAAATTCTAACTCAGAGACATTCCAGTGCTGTCAGCGGTGGCCACGGACTCGGATTGACCCTCCAGGTCAGAGAACATGATAGACTTCAATTGAACACGATATTTCTTAGCATTAGAGAAGGATTCAGGACAGGATATAGGGCATGCACAGCATCTTCTTCCCAGTGAGGAGACCCAGCAACCACCCCCCCTCCCCCGCCACAGCTTTTCTGGCCCTCGACCCACATGGGGCATGTCAGCTGCTGTACGTAAGGGCTGAGACATGTGTAAGTCTCCTTGGTGCAAAAAAGCTGAGATATCAATTTCCTGCCATCCTTACACCATTTTAGAGATGAGACCTCAGGCCAACATGTAACTCACAGCTCCACAGGCCCACGGATCAGAGGTTTCCCTGTGAACAAGCTGAGGTCGGTCCACGTGTATCTTAACTGCAGTGTTGGAGACAGGCCTGACGTCATTTTCCCAGGGAGGGTAGGCCAGCCCCGCCCAGCCTAGTCCACTGTCAGCCCTTGACTCAGAGTTGGTTATCTGCATACAACATTTCTCCTATTAGGAGGACAGGCAGTAGACTGCTGCCAACTAATGAAGGCAAAAACTGGATTTATAAGAAAGAGAGAAGAGAAGGGAGGGGGAAATACTGCAGACAACCTGGGAAAAGTGAATCTAGTTTTTACGCACTTGGGGTAAACTGATCAGCTGGCGGGTGGCAAAGTGGTTAGTCTGGGCATTTCTGTTCTTGAGCAGATAGTCTAAGGGCATCAGAGAAGGCAATGTTGATTGCTTATAGATTTTCCAGAAGATCCTCAGGAGTTTACCTGTGGGGTACAGTCTCTGTGTGATGCCTGCCAATGTCACTTCACCAGCACCTCCACCTTAGTTAGGCCAGGTCTGCACCTTTCTTACGTCAGAACTCCTTAGCGCAGGGCTGCTGTGGGGATCCAATGAGGAAATATGTGCGAAGTCTGCAAATCAGAGCCTGGCCCATAGTAAATGTTCTGTAAGTTCTTGATACGGTTATTTTTCCCTTCTCATGGGTTCCCTTTCTGTTGCCTTTGTGCTTCATTGCCTGGCGCCCCATGTCTCTTCTGGAGCTGAGATTCCCAAGGAGAGGAGGAAGATGGGGAACACAGAGAGGAAGCCGAGAATCAAGACAATCTTGGAATATTGGGTGATATGGTTTGAATTGTGCCACCCCAGAATAAATGTTGGAATCCTAACTGCTATATCTGTGGATGTATTCCCATTTGATAATAGTTTTTGTTATGCTAATGAGACAATACCAATGTAGGGTATGCCCTAAACCTAATCACTTCTGAATTATAAACAGCAGCATAGACACAGGGACAAGCAAGCACCACGTGAAGATCACCAAGGAACCCAGGAACATCAAGGCTATAGAAGCTAAGACAAGGACCTTCCTCCAGAGTTGACACAGAGAGAGACCTTTCTGCTAGAATCTGTGCCCTAAATTTGGACTTCTAGCTTCCTGACTGTGAAGAAATAATTTTTTTTCTTTAAAGCCACCACTTGTGGTATTTCTGTTAAAGCAGCACTAAGAAATTAAGACCTTAAAGACCATGGGTTTTAAGCAATAAAGTGGTCAGGTTGCTACTCTTGTACCCCTTAGGTGCTAGAGTTGAGGGAGGTTTCTGTTTGCTCCTTCTTTGAGCCAAAACAGCCTTAATCACCCCCTACCCATAACTTCATCACATTGGCTGGAGGCTGGATGTTTTCTCTCTCAGCTTTGGAGGATGACTGGAAGCCCAGAGAGATTGTCCTGTTCTTCCCTATCCCAGTCCAGGGAAGAGGGTCCTGGTAGCAGCAGGCTGTTCCCTTCTTGAGTGGCTCCTCTCTCCACCCCCTTTTCTCCAGGGCGATAGATGGCTACGAGGATAGCTCAGAGGTGGACCATGGGTCCTGGCTGTCCTAGGGGCTAGCAGTATGACCATTATCAAGTGTCTTCTCCTCAGACCCTCATTTGTTTCCTCATCTTTAAGAGTAGAGGGTAGGGGAGCAACAGACATAATATTCTATGACTCAAAGGAGTTGGGTCTGCCTCTCTCTGCTTTAAACATACTGCACGTGTTTCTCTTCAAGTCTTCTCCTGAAAGTCATCATACCAAGGTTTGGCTAAATATTAATATCAGGGGTCCTACAATGACCCCCACATCCTCTTGCAGATGATCCTGGCTGTTTAAACATCCTGTTTCTAGAGTAGAAAAAGCAGTGCTTCCTCCAACTATGGGTTGAGGACCTTTCTGAGTTGGGGGAAGGCTGGAAACTCCAAATCGGTGTTGTTAAGGTTTTTACTTGAATAGACAGGGGTCCCGCTTATGTGTTTCTGAGTTCATGTCTCAATGGTCAGAGCTTTGATGGCAGGGCTCTCTGCCTCCGTTGCCGCACACAGCACCCAGTCCAGCTGCGCATGTGACGAGGATGCTTTGTGAAGACTCGTGCTTCTGGGATGTGATGACTGCAGTGGTGGTGGTGATGGTGGAAATGGGGGTTATGATTGCACTGATGGTGGAGATGGTTGTTGTGATCACGGTATAGGGGGAGGCTGGAGAGGAAGGTAGGAGGACATCATAGTTAAGAAGTATTTTTTTCTAGGAGCAATGGAAAGGCACTGAAGGATTATAATTGAGGGGAAGAGGAACCAGATTTAGATTTTGAAAAGATCACTCTAACACGTTGTGGAGAACTGATTGGGAAGATAGCAACAGTGGGTGGCTGTAGGCCAGTTAAGACACCATTTAGTAGTCCAGGAGAGAGATAATGGTGGTTTGGGCAGGGGTGATAGTGGTGGGATGAAGAGAAGTGGGCAGATGCTAGAGCTACCCATTAAACCCATTGCTGTGGAGTCAATTCCGACTCGTAGCAACCCTATAGGGTAGAGTAGAACTAGTCCATAGGGTTTCCAAGGAGCAGCTGGTGGACTTGAAATGCTGACCTTTTGATTAGCAGCTGTAGCTTGCCATAGCTATTAACCACTGTGCCACCAGGGATAGAGGTGGTAAAATCAACAGGACTTGCTGATGATTAGATAATACTTTGATCAGATTAGGGGATCTGTGAGTGTCAAAGATGAACCTTAGCTTTCTGGTGTGGGCAGCTGGATGGGTCATTTGATTATAAACTCCATGAGGGCAGGAAACGTGTTGTATCCACCTGTGTCCTCAGGCCCCTCAAGCAGCACCTGGTTCATGATAGGCCCTCTATAAATATTGATTGGATGGCCATTGGCTGTTGACTGTTGGTCATGGACATAATGGAAACTATAGATTACAACTCTTGGTTCCTTGCCTGTCACCTCCACTGGACACCAAGTACTCTTGGGACTGGCCCACACATGGTTAATGGTTAAGGGGCTCAACCTCAGACTCAGAGGAACCTTAATTTGAATCGCAGGGCCTTCCTTTGCTGGCTGCAGGATTTTGGGAAACTTGCTTAAATTCCCTGAACCTCAATATATTCACCTTCTAAAATGGGGATAAAATGAATGCTTACTTCACAGGGTTGTTACGCAGATTAAATGAGATACTATAACGAGATAATATAAAGCATTTAGCCCAGTGCCTGGACCATGGCAAGTAAGTATGGTGGTGGTCACTTTAAAAATAATTAATCTTTGAATCTCTCACATCCAGCGCATTGCCAGCCCACGGTGGGTGCTCAGTGCATGTCTGTGAAGTGATCCGGTGAGGAGATGAATGAAAGGCATGATGTCCATGGTCACGTGGTAGTAGTGGGGGCAGGCAAGCTGTTGAAGACTTTGGGGTCAGTGCTGAGATGGTGGGGAGACTGATGCTAGTTCCAGATCCTGCGTCTTGCTTCCACCCTGATTTCTATTACTGTTTCTTGGCAGCCAGAAGATGAGGCTGTGTATGACATGGTCCCCGGTTCACGGCAGGGCACTCAGTGCTGAGGGGAGAGGCCAAACTTCTAGGGGCTTAGCTGCTTCCATATCTACCTTTGCCTTGGCTTAATCCCAGCTTAGTCACAAAGAAGTGTAGTTTAAAAATAACAACAGGTGATGCTCATCTAGATGAAACCCCCTAAAAATGACTGCTCCCCAGTAGTCCTCGTGCCGTGATCAATGGCTGTGGATTGACAGGGAGCCCCTGGCAGCTGCAGCTCCCTGTGTCTGGCATCTCATTGATGAAAAAGTGAGGACTCAGCAAGGCAGAGGACCCTGGAGGCCCTCCCCACCAGGAGGAGGGAGAGGGTGCTCATGGGCAGCTGTGTCTGCCTGTCCTTGAGCGTTGGGGCTGGAGAGAGGGGAGTTATAAGCTGCAGACAGTGAGCAATGACTGGTGGTGGAGAGGCAGCTATTTAGAGAACAAGTCACAGAGAGGCACCTATCATACCCGGGGCCAGCTGTGGGTACCGCGCATGTGTGCAGGGAGAGGTCTCTACACATGGGCCCCTTGAGCCATCTGTCAGCTTAGGGTCGACCCTCAGGAAGCCACTGGCGGGGCTAGAAGCCAACTAGTAGGCAGTCAGCACTGCTTGCTAAAACCTGGACTTAAGCCCTGCTACACACACAGAAACCCAAACCGCCCCTCACATTTCTGTGATTGGCCCCTTCCTCTTCTTCCCTCATACTCACCCAAAGCCCCTTGACAGGTACAGATATGGGCAAGCCCGAAAATAAAGAATAATCGAGTGTATGTGTGTGTGTGCGTGTGTGTATGTGTGTGTGTGTGTGTATGTGTGTGTGTATGTGTGTGTGCACGCGCGCACGCGTGCGAGTTCACGTGCGCTTGCGTAGACAAGGAACACTTAATCGTCAATTTCTAGGAAAGTCTTCACCTCCAAGCAGTGACAGAAATGGACCGGGTTTCTTTTCAGGGAGCTTTTCTAGCTGGTTAATATATGTGGGTGTAGGCAGACCCCCTTCCTCTGCCTCTCCAGTGGCCTTCCAGTTTTGGGAGCAGGAGAGGGAGATTTTGACTGGCCCAGAGGGTCCTGGCCAAACGGTCCACTCCCCACTTCCCCTTGGGGATGTGAAATTGGAAATCTGATCCTTGTCCTTTCTCTCATTCCCTTCTCCCTTCCTCTCTTTGCCGCACCCCCACCCCCTTACCTGGCCCGCTCCTATTCCTCTGACTACAGGAGGCCTCCTGGTCCCTTCAGGTCTGTGTTAGGTAGATGGCCCACCTCTGTGTCCTTCACACATCCTGTTGTTCCCCCATCCCTGCACTACACTGTGTAGTCATGGCTCCTCCTTCTGCCTGCCCAAACCTGACCTGCCCCTAACCACCACCTCTAGGAAGCCTTCTGTGATTGCTCCGGCCCAGCCTTGCCCACAACTGTCCCCTCCTTTGTGATTGGCACTGCTCACCTTGCTCTTATCATATTTAATTTTGAAATGATTTTCTCTGTTGCTTTCCTCATGCTCTAGCTAGACTGTCATCTTCCAGGGGGCAGATTCTATGCTCTCTGATCTTAACTCTGTTTGCACATTGATTCATTCATTCTTCTCGTACTACTTGAACATCTGCTATGAGCTAGGCACTGGGCCCAGGCACTGGGTCTATGGAGATGAGCAAGACTAAGGAGTTCCTGCTTACAGGCTTCTTGACTCAGTTTGGCCGACTAGAGGGGGAGATGTCCAGGTTACCTGAAGCCTGGTATTGTGAAGCAGGGAGGGGAGGCCTAATTGGGGAGGGGGTTCACCCGGAACCGGGGAGAGTGAGCAGCCTGGGGTGAGCCTCTCAGCCCTGCTGTACCCTGCCCCATTCCTCCAGCCTCATTTCTGAAGCTTGTCTCATTGGAATCCCCTCCATTCCTGGCTTGCTTCTGGGGCTAAATATGGAAAAAGCTGGGACTCTTGTTTTTCTAGTGTCTGAAAAGGCTGCACCGTTCTTGCCCTCATGTCAGCCCTTTCTTCTGAGCAGCTTCCTCTCAAACGCTGCAGCCAAGGCACCTTTCCTGTGTAAACCCAAGATGAGAATCCCCAGTGAATCCAGTACCCGAAGAACTGGCGGGGTCTAGAGCAGGCAGGCCCCAGGAGAAGAGAGGGCCCTGTGCAGTGGCCTGCCTGCTTGCCCATGTACCCATCTCTCCAGGCAGGCCTGGGCAGCAGAGAGAGCAGTGTTCATGGGGGAGGTTTTAGGAGACGTAGATTCTATTCCCAGGTCAGTCCCAAACCAGCCATTGGTCTCTGTCTGTGGTGTGGCTTCAGTTTTCCTATGTATAAAATCAGGGTCTCAGCAAAAGCTGCCTGGGGTCCCTTCCATCCCTGACCTTCTGTGACTGCAGCCCACAAAGGACTCTGTCTTTTTATTTTATGTTCCCCTAAAGGCTGGGGAAGGTCTCTGAGTGGTGCAAATGGTTTGTGCCTGACTACTAACCTAAAGGTTGGCAGTTCAAACCTACTGAGCAGCACCACAGAAGAAAGTCCTGGCAAACTGCTTCTGAAAGGCCACAGCTTTGAAAATCCTATGGAGCAAGTTCTACTCTGACACACATGGGGTCGCCATGAGTAAGAATTGACTCAGTAATAACGGATCTGGATTTGGAAAGGCAGGGGAGCATTCTCCATGACCAACTGCAGAGAGCATCTTGGCACCTTTCTTACTGGGCAGTGCTATGGAGGGGACATGGGGCTCCTATCCCAGAGCCTTAGTGTCTGTATGTCCGTAAGGTCCCTTTGAACATGGCTCCCTGCTGAACAGGTTCTGCTATGACACTAGGTGGAGGATATTTCTGCACTCAAGTACCGGTCTGCTCAAAACATCCCTTCACACAGATGGACACTCCACACATTTGCTAAATGAAATGACAGGGAGAGAGGGAGGCACCCATCGGTTAGGGTATGGTAGGTATGGGCATGGTGCAGGACCAGGCAACATAGGGTTACCATGAGTGGGAGCTGACTTGATGGCAGCTAACGACAATAACAACGGGCTTGGGGGTGGTCTAGATCATCTATACTAGTGGCTTTCTAACTTTTTTTTTAACTAGAACCCACAGAAGAAACATATTTTGTATCATAATCTAGTACCTATATTTGACACATGCAAACACCCACCATATCTATAATGGAAACAAATCTGTTATGAAACAACACTTATTTTTATTATGTTCTATGTCCTCTTTCTTTTCTATTCCATTCCATTCCATCGGATACCATCCCACCCTATCCTGTTCTATTCTATCCTGTTGTATTTAGCATGCATTGATTCCATGACCCACCAATGGGTCATGAACTTCAATCTGATAAACGCTGCTCTAGAGTGATGGGGAAGATCTTCTTTGATGGGTGTGGGGAGCATCTGTCTCTTCCAACGCAGGGCTCAGTGAGAGAAGCTTTGCCTTCTGGAGTGTCTTTACTGTCTGGCCGATCCAGACCAGGGCTTCAAACCTGCTTGAGCCGATTCAGTCATGGCTGACGAATTGAAACTGGAACAGACCTGAATGTTTAAAATTTGGATGATCTGGAATGATAACTGGAACTGGAAAGATTTTGAGTTGAAGCCCTGGAATGGGAGACTTGGAAGAGGCGTTATGATCCATTTCAGGAGCCCAATGCGTGAAATTGGATTATTGGCAGAACTGTGGAGAGTGACATACATTCAAAGCAGTGCGATCCGCAGCAATCTTTGAGTGAGGCACCACTGTTTCTGACTCTGCTCAAAATCCCAACTAGGGCTAGAGATTTGGTTGCTATGCAACATGTATGCTGCCTTTGTTTTCTAAGAGGGAGATTAAGTTTCCTGCAGGGCTTCGACCTGTAATTTCTCCCATTCTGGTTATCATTCTGGTTCACCTAAATTTTGAAAATTGGGTCTGTTCTGATTTTGCTTCCTCAGCCATGACTGAACCAGGAAGAACTGGTTCAAAACCCTGATCCAGATTGAACATCTCACTTAGCAGCATGTCAGCCGCTGCAGAACCCTTTGCCTGTGGGAGTTGAGTGTGCCCTCCTTCATGCCATCCTTGCCCCTGTACTTCCCTGATGCTACCTATGTCACTCGACACCATCAGCATTTCTGAATGTATGTCTCTCACCTCATATGAGCTCCCCTGGCCGGGGATGGTGTCTCACGCATTGCAGCATCCTGGTGCCTGGCCCCAGGAAGAGCACAAAGAGCCTTGATTTCTGCAAGGTTGGGTGGTGGAGGTGGCCCGTGCTGCTGACTGGAGCACTGTCCCAGAAGGACTATAGGTGTTGGAGGATTGGAGTGGGCTCAATCAAAGGGGGCCTCCCAGAGGAGGAGCCATGTTACCAGCATGGATTCCATTCAGCCCACAAAAACTTACTTAGCACCTTCTGTTTCCCACACTGTGTAAGACACTGAGGCCACAGAAATGAATAACTCTTGCCTCACCAAATGTTTCCCGAGCTTCCTCTCAGTGCTTTGCCCAGCGCTAACCATGGCAATGCAATGATTAAAAGGACACAATCCCTGCTCTCCAGGAGTTTATGGGATGGTGGGAAGGTGTGTGTGGACAGAGAATGAAAACACTTGGAGAAGGGCAAGGCAGAACTATACCTGGAAGGAAGGCCGGCCCCTGTGCACCAGCTGCTCTGGTTGAGTGGGACCTCAAAGAAAGCAAGAGAAGCAGAAATGCAGATTTATGAACCAGAGCTGGGGGATCCCCCCCAGGGTGAGGAAGGGGGTGAAGTGGCTGATTAAATGCAGCTGGAGACAACTTTCCAAGGGTGCTCTGGCAGAGGTGGGGTGGGCAGCAAGGGCAGGATAAGCCCAGGACCAGGGGCAAGGTTGAGTTACAGCCTGCCCTGGCCCTTCCCTAGCCAGACGTTGGACATCTTCTCAGGGTGAGAAAGTCCAGCTGGGATAGGCAGCACTGCCTGCTGAGGCCCTCTGCCTGCTCAGAGCTGGGGCAGAGCCCAGCCAGATGGGGATTCCCAGGGTTCGTGGGCATCATGCCTGCCTCCCCAGATCCTCTCTAGGCAGGATTTACAGTGGAGAGAGTCATAAACTAGATTCAAAATAATGTCTCAAACAGTGGCATCGGACAATAGACTGAATCCTCCCGGAGTGGTAATGGCTTTACTTAGGAGTCCTGATTTACAGAGTCATCAGGAAGCTCGCAGCCCAGCTCTTTGCAGGAGGAGCGCTTAGAGGCTGACCCCTCCTGCTGGCCCACTGGCTCCACTCCTGTCTGCACAGCGCAGCCTCAGCTTGGTGGCTCCCCACCTACCCGGCATCCCACTCCCACCCCCAATGGAATCAGCAGCTTCATCCCTCAGCATCCTGACAAGTTTTTCTGCTCAGATCTGTACCCTGACGTACGCTTGCTCATGCGCAGCTTTCCTCTCCCCCATCCCATTAATCTTTGTCTCTTATTGTCTCCAAAAGTCATTCCTGGGGACACCTTCCCAGCCGCCTTCCCTCCGTTTTTCTCCCCATGTGCACTATGTGGGTCTGAGTGCTGCCTGGAAGCTTGTACCCTGTTTTCAGGCAGTGCAAGGGTGTGGTTAAGAGCATGGGCTTTGGATCCTATGCTCCTCTGTGGGGCCCTGGGCACGTTACCTAACTACTCTGTGCCTCAGTTTCCTGATCTGTAGGATTAAAAAACGAAATTGCCACGGAGTTGATTCCAACTCATGGCAAACCACGTATGCTGTGTAGAACTGTGCTCCATAGAATTTTTAAGGCTGTGATCTTTTGGAAGCAGATCACCAAGCCTTTCTTCCAATGTGCCTGTGGATGTGTTCCAACCACCAACCTTTTGGTTAGTACTCAAGCACTTAACTGTTTGTGCCACAGGACTCCTGTCTGTAGGATGTTGTTGTTGAGAGGTGCTATTGAGTCAATTTCAACTCATAGAGAACCCATGTGACAGAGCAGAACTGCTCCATAGGGTTTTCTAGGCTGTAATGTTTATGGGAGCAGATCGCCAGGTCTTTCTTCTGCAGAGTTGCTGGGTGGGTTCGAACTGACAATCAAGTGCTGATGGTGTCGAGTGACAAGGGCTCCTAATCTGTAGGATAGAAGTGATAATAAGATTACCCACCTCATAATGGTTTTTGTGGGGATTAAATGAGATGATGCAAGTAAAGTGCTTGGAGGAGCGGAGTAGAAACTCTATAGTAATAGGAGTAGGAACTATTATCAGTAATAATAATTTAATAATTCTAACATCAGTTTGGCCCTCATCTTCCCCACCAGACCCAAGATTCCACGAAGCCAGGAACCCTCTACCCCATCAGACCGAGGGTGTCTCCTCCCAGTCTTCTTTCTGCCCTTCCCTGGCTTTTTCCTGACCCACTTACCTCAATCTAGTTCACCTACTACTTAAACCCTACCTGAGAAAGGTGGCCATACCCTCTTCCCAATGCCAAAGGGTCTAGGGGGTTCAGCTAGGCAGAGATCACCCTTGCCAGATCCTTGCCTGGGCTCAAGAATAGAGGTTGGCAGAGTGCAATGACCCAGTCCTTCAAGGTCCCAGGAATGGAAGTCCAGGTTGTTCCTCCCCTGATCAGGAACCACAGAGGCCAGAGGGGAATCAGTGCATTGTCTGCTTGGGAGTGCCAGGGTGGGGCTGGGAGTTTCCTCCTGTTTCTGGCCCTGATCCTGCGGCTCCTGTTTAGATCCACAGGGAGAGGATGTGTTAATGGAAGAGTTGGGCTGAAGGAGGCTCGTGTTTGAGGGTCCCTCTGGGCACTTGTACGTTACGGCAGCTTCCCTGGAGGTCTTGTGATACTCATGGCCAGGAGCATCACAAAGCCTCCATCAGCCAGAAGTCCTTCCTCTCCTCTCTGACCCTTCCCCATGGAGAATCAGGAGGCATTCACAGCAACCCATCAGCTGTTCCACCTCTCGCAGGGCTGGAATCTTTTACCTCTTTCAAGCAAGTGGGCAAGTAAATCCTTGTCTAAAATATAGAACAAGGTGACAGCAAAGCCACTAGGTTAGAAAAGGCTTCCATGCAATGAAATAACACTGTCATCAAGGATAATAATAACAATCACATATATAGCATGTATTGTGTTCACCTGGAAGTTGAGTGTTGATTATGACCCTGGTTATTATAATGTCACTGGGTTGGCAGTTTGAATCACCAGATGCTCCTTGGAAACCCTATAGGGCAGTTCTACCGTATCCTGTAGGGTCACTATGAGTTGGAATCAACTTGATGGCAATGGGTTTGGTTTTGGTTGTTCTTAAGGAGCGCCCAGTCTGAGATGGCGTAGACGTAGGTGAAAAGAGGATGACTTGAGCTGGGTTTGTGTCTTAGGACATCCAAGCATAGATCTAATGCATGGCCTCTGAAGTTCTGGGGCTGGGCCAAACTTATAGTCACTCAGACAGGGAGACATAAATCCAAACTATGAGCCCATTCAGAAGAGGGCCCGGAGCATCAGCAGTGTGTGAGTACATATGAGAGTGTGTGTGTGTGTGTGTGTGTGTGTGTGTGTGTGTGTGTTTATGTGTGCGTGAGAGAGAGAGACAGAGAGAGCGGGGGCAGGGAGAGAGAGAGGAGGCCTGCTTCTAGTTCCCTTTCCACAGTGACTAGCCATTTGACCTCGAGCCCATCACGTGCATTCTCAGATGGCTCGTCTGTGATTATTTCCCATCCCAAGGACAAGACATGTAGTCTCCTCTGAAGACTGTCTAATGGTGGAATCTCAGGCAGAATCAGGGTGTGGGTGAGATCATTCTGGTCTCCCTTAAATCTCAGTGTAGTTGTCTCTGCACCTCTCCTCCCTCCGCCTTTCAGCAGAAACACACGGGGCTTCATCTTCCTTGTCCTTGCTGCTCTGCTCCCTTCTGCGTAGCCTCCATCACCATCACACTAACCTTTTGGGCAGAAGGGCACCAGAGAAGGGCCTGAGTTCAGACAGAGATGGATCCCTGTGAGCTAAGGAGGTGCTAGATAGGAAAACTGGCCATGGGCTGGCTGACATGTAGGGGGGAGGCTGGGAGAGCCCTAAACCCAATCCTAACCTACCAGCTGGTGGGTGGGGCAGGTGGAACTCGAGGAAGAGCAGGTCCGCTGAAGGCTAGGCTGACTGAGGGTCACGGTGCCCAGAACATGCTTGGCACAGTGCCTGGAACAGAGTGCTCACTGTATTATTTTTGTTGTTAAGATTATCCAGGTTTTCATTACCTCTCTTGTTTGTAGGGAACTCCAAGTCTGAGATGACATAGCTATACACAAAAAAGATTTAGTACTCAAGCAACCAAGGCTAGGTAAGAAACTATATGGATAACATATATGTCAGGGATATGGGTAATGAGAGGAGAATGGTCAGGGGTGGGGATTCTGAGTAGTGCAGAGCGGGCTGGACCAGGATCGTTACTGACTCTCATCTTTCCAATGCAGGAAGGCTTCCTGGAGAGGGGAAGTTTCTGGAGCCCTTGCAATGACGGGGGTGATGCAGCCTGGGGAACAGGGTTATGCCAAAGAAAACTGGAGCATGCAAGGATGTGGGGCTGAGAAGAAAGGATTTCTCTCACAATGTCAGGAACTACAACACCCCCCTCTATGCCCCTCCAGCAGTGATAATGTGGGGAGGGGGCTCTGAGTGGCTCTCACCTCCCGGATGGGGCTCTGACAGCCCATCAGTGGCTGCTACCCTGTCCCTCTGTGATCAATACTTCTGAGAAAGATTTCCTGCATCCTGCCGGCTCAGTTTCACATGTGGAGGGGAGAGAAGGAGCAGGGTCTCCTTACCAATGGGTGAGTTCATCCCTGGCCTAGCCTCTACCCTCACCCCAGCTATGCCCATCCTCCTGGGTCCAGCCTTTAACTCTCACCAGGGATGACCTCACTGTCGTGGCTTCTTCCTGGAGCGCTGTGGCAGGGGCCTGAAGCTCCTCACACTCACCACCACATGCCCTGGGGGAATGTAGAGGAGGAGGCCAGTGAGGAAAAGAGGCTTCCAGCAGAGTACTTTTAATTATGCGAGCTTTTCTAAATCTGGCGAAGACAATGTCTTACATTCCCAGGGAAAGAGAATGGGGGAAATTATTTAATCAGTTGTAAAGAGGACAGAGTTACTATGTTAGAAGTCAGGAGAAACCTTCCACCAGCGTGCAAGGAAAAGGATCCTTTTTTATGCATTATGATTAATTATACATTATTGAAGATGGCTTTGCAAGAAGCAAAATGTCTCCTGCTTTTGCTGTGGAAAACACTGTGCTTGTGTGTCGATTTACAGAGGGATGATTTTTAAACAAGAAGTTGGCTAGGGGCGGAGATATAAGATAGATGGAAGATGGAAGTGAAAGTCAGCGACCAGGACAAGAGTGTTTTTTCGGAGAGAGAGGGAGAAAGAGATCTTTAAAAAACAAACAGTATTTGAGAATTTTAGGCCAATTGTCTGACCTCCTTGGGCCTCTATTTGCTCATCTGTAGAAGAGGACCTTGTACTAGAGCCTTTCAAAGGCCTCATTTTAGCTTAATCGGTCAGTGATTCACAAGCTGTGATTATGAGTCAACAAGAATACAAAGGGGTGGTCCGGAGAGCAGGGCAGTTGTGTGGTCCACTTTGCCTTGAATTAATGATTGCTCTTGGAGACAAGCAAGAGAATAAAGAAAACTATCTATTCCCTTGGGTCCTTTCTGCTTCCTGTTAATTTATCCATCTAAACTGCCTCTTGTAATTTTATCACTCTACCCATTATCCAAGAAGACCTGGTGACACAATGGTCAAGTGCTTGACTGCTAACTGACTAGCTGCTCTGAGGGAGAAAGATGTGGCAGTCCGCTTCTATAAAAGATTACAGCCTTGATGGCTAACAGACACATGAGGAAATACTCAACGATCGTTAGCCATTAGAGAAATGCGAATCAAAACTACAATAAGGTACCATCTCACCCCAACAAGGCTGGCACTAATCCAAAAAACACAAAATAATAAATGTTGGAGAGGTTGCGGAGAGACTGGAACACTTATGCACTGCTGGTGGGAATATAAAATGGTACAACCACTTTGGAAAATGATTTAGCGCTAACTTAAAAAGCTAGAAATAGAAGTACTGTATGATCCAGCAATCCTACTCCTAGGAATGTATCCTAGAGAAATAAGAGCTGTCACATGAATAGACATATGCACACCCATGTTCATTGCAACATTGTTCACAATAGCCAAAAGATGGAAACAACTTAGGTACCCATCAACAGATGAATGGATAAATAAATTATGGTATGTACACACAATGGAATACTATGCAATGATAAAGAACAATGATGAATCCTCAAAACATCTCACAACATAAATGAATCCGGAGGGCATTATGCTAAGTGAAATTAGTCACAAAAGGACAAATATTGTAGGAGACCACTATTATAAGAACTCAAGAATAGGTTTAAACACAGAAAACAGCATTCTTTGGTTACGAGGGTGGAGAGGGAGGGGGAAGGGAATTCACTAACTAGATAGTAGACAAGGATCAACTTTGGTGAAGGGAAGGACAACACACAATACAGGGGAAGTCAGCACAACTGGACCACAGCAAAAGCTAATAAGTTTCCCGGACATCTAAACACTTTGAGGGACAGAGTAGCTGGGGCTGGGGACTGGGGACCATAGTTTTGAGGGATATCTAGGTCAATTGGCATAACAAAGTTTATTAAGAAATTGTTCTGCATCCCACTTTGGTGAGTAGCGTCTGGGGCCTTAAGAGCTTGTAAGCCGCCATCTGAGAGGCATCAGTTGGTCCCAACCCACTTGGAGCAAAGGAGAATGAGGAAAACCAAAGACAAAAGGAAAATATTAGCCCAAGAGACTAAAGGACCACATAAACCAGAGACTCCACCAGCCTGTGACCAGAAGAACTACACGATGCCCAGCTACCGCCAGTGACCACCCTGACAGGGAACACAACATAGAGTCCCAGACTGAGCAGGAGAAAAGTTTGGAGCAGAGCTCAGATTCATGTAAAAAGACCAGACTTAATGGTCTGACAGAAACTGGAGGAACCCCCAAAACTATGGCCCCCGGACACTCCGTTAACCCAGAACTGAAACCATTCCCAAAGCCTACTCTTCTGACAATGATTAGACAGGACTATAAAACAAAAAATAATACGTGTGAGGAACGTGCTTCTTAGTTCAGTCAGATACATGAGACCTAATGGGCGGCTCCTGTCTGGAGGCAGGATGAGAAGGCAGGAAGGGACAGGAACTGGTTGAATGGACACAGGGATCCCGGGATGGAAAGGGGGAGTGTGCTGTTACACTGTGGGGATTGCAACTAATGTCACAAAACAATATGTGTATAAATTTTTGTATGAGAAATTAACTTAAGCTGTAAACTTTCATTTAAAGCACGCACACACATACACAAAAGATTACAGCCTTGGAAACCCTATGGGGCAGTTCTACTCTGTCCTCTAGGGTTGCTATAAGTTGGAGTCAACTCAATGGCAATAGACTTGGTTTAGGTTTTGGTACTCATTATCCATTCACACACCCAACCATTCATCTATCCATCCATTCATCCACCCACCCACCCATTCATCCATCCATCTATCCATCTTGAATTCTGTCTTACTCTTTGGTGGAACCAAGGCAGGGAAGACAACTTTTTGGGAGGCCCAAGGAGAAAAGACCCTCAGGAGGGTCTGAAGTTAGGCCACCAGACAGAGGCCTCCAGAACTGAGGTGATCTCACAAACGGGACCCTGGATCCATTTAACGTGCCCCTACACAGACATCTGGGCACAGTGTTCTTTGGCAAACTCCCTTTTGTTTTAGGCAGCCTATGTAATCCTCAAGGCCACTTGTCTAAGTGTATCACAGGCTACACTTCTCCTTCCAGGACAGGACAGAGGATAAGAGGAAGGAGTGTGTTCCCAAGGCCACAAGGCCTCCCCAACAAGGACACCCTGATTCCCAGGGGGTGATAGTGGAGCAGCCAGTCAATGGAGGGACTCACTGGGTTGGAGAGGAAGGTGATTCCTTCTCTAAAGGCCTTGAAAGGTTAGCTCAGAGAGGAGAACCTTCCTGACGCCACAGGAAATACAAAGGCATCTGAGTCCTGTGAGCGACAGTATTTAGGGAAGACGGGACCCCAGTGGTCTGGAGAGTAGTCTGCTGGGAAGACCCTAGAGGTGAGAGGCACAAGGCTAGAACCCTATCCTGCCTCTGCCCCTAGGTCCCTAACAGAAAGTATCACTGCAGTTTTCCCATCTATAAGGTTAAAATAAAACCTGTGTTATCCACCTGTTAGAATACTGATGGAGATAATGTATGTGTTTCATTTTTATAATTTAATTATGTCTGTGGCTAATTCATTTAAAACCACAGTTGCCTGTGGACCAACTTCATTTGTTCACTCATTTATTCAGTTTCTTGACATGTACTATGTGACAGTCTCTGTGCTTGGAACAGGAGCTGGAATGACCTGCCCTCATGGACCTGCCTGTCCAGTACACAGTTGGGGAAGAGATCTCTGGCTACAACGGAGTGTCCAGAAATCCTGCATTGCACTTGTCATCCGAACATGATGTTTCCTCAGCTCCCTGAGATGTCCCGTGTGGGAAATGCACATTTGGAGACTGTCTTAGTTTTCTCGTGCTGTTTTAACAGAAATACCACATGTGGGTGACTTTAAAGAACAGAATCTTATTTTCTCACAGTTCTGGAGGTTGAAAAGTCAAATCTTGGTTTCAGTCCCAATGATTCCTTCCTTCTTCTTCTTCTTCTTGTTAGTTAGTTGCCCTCAAGTCGATTCTGAGTCATGGTGACCCCATGTGTGTAAGTAGAACTGCTCCATAGGGTTTTCAAGGCTGTAACCTTTTGGAAGCAGATTGCCAGGCCTTTCTTCTGAGGTGCCTCTGGGTGGATTCAAACTGCCAACCTTACAGCTAGTAGTGGAGTGTTTAACCATAGCCCCAGGTGTTCCTTGGTTCCTTGGCTTGTAGATGATCCTCTTATGGCGTCTGTCCGTCCGCTCTTTGTGTGCACATTTGTGTCTAATTTTCTCTTTATAACTCCGAAGTGATTAGGTTTTGGACGCACCCTACACTGATATGACCTCATTAACATAACAAAGAAAACCTATTTCTAAACAAGATTATATCCACAGGTAGAGGGGTTAGGATTCCAACACGTATTTTTTCTTAGGGGGGTGGGGGACGACACAATTCAGTCCATAGCACAGACTATCAGGCTTTCCTTTGACGTAATTTAGTATCCGCTGTGACTTTAAGCTATTCAACTTCGTTTTCCCTGTGTAGATTTTGCCAATTATAAAAAAAATCAGTCGGTATTGAACTCGTCTTTGCTTTGCTTAATAATTTAATCCGCATAAGTTGATATTTACCACGGCCATGTCTCTTTAAAGAGCCAGTGGCAGAGATGGGCTAAGCCACTCAGAGGCTTCTCCTCCAGACACAGGTTCATTATAAACTAGCAGTGGCGGAGGTGAGCAGCAGGCTGTCCTTCCACCTAACAGGCTGTTGTTGGTGTGTGCCCACCAGTGGATTCTGACTCGTAGCAATCCTATAGGACAGGGTAGAAGTGCCCCATAAGTTTTCCTAGGCTGTAATGTCTTTGGGAGCAGATCGCCAGGTCTTTTCTCCAGCCAAGCGCTTAACCATTAAGCCACCAGTGCTCCTACACCTAACGGGCAGAAGGGAGCAAATGAGCAGGGAGATGCGTGGTTGCTGGAAGGAAAACCAGAGGGGGTTGTTGCATGTCTGCTCTGACAACCAGGAAGGTATCAGACCACGTGACTACAAAAAAGCATAGCTCTTACTAACTTGTTGAATAGCTGAGTATATTAATAGAATAATTAAGTATGAGAGTTTTACTGATTAAGATAAATGAGAATAGGATGAGAACACTCCAACGCAGAATTATTATAGTCTAGAAAACTCCATAGTATGTGATAGGAACTTTTTTTTTTTATAAGGATACTTATGGACAAAGCTTGGAGGGAATATGCAAAAATATAAATATCTGCCATGCTAG
>NW_004444001.1:5905754-5907445 GCF_000243295.1 Trichechus manatus latirostris | reverse complement strand
ACTTGACAGCAGTGTGTTTTTGTTTTGTTTTTTTGGTTCTAAAACGGTGGTTCTTAAACTTGGGCCTGTGTCAGGATCACCTAGAGAATTTAGTGAAACAAGGATTGCTGAGCCAATTTCAAAGTTTGTAGTTCAGTAGAAGTAGCTCTGGGGGCAGTGGTGGCTTAGTGGTAGAATTCTCACCTTTCCATGCAGAAAACCTGGGCTGGAATCCAAGCCAATGCACTTCATGCGCAGCCACCACCCGTCTGTCAGTGGAGGCTTGTGTGTTGCTATGATGCGGAATACGTTTCAGCAGAGCTTCCAGACTAAGACGGACTGGAAGAAGGGCCTAGCGATCTACTTGTGCATGAGTTCTCCCCGTCTCCGTGAGTCTGGGTTGGTGGCTTAATGGCAGGTAACAACAACAAGAACAGGTATGGTTCTGAGTGTCTGGTTCAGTAGGTGGTTCAGTTAGAATTTGCATTTCTAACAAGCTCCCAGGTGTGCTGATGCTACTGGCTCAGGGACCACATTTTGAAAACCACTGCGTAGAAGATAGAATAAGAAGACATGCTCCCCCTACCCACGTACTTACAGTGCAGGCACTGGTGTGCCCCTCGCCGTGTATAGATGGGCGGTTGTATCTGGGTGACTTTGCGGGGTGGGGGAGTGTCTTTTCTCTCCGTCTGGGCTTCAGTTTCTTTCTTTTCCTCAGTAAAGCAGGTGAATTGGATTAGATAGACTCCAAGGTTCCTTTCTTCCTCCTCTGATCTTTCTTAGCATTTAATTCTGTCCTGTTTCCATATCAGATTAATTGTTTTTCTAAAGCAGTCTCCTGTTTTTATTGAGAGTGCTCTGTTAATTCTTCAATCCCCCTTACATTTTGCTTGGGTTACTGCTAGTGTATAATCTTAGCATCATGGCCAAAATACTCCTGTCCTGGAATCATTCCTCAATAGCCGCTTCTACTCATATGTTTAATGATTTTCTGCATTTGCTTATTCATTCAGCACATATTTATTGATCCCTGTCTATGCTCCTGCCAGTGGGTTAGGTCCTGTGATGGGATCCAGGGAAATGAGTTAAGCTCAAGAGATGCCTGGCACAGCCTGTCTTTTAAATGCAAATAATGGAAAACCCAACTCAAGAGATGCCTGGCACAGCCTGTCTTTTAAATGCAAATAATGGAAAACCCAACTCAAGAGAGGTAAAACAGTCAAAAGCTTTTTATTGGCTCGTGTATTTCATTGGAACACACCCAGTTTTACTGCAAAAGAAAAGGCCTGGCTATCTGCTTCCATTAAGATTTATGGTTGTTATTGGGTGCCCTCAAATTGATTTTTGACTCATAGCGACCCCAAGTGACAGAATGGAACTGCCCCATAGGGTTTTATTGGCTGTAATCTTTATGGGCGCAAATCACCAGGTGTTTCTCCTGTGGAGCCGCTGTGTGGGTTCAAAACCTCTACACTTCCGGTTAACAGCTGGGTGCTTAACCATTGTGCCACCAGAGCTCCTTACAGTCAAGAAAACTCCATGGCGTAGTTCTACTCTGTAACACATAGGGTCACCATGAGTCAGAATCAACTCTACAGCAACCGGCAAGAATAATGTGGACTCCAAGAGCAGCTTGAGGGGGCCTCTGGCTCCATTTCTCTTTGGCTCTCTTGGATCTGTCTTCTGAGTGCTTGCTGGCTTTGTCCTCAGAC
>NW_004444001.1:5888305-5889111 GCF_000243295.1 Trichechus manatus latirostris | reverse complement strand
TGGGGTACATGTGCTTAACTTTCACGGGGTGGAAAGCACTGCTGCCTGGCTCTGGATGTGAGTGCAGAGTCACTCCTGCTTGGCTGCACCAGGTGATGGGGGTTTTAGCTGGGAACACTGCTTTCTTTGTCTCAATATGGCTGTGCTATGCAGGTTTGGCTGGTAGAGTGCCAGTGATCTGTAATTCTCCATGTCCAGTGTTTTTATACTGTCTCTCCTTCCACCTGGCACTCAGTCCAATTCTTCAGTCTTGTCTTTGATGCTCAGGGTTCCAAAGTTGTCATCTATATCCAATTCCCTTGTTTTCTCTGGTCTTTGTTGTAAGAGGGACGTTATGAAGTGTCTGACTACTCCGCCATCTTGGGCCGCCTCCCATGTTGAATTTTCTTGACCTCCCTCTGTCAGCTCTCTCTCCCCATCCAAGCCACAGTCCTCAAAAACAGCCATCATGCCTGGTCCCTCTCTTTGGGGTTCCCCCACTGCCCCAAGTGCAGGGCAGAGCCCACAGCTCAGCTAAGATGTGCTAGTTGATTGCCTGCAATGAAATATTTTCATCCAAAGAAAGTGACTGAATGCTTTCCTGGGGCAGGCATGAATTTAGGGGCTGAAGATACGTTGCTGAAGGGAAAAAGAAAAGAAACAGTTAAAAAAAAATTCCCGCTTTCACAGTGCTTACATTTGAAAATATTTCCCCACTCAGGGGCCAAAGAATGTTCTCAGTCTTTTTGGAATTGTGCTGTAGTTTACTCTTTCAAATCAAGAAACCCAAGTTCTCAACTTTACTTCCTCCACCTGCTGGCCCTTTG
>NW_004444001.1:5881838-5886812 GCF_000243295.1 Trichechus manatus latirostris | reverse complement strand
GGAAAGGCAGGTTGTCCTCAGCTGTGCTGGAATTGGGGAGATGGCCTGTCCCTTTAAACTAACAGGCTTGTCCTTTGAAGAGGAGGAAAAGGAACAGATGGTTGCTGCCGACCCTCCATGAGAGCTCAGACCTTCTCTGTCCTAGGAGGGCATTGAAGACAATGACTTCACAGCTCTTTCCAGCTGTGAATCTGGGATTGAGGATGGGAGGGGCTCATAGACCTTTGGGACAAGGGTGGGTGGCCACTCACTACTCCTCCTCTCCAGCCAGGGCCCTGCAGGGAAACACAGGAACATACTTGGCTATTTACTCAAATCCATGTGGAAATTCTCAGCCGTAGGAACTAAGGCTTGGGGTTTGGGATACAAAGACTGGTGTTTATTGCAGCTTCAAGTTGACACTGAAAATTTGTACTAAAAAAAAAAAGGAGAAGAAGAGGCCAAAATAACAACTCAGCCTCGGTGGAAGGAGGCAGCTCAGAAGCTCTGCAGTCTTTCCTGGGTCAGGCAGGTCGCTGTGCTTGCAGGCAAGAGGAATTTGGCTCAGACCAAGTGGCTCATGTGCAAACTTTCTCTCACTCTCTGTCTCTCCTCTCCCTCCCCCTTTCTCTTTTCTTCCTCACAGCTGGCCACATTCATTAATTACTTCCAGGCTCCGTAGTAAACCAAAACCAAACCAACTGCCCTGGAGTTGATTCCAACTCATGGCGAATCCATGTGTGTCAGAGTAGAACTGCGCATCATAGGGCTTTCAATGGCAGATTTTTCAGAAGTAGATCACCAGGCCTTTCTTCTGAGGCACTTCTGGGTGGACTTGAACCTCTAGCTTTTTAGTTAACAGCCAAGAGCATTAACTGTTTGTACCACCCAATGGGGCTCAGTAGTAGAACTGACTAATTGGGCCCTCATGTGAGAGTCCCTGGAAGGTGTGGTCCCTAGGTGATGATGGATGTCTTAGTTATCTAGTGCTACTATAACAGAAATACACAAGTGGATGGCTTTAATAAAGAGAAATTTATTCTCTCACAGTCTAGTAGGCTAGAAGTCTGAATTCAGGGCGCCAGCTCCAGGGGAAGGCTTTCTCTCTCTGTCGGCTGTGGGAGAAGGTCCTTGTCATCAGTCTTCCCCTGGTCTAGGAGCTTCTCAGCTCAGGGACCTCAGGTCCAAAGGACATGCTTCCCTCCTGGTTCTTTATTCTTGGTGGCAGGAGGTCCCTATCTCTCCGCTTGCTTCTCTCCTTTTATCTCTTGTAAGATAAAGGTGATGCAGGCCACACCCCAGGGAATCTCCCCTTACATTGGATCAGGGCTGTGACCTGAGTAAGAGTGTTGTATCCCACCCTAATGCTCCTAATCTTGCCTCATTAACCACAGGCCGAGATTAGGATTTACAACACATGGGAAAATTGCATCAAATCCCAAAACGAAGGACAACCATGCAGTATTGAGAATCATGGCCCAGCCAAGTCAACACATATTTTAGGGGGACACAATTCAATCCATGACAGTGGGGGTGGGGACTTCAGTCCCTGGAAGAAAGCTGGAAGCCAGCAGGGTCTTTCCCCAGGATGTGGCTAGGACAAGAGTGAGTGTGCCAGCCCCAAATCCCTCTGTGGCTTATGAGTTGAGCATTTAGAATCCGGCTGTAGGCATGTGCTCCTCAAGAACAAGGACTCTGTGAGACACTCACTGGAGGCCTGCATTTGACGAGGGCAGAAAATGGAGAGGACAAGAGGAGGCAAAACCCCTGGCCGAGTCCCTTTCCAGCATGCCTCTAGGATGCCTGGCTCTTAGCTGATACAAAAGATGCCGAAGCAAGGGAAGCCCCCAACGCCTGCAGCTGCTTCTCGCTCGGGACTTGACCCATAATTATAATCCCTTTCCTTTGATTTTCTCTGTGAAAACAGCAACATTCCAGCTAGGCTCCAAGCTGGGGAAAAAAAAAAAAAAACAACCATGTAAAGCTTAAGAGATTTATAAACACGGTGAAAACCACAGACTTGTTTTCCCACAGCTTGTTTCCCTAGGTGAGTGGTTGGAGGCAGGGAGAGGAGAGAGCAGCAGAGATAGGAGGAGGGGACTCAGAAGTGGGAGTGGGGAGGATACAGATGTGCAAGGCACCTGGGGTGTTCATAGACCAGAAGCTGAATATAAACCTGGAATGAGACTCAGCTGCCAAAAACATAACATGATCATAGGTATGTGGGTTTCAGTATGCAAGCATACCTGGCTTTGTGCAGAAAGGAAGCAGAGAAGTCAGAATGAGAAGGGTGATTCTCCCACTGGATTTATGCAGCAGGGATGAAATGAGCCAGGCAGATGTCCATGCATTGGAGGGGGATAGATACATGGTCCTCTCAGCGTGCCTGATCATGTGTGAAGGTCCACCATTCAAGACTAATTGAGAATATGGCAGTTTTGGGAGCTGGCCCGAGCATCTGGAAGTCATCAGGTCTGGTCACTTATTCGGGAATGGTTTGTGGCCCATTTTGCAGATGACACATCTATGTTGGGGCTGGAGATTAGGACCCTGAAACCTAGCACCATTATTGACTTTTCAACCCTCCCTCTGTCTGTAGCTTTACATGTCCATAGGGAAATGTGGATACGGGGCTTTGGGGACTAACAGCTTCTGCTGCCATCAGCAGAGATCTAGGGGACTCCTCCCAGGCAGACAGGCAGCTGGGGGAGCCCAGCCCCCTGGGGACCCTATTCTGGCTGGAGCTAAGAGAGTGAGTGGTACCCAGCTTCACCTGCTGACAGAAGCAAGGCCTGGATAGAGTGGAGGGGGCAGGGCTGGGTACAGAGGAGAGGACAAGGGTCTTTCGTATCTTACTTTTCTCCACCCAGTCGGACTCAGAGGCCAAGGGTGCAGGATCCATGCTGATGGCCTGGGTGGTGGTCACCCTCATGGAAAGAGAATGAAGAAGTTACTGCTGTGCCAGGACTGCTGGCCTGGGCTAGGCAAAGACACCAGCATCTCGGGGCTCTGCAGATGTGTGCTCGATCCCTTGAAAGTCTTCCTGTGGCTGCTGGATTTGACTGGAGTGCCTCCTGCCCATCCATCCACCCGCCACTGCTCCCTCCACTCCCCCCGACCCACGCCTGGTTCATTCCTCCTCCTAGCCTAGCACAGCTTGGGCTGCATCCTTAATGACCCCCTGCTGCCTCCGCTGCCTCTCAGGGCTCAGGGTTCCTAATTGGAAAACTCTCAGCCTGCGTCCGTGGAAAGGCACCCACCACGGAGGGGTATAGGAAGCTAGTGCAGAGCATGGGGCTTCCTCCTGCCGCTGTCCTCTCTTCTTGTGTTGGAATGGACACAGGTGCGCCTGCAACAAGCATCCCGCCCAAAGCAGCAACCCGTCTGGAAATGCAGTGTGTGCACGCCTGCATGCATGAGTGCATGTGCATGCGTGCGTGTGCACATTTGTGCGTTTGAATGACCAGTTCTCTGGACTGGTGTCCACGTGAGTGTAAGTGTCTGGGTGTGACAGAATCACTGCAGGTGGCTGTGAGGGTAGAGAAGTATACTGAGCATGGTGGTGAGCACACGTGTGTGTCTGGGAGAGGCATCCTTGTGTGTGTGCATCTGCGGCTGCATGTTTGCATGTTGGTAGGTATCCGTGTGGCCCTCTGGGCTCCACATGCAGGCCAGGGTGTGCCTTTGACTGTCCATCTGAATGCACGTGCCCTAGAATCATAATGAAGTCCTCTGTATGGGCTGAAGCCCACTGTTGGGTGTGTGTATATGGGGCGGGGTGCTGGAGGGACTAATGGCCCTGTGGCTGCCCAGGAAGGGGCCCGGGTTTCAGCACAGCCACATCTCCCAGTACCCCTTGCAAGCAAGGCCTGTCACCTACACCAGTGGTTGGTGTGTCTGGGGCCTTGCCAGTGGTCTCTGGGTCTTCCTGGGCTTTCCTTCCACCCCAAGCCTTCTCTGTGCTCCATGCCCTGACCCTTCCGTGCCTCCTCTTCATTCTCTGGCTGGGCAGAGGAGCCTCTTGGGGTTTCCCCAAAGCCATCAGCACCCCTGAATTCTGCCTCTACATCTCCCCCTACCCTGCCACATTCCATCCTGGACCTCATGCGGACCCACCTGGGTCACTTCTTGGTACCTCAGTGCCAGGGAACTGAGGCTGATGGTGGATAAAGACCTCAGAGAGCCCACAGCTGTTCCCCAGGGGACACATTAGGCCTGGCTCAGCTATGAGCACTCAGGGCAGGCCATGGTTTACTCCTTCCTGCCTAGTACAGATAGGTCTTCTTGGGGAACCTTAGGTGAAAGAATGAATGGACCACGACAGGTGTGCCAGACACACCTGTATAGGTATTCAGAGAGCTGTCTCCCTGGACAGGTTATGGTAGGAGTATATTTGGGGTGTCAGTCTGTGCTTGGGTGTTACTTGGGAGTGTTGAGGCTGGTCAAAACCATCCCAGCCTAAAGTGGCCATTCAGCTCAGGGAGCCCAGGGCCTGCCCATGGCTGGCTAGGGGAGCGGCCCGGATCTGATGGCCACAACAGTGGTGGCAGAGCTAGGGCTCCCCAGTGTCTGTTCCCAGCGCTGGGCACAGGGATCCTACTGCCGCTGAGTGGGGAGGAGGAGGCAGGCATCCGGCACAACTTCTTTCTCCATTCTCTTTTCCTGGGGAGAAATCTCATTTCCCCCAGACCCCAGTGGCCTCCTGCAGCGCAGACAGGCCCCTTCTGGCCCTGAGGAGGAACAGCGGAAGGATTTTAATTTGCTAGGCTGCCTTCTTCCATCACAGAGAGGTTTGCCTCCCTCGGCCTTCACAGCCCCCCGCTATGCTCCTGGGGGCTCTGGGGCAGTGGTGTGTGTGTCCCCAGGACAGCATGCTCCCTCCACCACTGCGGTGAGCTGCCCGTCAAGCTAGGAGGGAAAGTAATGCTCTGCAGAAGGCACAGCCTCGTCCCATGTTTCCCTTTCATAATGAAAATATCATTATGTTTTCTGTTC
>NW_004444001.1:5879233-5880604 GCF_000243295.1 Trichechus manatus latirostris | reverse complement strand
TAACTCCCAGCCTAGAGCTCTTTCTCCACTGCCTGATTTCAAGCCTTCTAGCCTCTGTCCTCTTTCAGTATCTCACAGCATCCTAGGGAGGTGATTGAGAAGGGATTGGAAGAGTGGGAGATTACCTTCTCTGGTTCACAGATGTGGAAACTAAGTCAGGAATCCCTGCGCCAATGACCTGCCCAAGGTCTCGCAATGAGTAAGGCAGGTGCCAAGATCAGATTAAGACCCTCACCTCCCACTCCCGTCTAAAACCTCTCTACTGGACGTGTTATTGTTGTTGCTGAGTGCCGTTGAGTCAATTTCGACTCATAGCAACCCCACGTGACGGAGTAGAGCTGCCCCATAGGGTTTTCTAAGCTGTAATCTTTGCTGAAGCAGATTGCCAGGTCTTTCTCTCGCAGAGCAGCTAGATGGGTTCAAACCACCAACATTGCAGTTAGCAGCCAAGTGCTTAACTGTTGAGCCACCAGGGCTCCTTCTACCATACATAGAACTTCATATTTCCATTTGTTATTTGCCTAAAGCACAAAGATACACAAACCAATTATCCTGTGCTCCCCGGCACAATCGGGGCCAGGAATCCTGTGCTTAATGAAGGGGGTGTGGTCTGTGTAGAAGGACTGTGTGTCCCACGCTGAAACTGAACAGAAGCTCCTAAGGGCAGGGATTCTGTTTTGTTCACTACTGTAACTGCAGCTGCTAGCACTGCCCTGGCATATAGTAGGTACTCAAGAAAGATCTCTTGAATAAATGCATGAATTGAAACTGGAAGCCTCCCAAGGCTACTGAGAATAGCTGTTTCCTCCATTGCGGAGAACTCCCAGTCTTTATTCCTCTCTTTTCGAAACAGTTAGTATTGGCTTACACTGAACGCTTGTCAGTGGCTGTCAGGGAAGAAACATCAAGATGATTGAAGTTTGGGAAATGGTACCTCTGGGGCAGTGTTGACAGGATGGGGGTCAGTGACCCTGAAAAGGGAAGGCAAGCTCAAAGCTCTGTTTAGAAAGGCTTGAGATGTTGGTGGCTAACAGCTACTCAGCAGCTCCGCCATCTGAGGTTGGGCCCGTGGCAGGCAGAGGTGGGGGTCTCACTCCACAGGAGGAGTGGTGGTGGGTTTGAGGCTGGGAGGGGAGAGAGGATGGGGTGAGTTTTGGATTGTCAGTTGCCCTTTGTCCTTAGAGATGGAGAGAGAGCCCCAGACTTCAAACCACAAGCGGCTCGAACAGGGCACGACTAGGGTGAGGTGATTTCCTTGGGCGCAAAATTTAAGAGGGTGCCAAAAAAAAAAAAAAAAACTCAGTTACCAAGATAAAGAATCTTTTAATGCAATATTTAAAAAAATCAAAATTAATGCAAAATTTTATAATG
>NW_004444001.1:5876870-5878531 GCF_000243295.1 Trichechus manatus latirostris | reverse complement strand
TTCCTGCCCACCCTACCCCCTGCAGAGCACTGCTCCACAGACCACCTCCTACAGGATACCAAACAAAGACCTGTTTCTCCTGTTACCCTTTCCCAGGGCAGCAAAGAAAGAAGAGCTGGAGGAGGCAGCCCCTCCCCTTAATATCCCAAAGCACAGAGTCCAGAGAGTGGTGGGGTCCTGGAGGTTGGGCTCCAGGGTTTCCCCCTCTATAAACCTCAAGCCCAAGCAAGGTGAAGCTGCAGCCACAGGGAAGGTGATGGGAGCACGTGATAGGGAGCTCACCAATCTCCCAGGGGCCCTGGGGTCTCATATTTGCAGCTGGAGGGTGGATGGGATTGGGACAAATAGTGTGCCCTGGCCCCTCCTGCATCTGCCCCAGCCCCTCCCCTGTGACCTCTGCTGTCCATTCATCCTTTGTTCCTAACTCTATGTCAAGGCTTTGGGGGCTGGAGAGCAGCATCTGCCTCAGAGGAGATTGTGGTCTTGGGGGAAAGTGAGCTACCCCCACAGACAGGAACCAACCCCATCAGGTATGACTCAGGACCACGGGAGAAGTGAAGACCATAGCAGTTGGAGGAGGGCTGGAATGGTCAGGGATGCTTCCTGGAGGAGGGGGCACTGGAGCTGGGCCTTGCTTTCAGCTCTCTCATAAAAGCCTGCTCATTCCCATGACACTTGCTTCTTGGGAACTTCTTGGTTTGAGTTTCCATACTTGGGGCTCATTCTGGCCACACTTGGATGTGACGTAGTGGGTGAAAGTCCAGAACCTGTGGCCATTCCTGGTGGTGGCCCTGTAAGTGAGAGAATGTGTTCCCCAGGGGATACTTCTACTTGGAAGGACATTCAGTCTACAAAAATATTTCTGAAGGCCTACTATGTGCCAACCCCTTGGTGTTGGGGTTACTGCCTTCATGGACTTTATACATCTTGGGTGTTGAGCTTCTGCTGTGCACATCAGATAATGCTAGAAGGTGCTTTAGCAATAACAGTCTTTTGAGGTAGTAAGCTCACAGTTCCTGAATCAAGTAAGCAGAGAATGGATAACCGCCATGTCAGATGCCTGGGTTCAAATTCAGCTCTGCTTTGTACCAGCTTCATAACCTTTGGCGAGTTACTTAAAAGCTCTGTGCCTCAGTTTCCTTATCTGGGATATAGTAATAATAATAATACCTCCCTTACAGTGTTGTTGTGAAGCTTAAATAAGTTTGTACGTGCAAAGCACTGAAAGCAGCGCCTGGTACATGGTAAGCACTTAATTAATGATATTGTTATAATAATAGTAGTAAGTACTTATATTATCCTCCTCTAGGAGGCGTTTCTTGACCTGGAGATGGGAGATGAGATTCAAGGCCTCCAAGTTTCCACCCAACTCTCAGCTGATGGCCACTTAGCTGCCCTGCTTTCCTCTGCAGGTCTTCTCCTGCCTCTTCAGTGGGCCTTCAGCCTGCAACCCTACAGTCCAGCTCTCTTGCTGCTCTGTGGGACAGGTCTCGGAGTTTCCCAGCTATCACCTACCTTCTTGGGATTCCTAGCCAAGAAAAGGCTCCTCTCTGTCTTCTTTGTTCCTCTCTTTGTCTCTCCTTTGGCCCCAGGCCTTTCAGTCTCATCCCCCAGGTTCTTCTCATTTTCCTGACTCTACCTAGCTGAGGAAAACTCCATCC
>NW_004444001.1:5854555-5876159 GCF_000243295.1 Trichechus manatus latirostris | reverse complement strand
GCAAAACCAGGTCACCCTGCTTTCCTCTCCTTGTCTTTCTTGTCCCCTTTCCCTAATCGAATTATTTTGTTCTCTGCATTGTGCATGTCAAACGCAGCTTCGACAGACTTGGGCTATCTACACTCACTCACAACGCTCTGAGTACAGTGATGAGATGGGCATAATAAGAGACTTGATGCATAATCAGCAAAGTGCCGGGCTCTGGCCCCTGCCTGCCCTCCCCTCCTCCCGCCTGCACCCGCCACGGATGATGCTGGCTGTGCAGCTGAGTAGTTAACAAGCAGAGCTCAGCCGGTCTGCAGGAGAACAGGAGGCGGCGCCTCGCTCCCCGCGCTGCCACCTGCTAAGGAGGTGCCTGGTTGGGGGAGAACAGGTCTGGATGGTTAATGGGGTCTCGTGAAAGCTTGTGTCTGATGAGCTGCAATGGGGATGTCTCCTGACCCCAGGCAGTCCCTGTCCATCCCCTGAGACAGCAGGGCAGTAGCAGGGGATGGTCCTGCGCCACTCCTCCCTCCTCTTTGGGACTCCCAGGGTCCAGGTTGCAGCCTGGGTGTCTGGCTGCCCTGAGCTCCCGCAAGCATTCAGGACCTAGCTACCGGCCTACTTACTCGGGGTAAACAATCCTAATGGTCATGATAATGAACATAATAATGATAATAATCATGCAGCTTCGTTGTAACTCTGTAAGTACCTCCCAAAGGGCATTCCCTTCATCATCTCTGTTGATGGGTGGCGAGTTGGCAGAGACACAGAGACACCATAGGGTTTTTTTAATGATCACACAGCAAGGCAGTGGGCACTTGCCAAGGCCTCTCATGGTAGAGATACTTTTCCCCGGCCCCGCCTTGCTTTTTGGGATGAATTCGAGGCCCAAGACCTGACCAGGGGCTTCCCAAAGGAGGTAGAGCGAAGGGTGGTTAAAAGCCTGGGCTTTGGAATCAGACAGACCTGAGTCCAAATCCCAGCTCTGCCACTCTCTGGTTCTGTGCCTTGGGCAAGTGGCTTCGTTCCTCTGAGCTTTAAGCACCCCACCCTTGAAATGGGGAGTGGCATTTATCCCCTGGAGATTTTAGAAGAAGATACGTGTAGGGTACCTGGCGCTTAGCAAATACTCAGTAGATGGTAGCTGTCTGGATCTTGTCCAAATGCTCCTTTGTCCCTTCTTCCTACTCCTCAGACCGACCCAGCAAGGTAACCCTATAGCCTGTGCCCAGGGCCCCAAGGAGAGTGACCACACAGAAGATGCAAAGAATGAGTCCAATAATAGTAATAGCAATAAAAACCAAACCAAATTATTGCCATCGAGTCACTTCCGACTCATGGTGACCTTTATGTGTTACAGGGTAGAAGTGGGTTTTGGGCTGTAATCTTTATGGAAGCAGATTGTGGGTCTTTCTTCTGTGTTACTGCTAGGTGGATTTGAACTGCCAACCTTTAGGTTAGTAGTTGAGCACAAACTGTTTGCATCACTGAGGGACAGTAATAGCAATACCTAATGCATATTAAGCTTTTCCTCTATGCCAGGCACTATCCTAAGCTCTTTACATGCATTTTCTCAGTAAATCCTCATAAAATCCTTAGGAAATGTCTGTTATTATGAAGCCCATTTTCCAAGAGGGGAAACTGAGGCACAGGGAAGTTACATAATCTGCCCAGGGTCATACAGTTGGCTTCAGAGCCTGCACAGATCTTGTCTGCCTGCCCTTGCAGAGTTGAGCGCTACCCAAGCTATGACCTGACTTCTCCATGGATCTAGTCTATGGATCAGCAGTGGAGGGCTCCCAGGGCTCCGCTTTGTGCAATTAGGCTTCTGTGAAAATGTGCAATTCACAGTTTCCTCAGGAGAGCTTTCACTGCATCCTCACTGGGGTACATGACCCCTAAAATGTGAAGAACCACTCACCTCGTCTGGTGCACTCATCTCCCAGTGAGAAGATGGAGACTTCGAATGACGAGTGACTTACCCAGGGTCCACAGTGAGCAGGTAACAGAGCTAACACTGGTCCTCACTGCTCCCGACCCTGAGAACGTTTAGAAAGTAGTTCAGAGTGCGGGCTCTTGAGTTCAGACTGCCTGGGTCCACCACTTACCAGCTGTGTTCCAATGGACAAGCTATTTCATCTCTCTGTGCCTCAGTTTTCTCATCTGGAAAATGGTATGCTAGCTGTAAGAGTTAACTATGACGGGAGATTTGAGGGAGTTAATCCATGAGAAGGAGCCCTGGTGACACAATAGTTAAGCACTCGGCTGCTGACTGAAATGTTGGCAGTTTGAACTCACCTAGCGGCTCTATGGGAAAAAAACCTAACTGTTTGCTCCCATAAAGATTACAGCCTAGAAGCTCCTGTTGGGAGGTGAGATGAGAAGGCAGAGAGGGATAGGAGCTGGTTGAATAGACACAGGAAATCAGGGTTGAAAAGGAGGAGTGTGCTGTCACAGTATAGGGAGAGCAATAAGGGTCACATAACAATGTATGCGAGACTAACTTGAATTGTAAACTTTCAATTAAAGCACAACAATTAAAAAAGAATTATTAAAAAAAAAAAGATTACAGCCTAGAAAACCCTATGGGGCGGTTCTATTCTGTCACATGGGGTTACTATGAGTCAAAAATTGACTCGATGGCACCCAACAACAACAATCCATGTGAAGAACTTAGAACTGTGCTTGACAAATTCTAAGTGCTCAGTGGATTAGGCTATTAATCACACGGCTGTTGTTGGGTGCCATTGAGTTGATTTTGACTCATAGCAACCTTGTATTACAGAGTAGAACTGCCTCGTAGGTTTCCTAGGCTGTCATATTTACGGGAGCAGATCACCAGTTCTTTCTTCTGTGGAGCCACTGGGTGGATTTGAACCACCAACCTTTCGGTCAGCAGCCAAGCGCTTAACTGTTGTGCCACCAGGGCTCTTTATTAATCACACTAGAGCCATAATATTGGCAAGAGTATGCCAAACCAGTGTTGCATTTACCTTGCGTTGTGGCCACAGAATGAGGCCTTCTCTTGTCTTCCTGGGTCCAGGCTGTGTTACACGCACACCTCACCTTCTGATCTCTTCTTTTCTTCTCAACATGCATCTTACAGTTTTGCAACCAACGTTTTGTATGGGTGCAACGCTTGTTTGTAAGGTCTTCTCTATTAGGATACGAGGTCCCCACCTATAGGGGCTGCGTCAGCCCTTTGTATCCAAAGAAGGGCTATTTCAGCCTCTGCTTCTGGGGCATTCAGCGCAGGCTGGTTGGCCTGGTGCAGTCTGGGAGGTTGCCCCTCTCTTTAGTGGGTGGGAGAGGGAAGTGAAACATTTTTTTCCGTCAATAGTCAGTAATGGACAGAAATGATTACTTGAGGGTCCCTTAAGGAGAAAGGAGCCTGATTTCTCTCTCTCAGTCTGTGGTATTCTGAGGAGTAAAGTAGAAAACATCCCACTCATATACTTTTTAGAGCAGGGAACAGATTTTTTTTTTTTAAAAAAACCAATTGGTACAACAAGTAATAGAAAATATGTTTTGATTCTGTTATTTTGACCAGTTAAGGGAAAGACAAAAAAAAAAAGGCCAAGGGAGATGGAGAAATGGAGAGGCAGAGACAGGGAACCAAACAAACTAGAGACGGTATCTGTTTCCCGAGGCTGCTGTAACAAAGCACTGCAAACAGAGTAGCTTGTAAGAACAGAAATTTATTGTCTCCTAGTTCTGGAGGCTAGAAGTCCGACTTCAGGGCATCAGCACGTTCTTCTCTCTGAAGGCACTAGGGGAGAATCCTTTCTTGGGTCTCTCAGCTTCTGATAGCTCAGGCATCCCTTAGCTTGCAGCCACAGCATAACTTTGCCTTCACATGGCTGGCTTCCCCTGTGTGTCTCTCGGGGTCTCTTCTCCTCTTTTTTAAGGACATTACTCAGATGGGGTTAGGCCCTACCCTATTGCAGTATGACCTCATGTTAACATAACTGATAACATCTTCAAAGACTATTTCCAAACAAGCTCATATTTACAGGTACTGAGGCTTAGAACTTCAACATTTTTACTTGGGGGATACAATTCAACCCATAACAGAGACCTAGAGGGTGAAAAAATTATGGTTAAGCCCTTGGCTGCTAACCGAAAGGTCAGTGGTTCAAACCCATCACCAGCTCCATGGAAGAAAAGACCCGGCAGTCTGCTCCCATAAAGATTACAGCCAAGGAAACCCTATGGGGCAGCTCTACTCTGTCCTGTAGGGTCACTATGACTCAGAATTGACTTGACAGCGCTCAACAATAGCAACAAGATATCCCAAGAAACCTGGAGAAGCATGCCCATCTTATTGGGCACTTAAGACTGTCACTAAAGACTTTGAAACATTCTGTTGCATTTTTACAACCACAGGCAGCCAGCCACCTCTTCGTACTTGACCCACAGTCTAGGTGAAGCAAGCCAAGGACACAGTTAAGCCTGAAGCCCAGAGGTCTTCCTCATTGCCTTGCTGTTATTGGGATTACCTTGTGTTCAGTGTCTACCTGCCAGGTGCTCAAGGTGCAAAATTGATGGGGTTCGCCCTTTGTGAGCTCCTAGCCCAGTCAGAGAGGCAGACATGTAAGTACCGATTATAAGAAAAGTCAGGCTGCTATAATTACTATAATAAAATTTCAGATAAAGTGTACAGAGGAGAGATTAATCAATTCTGACTGGGAAATCCAGAACTGCTTTGTAGGGAATAACTGATGAGGCATCTTGGAGGACGTGCAGGATTTCTGTAGGTAGGACAGGCAGGGGCAGGGATGGTGGGATGGATTTTGCATCAGACAATTTGGATTTAATCTCTAACTGTGCCACTTCCTAGCTGTGTGCCTTTGGGCAGGTTACTTAACCTCTCTGCACCTGTTTCTTCGTCTGTGAAATGAGAATAACAGAACATATCTTACTTAGGGCTCTTGCACTAAGAGATATAAAGCACATGATATTGTCTTACATAATTTAAACTGCTGAGAAAGTGCAAAAAAAAAAAGGGAAGTATGGTTGTCATAAGGATTGCTGTGACCACAGATGTGTGCACAGGGTACATTACCTTTGTATAATACAAGCGTGAGCTGTTGAAGATGGCTGCACAGAGCTGGAGGCTCAGTAGCTTTCGTCCATAGGAGGTCCAGCTTTCCTGTCCCTCAGCTTTACATGGGGTGCACACCTGCCTATTAGACTGCTATGGATTGAATTGTGTCCCCCCAAAAGATACGTTGAAGTCCTAACCCTCAGTGCTTGTAGACATGAACCCTGTTTGCAGATAAAGTCTTTGAAGACCTCATCAATTAAGTGAACGTGAGGTCCTACTGAAGTAGAGGATGTCCTAATCCAATATAAGCGGTATCCTTATAAAAGAAGGAGCCCTGGTGGTGCAGTGGTTAAGCGCTCGGTGCTAATTGAAAAGTCTGCAGTTTGAACCCACCAGCTGCTCTGAGGGGACACAGAGTCGAGGAAACCAGAGGGAAGAACTTCATGTGATGCTGCAGCTATAAGCCAATGATCACCTGGGGCCACCAGAAGACAGGAGAGAGAAGGAAGGATCTTCCCCTAGAGCCTTCAGAGAGAGTACAATTGCCCCATAGGGTTTCCAAGGAGCTGCTGGTGGATTCGAACCGCCGACCTTTTGATTAGCAGCTGAGCTCTTAACCACTGTGCCACCAGGGCTCCAGAGAGAGTGTGACTCTGCTGATATCCTGATTTTGGACTTCTAGCCTCCAGAACTGTGAGACAATTCTGTTATTTTAAGCCACCCGCTTTGTGGTACTTTGTTATGGAGTCCTAGGAAACTAATACAGAGCCCATCTGAGCAGAGTTAAGAATCCTCTCCGGTCCTTTTGAAAAGCCAAAACTTGCCCTTTGGTAGAAGGCACTTTTGTACCTGTGGCCAGCCCAGATGTTTTAAGAGGTGTGTGTCAGCTTCTGTCCTGTGCAGACTACAAATCAGTTGTATCAGGATGAGGGGATCTTGCTGTGGCAGTAGCCATGTTCGTCCCTCTCATCCACTTGGGAGCGAGGACAGGATGGTCTTAGTCCATTCCTGAGTGAGCAGGGTGGGCTATGACGAACTAGAGGTCCATCTTAGCTATCTCTGTGATCTGCTTGACCCCAAGTAGAACTAGACTGCCACCTGCCTAAAACTGTCCCCACAGGGGTAAAGAATTTCAGGCAAAAGGAAAAGCACCTACCAAGTGCCTGGCACATAATACCAAAAAAACAGTTGCCTTCTAGTTGACTCCGACTCATGGAGACCCCATGTGTGTCAGAGTAGAATCGCATTCCACAGGTTTTCAATGGCTGTGACCTTTTGAAAAATAGATCCCAAGGCCTTTCTTCCTAGGTATCTCTGGGTGTACTTGCACTGCCAGCCTTTCAGTTAGTAGCCAAGCACTTAACAATTTGTGCCACCCAGGGACTCCTTGGTACATAGCAGGCACACAGTGGTATGTGAGCAACTCGATGGATGTGCAGCTGTCCCCTGAAGAGGGTACACTAGGTGAGTTTCCAGGGACGAGATTGGGAAGGTGGGGGGGCCACAATGTGAACAGGATCGCCACATGTATCGAGCATTGATTATGAGTCAGGAGCCATGCAGGGCTGTGTGGAGACAGGAACTTGCCTGCAAGAAGTTCACAGATCCTGGCCTGGGGACTTTGTTTTAGGTGCTAGGGACTGTTGGAGTTCTTGAGCAGAAAGTGGCCCTGAAATGTGTGCATTGGGGCATCCTGCTGAGACAGGGATCAGGGAGCGGGGGAGAGTGGCTGGTTGAGGCTTGTAAGGAAGGACTGTGATAGGTAATAGTCCAGACAGGAGATAAGGAGGGACAGCATTAAGGCAGTGGCAGTGGGGCTAGAGAAGAAGGTATGGATTAAAAAACTATTGCATGAGTACAATCAGCAGGATCAGGGTGCCCATGGGAAGCAGCCTCATAAACAAAAACCTGTCACACTGATAAGACAGTGGTAATTGCTACCCGGAGAGGGAGAGAGAAGGGAGGAGTCAAAACAGCTCCAAGGGCAACCGCAATTCTATGCTGCTGGAGAGAGGATATGTTGGAATAAAAACTAAAAACTCATTGCCATTGAGTCAATTCCAACTCCATATGTTACAGAGTAGAATTGTGCTCTATAGGGTTTTCTTGGGTGTGATCTTTATGGAAGCAGATTGCCAGTTCTTTCTTCCGCAGTGCCTCTGGGTGGGACTGAACCACCAACATTTAGGTTAGTAAAACCGAAAAAACCAAACCTGTTACTGTCGAGTTGATTCTGACTCATTATGAGCTAGGTTGGTAGTCAAGCGCAAATTGTTTGTGCTACCCGGGGACCTCTAAAAGAATCAAAACTCATTGTTTCTTCTGACTTATGGCCACCCTATGTGTTACAGGGTAGAAATGAGCTCCATAGGGTTTTCTTGGCTGTAATCTTTATGGAAACAGATCACCAGGCCTTTCTTGCATGGTGCTGCTGGGTGGATTCGAACTGCCAACCTTTTCTGTTAGCTGAGCCCAAACTCTTTGCTCCAGGGAACTTTTGTTGGGACAGACCCTCAGAAAACCATTTGACAGAATTCACTAAAGCGTGTACACATTCTTTGTGATCAAGCAATACCCTCCTCAGGGTACACACAACAGAAATGTACATGTATGTTCTTGGGTATTCACAGCAACGCCACGCACAAGAGCCCCCAACTGGAGAGTGCCCGAATGCTCATCAACAGGGAAGAGGATAGCTAAATATATAAATCATGATATAGTCCCACAATGCAATACTGCATGGTAATGAGAACGACGATCTAAAATTACATCGCACAGTATGTAAGAATCTCATGAACATAATGTTCAACGAAAAAAGCTGGATATAAAAGAGTACAAACTGTAAGATTTCATTTCTATAAATTACAAAGACAGGTGAAACATATGTGTGGCTTTAGAAGTGAGAATAGTAGTTATTCCTGATGGGGAGTTACTAAAAGGGGACATGGGGGGACTTCTGCAGGGGGAGGGGGTGATTATGTTCTGCTTCTTGATCTATGTGCCGGTTACCCTGGGGTGTCTGCTTTGCATCAACTCGTTGAGCTTATAATATGTGCACTTTTCTGTAGGCATCCTATATTTCTTTTATAATTTATTTGATTTTTGTTGTTGTTGAGAATATACATGGCAGGACATACACCAACAATTTCTACACATACAATTCAGTACCACTGATTATTTTCTTCAAGTCGTGCAATGATTCTCACCCTCTTTTTCCGAGTTGTTCCTCTTCCATTCACATAAACTCACTGCCCCCAGGCATCTTATAGTTTAATAAACAAGTTTTTAACCCTCCCTCCCCCAAAATGTCTCCAAGGATTCTGGTTTGGCACAACCAGGCCAACAGTGATGACCTTAACCGAGTCTAGGAACACAAGGACAGGAGCAGGGTATGAAGCAGGAAAGAACTGGGTTTGGATCAGGTTGAGTTTAGGGGACAGTGGGACAGTGTGGGGAAGATGTGAACTGGGTGCTTGAACATGTGTGTGAGGAGCTCAGGCCAGGCCAGGCTGGGAGAGTAGGTGTGGGGCCATCGGTATGGTCAGCGTTGCCAAGTCAGGGGACAGGTCACCCAGGTGCAGTAGTGAGAGTGAGGAGAGCAGCAGGCAGAGGGTGGGGTCCTGGGGAACACCAGGCTTCAGGGCAGACAGAGGAGGATGGTCTTCAAAAGAAGCTGGGAAGGGGTGGTCAGAGGGGGAGGAGAAAACCCGGGAGGGGGGTGTGCAGGAAGTACAGGAGGGGAGAGTTTCATGAAGAGAGCAGTCAACTCGGTCATATGCTACAGAGTCCAGCAGTGTCATTCTATCATCACCTGTTATGAATGAATTGTGTGCCCCAGAAATGTGTGTCAACTTGGCTGGGCCACGATTCCCAGTATTGTCTGATTGTCAGTCATTTTCTGATCTGTTGTGATTTTCCTAAGTGTTGTAAATCCTACCTCTATGATGTTAATGAGGCAGGATTAGAGGCAGTTGTGTTAATGAGGCAGGACTCAATTTACAAGATTAGGCTGTGTCTTAAGTCAATCTCTCTTGATACATAGAAGAAAGAAGCAAGGAGAGAGACTGGGGCTGGGGGCACCTTATTACCACCAAGAAAGCAGAGCCAGGAGCAGAGTGCATCCTTTAGACCCAGAATCCCTGTGCTGAGAAGCTCCTAGACCAGGGGAAGACTGATGACAAGGACCTTTCCCCAGAGCCAACAGAGAGAAAGCCTTCCCCTGGAGCTGGTGCCCTAAATTTGGACTTCTAGCCTCCTAGACTGTGAGAGAATAAGCTTCTGTTTGTTAAAGCCATCCACTTGCGGTATTTCTGTTATAGCAGCACTAGATAACTAAGACCCCACGTATTACCTCTGGCCACACTACTTTCCTACAGGGCTCTTTCTTGGAGTGAGCTACTGTTCAGTTACTTCCCCTGTCCCTAAGCCTCATCCAAGCCCCCTGCTTCTGCAGCAACCTGAGCTCTTTTTCATTTCTGGAACTGCTCATGAGCCAGGACTTCCCTATCTTATGCCTGTGCAACTGATTGTTCTGACCCTAAAGTAGAACTTTGCATTCATCCCTGTTGAACTTCACCCTCTATTTGTCTAAGTCACAGAGAGAGGTGGAGAAAGATGAGGCTTTCCCCAGGCAGGGCTGTATCCTCAGGAGGCCCAGAGTCCAGGGTCTGGGCAGAGCAGGCAGCTGGCATCCTGAAGTGAGGTCTGGCCCTATTTCAGAGCCTTCTGTATCCACTGACATCTGGGCCTCAGTTTCCCCATGCCTGTTGCCTAACATGTTCACTGATGGGGGCTACATATAACTCCTTCACAAGGAAAAGGGAAAGATTTGCAAGCAGATGGAAATCTGTGCTTATATTTGGGTACCTGCTATATGAAATAAGGAAGTTAAAAAAAAAACAAGAACCCTTCAAATGAGGGTGATAATAATAAACTCATTGCTGTCCGGTCGATTCCAACTCATGCAACCCCAAGCATTAAACAGAACTGCTCCATAGAGTTTTCTTGGCTGTAATCTTTATGGAAGCAGATCACCAGGCCTTTCTTCTGTGGTGCCATGGGGTGAGTTTGAACTGCCAACCTTTAGATTAGTAGTCAAGTGCAAACTACGCCACCCAGGGACCTCTAATCATGGTGGTGTTGTTAGGTGCCTTTGAGTCGATTTCAATTCATAGCAACCCCATGTGACAAAGTAGAACTGCCCCACAGGATCTTTGGGGCTGTAATCTTTACAGAAGCAGATTTCCAGGTCTTTCTCCTGTGGAGCCACTGGGTGGGTTCGAACTGCCAGACTTTTAGTTAGCAGCTGAGTGCTTAAACTGTTGCACTACCAGCGCAAGGGTAAGACTACCCTTTATTGAGCCTCACCATGTGCCAGGCTGGGCCTGGGCTGAGCATGCACATGTGTAACCTGATTGAATTATCACATCCACCCTGCACAGGGGGTACAATCATTACTCCTGCTTTACAGGTGGGGAAATTGAGCCACAGAGAGGTTCTGTAACTTGTCCAAGGTCACTCAGCTAGCAAGCAGCAGAACTGAGATTTGAACCCAGATGCTGAGAGTCTCCACCACCTTTCAGGAAATATTATTGATGTGAACACAGGAAGCGGTGGCAGAAAGCTACGCATAATCTAAATCCATAGACAATCCTCAGGTTCTTTATTTTGGGTTTAAAATGTACTACCTGATGGCTTGGCATAAGATTTATTTCCTTTCTGTATTGCGTTCGGTTTAAGCAAATATTAAGATGAGTTGCAAATCCCTTAAGCCACATTGATCAACTGCAGGAAAACGTGTGATTGGTAGGCATCTTGGTTCACAGATTTAGAGGAGCAGTAAAAATCACGATTCTTTATTTTACTTACACTGACTTTAACTCTGAGCCCCTTCCCTCCAATTTTCTTGGGAATTTCAGTTTGTCGTATTGGGACTCTCCCTTCCCACTTTGCCCAGGCTTGTGCAAAGGTCCTGGGGTCCTTGAAATGCTGGCTGACCTCCACCTCTTCCCAGATATATGATGCTGTGAGTGCTGCTTCACCTCCTAGATGTCAACCCTTTATAAAATGTGGGCTAAGGGTGGTTCCTGAAGCTGGAGGTTAAGCTGGCAAAGGGTATGCAGGCAGAAGAGGTCAGGAGGAGTGTGTGTGGGGGGCTGGGGGTGATGATCTGCTGGCTGGCCCAAAAGGAAACTGATCATTCAACACACACGTCTGCAGAGTGCTGGGCATGCTGGGGGCTGCTGACACAGAGGAGGGTCGGCTTTGCACTCAAGGGCTCACAGTGGATAGCAGAGCTCAGACATGGAGAAAATAAATTCTGTGATGGGGGAACCCTGGCAGTTCAGGAGCAGGAGTGGGACTCTGTAGCTGGTGTAAAGAACAGACGTGCTGGAAATGGATGGCCACCAGATCCAAGAGCAGTGCCTTCCTAGAAGGGTAGGCTGTGGACCCGGCAGGATCAGAGAGGGCGTCATTGTCTGTCTTTGCTGAGGATTGTTTTGTGGCCCCTTGAGGAGGTGCTATAATAGAGATTTAATTGGGTACTTTTCATAGTAACACATATGCACACTATGGCTTGGAATGACCTTTTCCACCCTCTGTAGTGTCAAGGAGACTAACTGTGGACCATGCTTCCTGGATTCAAACCCAGTTCTGCCTGTTTACACCTGTGTAATATGTAACCTCTCTGAATAAGCCTTGTTGTCATCATCTGTAAGACAGGCACACGAGTACTCTCCTTGCAGGATTATTCCAAGGATTAAGCAGACCAACCCACAAGCGGTGCTTAGAACAGTGCCTGGCACACAGTCAATGGCAACTGGCTGTTTTGAAACCCAGAGCATCTTGAGGACCAACCCTAAAAAAAACCAAACCAAACAAACAAACAAACAAAACAGTTGCCACGGGGTCAACTCCAACTCATGGCGACCCCATGTGTGTCAGAGTAGAACTGAGCTCCATGGGGTTTTTCATAATCTTTTAGAAGTAGATTGCCAGGACTTTCTTCCGAGGTGCCTCTGGGCGAACTTGAACCCCAATGTGTCAGTTAGCAGCCGAGCATCTTAACCATCTGTACCACCCAGGGACTGCTACCTTGAAGAAGGAGACCATTTTATCCCTCTGTCTTCCCAGCACCGATTTCATGCCTGCATGCTCGGTGTGTGTTTGTTAAAGATGGTATTATTTAGCTGCTCTGTGAAGGGAGTAAATTTCAACTGGCAGAGACGGACAGGGGAGAACTTGGGGACAGGTTCTGTCAGGTGTGGTCATGGGGGCAAAGTTCAAGGGCCAGAGACGAGGGAGATTGTCCAGGAGGTTACAGTGAAGGCCCCTAGGTGGAGGTCTGGCAATGTGGGGGGGCTGGAGGTGCAGGCGGGGCTTCCTGGAGGAGGTGAGATGGGCCGAGGGGCATAAGGGAAAAGCGAGAGGAAGGTGTGGCAAGAGGAAGGAGGCACCAAATGAGCCAAGGGGCAAAGGGTGGGCATGGAGCATATGTAAATCTCAGTTCCCTCTGCTCATAAAGTTCTGCAAGTGCGTATTTCTGTCAGTTTTATATTAACATTTACATAACAAGTAGATTGAGAGATTGCATCATTTACATATATATGGAGGCCGGCTGGAACCCGGGATCCTCTTGCCTGTACATGACGTTTTATTGATTAATAAATTAGACACTTAACAGATGAGGCACAAATCAAATCCTTCCATTTCAGACACCCATCAGGTGCAAATCAATGTAAATTGGAGGCTTCGTTTGCATACGGAAAGCAAGCCATTTAGTCCTCCTTTGTCACATGCACCCTAGAGAGGCTGTAATTTGCCTGCAGAGCCAGCCAGCAGCAGGGCTGCCCCTGAGCTTTAGGTGATTTTCAGACAGGAAAGGGGATCGTGGCTCCAGGCAGGGGTGGAGGCAGGGGTGGTCTATGGAATGCTGCTAGCTCCCCCTCCCCCTCCCCAATCACCAGCATCTCCCCAGAGGATGACAGTGGAGCCAGAGGCAGTTGTGACATCTCACTTTGTCACAGACTCAGAGTCCAAGGGGCCAGAGCTGGAGGGAAGTCCATCTACGCCATCCCCTGTATTTTATAGAAGATGTACTCAAGTCCAGAAGGGGGAAGTGACTTGCCTAAGGTCACCCAGCAAGGTAGGACCAATGCCAGTACTAGAACCCAGTTCTCTTTACCCCAAGTTCAGTCCTTTTTCCATGACACCATTATGGTTCTCTTAATAGGAAAGAAAGGAGTAGGCTCTGGAGCTTCTGGAACCCCTGGGGTTGGGAGTAGGGGGTCCACTATAGGGAGACTGTTACTATCATGATCTACTTTTTCACAAGCCCCATCATGGCCTGATTTCACTGCGAGGGCCCCTCACCCCTGGGGATGCCTCCCCCTTCGATCCCTCTGACTCCACACACTCCTTTAAGTAGGTTGTTGTTTCCAGCTGCCCTTGAGTCTTTCCCAGATTCAGGACGACCCCATGTACAACTGGATCAGATCATTGTGATCCATAGAGTTTTCATTAGCTGATTTTCAGAAGTAGATTGCCTGGCCTTTCTTCCTAGTCTGACTTAGTCTGGAAGCTCAGCTGAAACCTGTTCAGCATCCTAACAACATGCAAGCCTCCATTGACAGACCGGTGGTGCCTGCGCGTGAGGTACGTTAGCCAGGAATCGAACCTGAGTCTCCTGCATGGAAGGTGAGAATTCTACCACTAAACCATTACTGCCTTCAACTTTAAGTGGGCTTTCTGTTGCAGAAGAAAAGACACAGTTTAAATGACTGGTTGGATAGAAGCGAGAGAAAGTGAGCAGGAGAGCTTTGCTCCCCTGCCTGGGTGAGCCAGGCCACCAAGGAGGATGGGAAAAGTGTAGAAGGCGGGACACCAGAGGCCAAGCTTCACCCATTTCACAACTGAAGAGAGAAGAGGGCTACAAGTCTGTGTGGGTGGTGACGGTGGTAGGTAGCAGTGTGATTCAGGACAGAGGGAGGTGGCTGCCCACAAGATGAGTTACAGCAGCATTGACGTAGTTCCTGGGCCAGAGCAGGCATCCAGCTGATTTGTCCTGGTTATTGGACACCTGTTGGAGGCAGAGAGCTAGCTGAGTAGACCCCAATGGGACTTTTCCTTCTTTTTACATCTTTGTGTGGTTTTCATAGGTTAGGGCATCAAGGTTTGGATGTAGTTTTATTTCATTTTTTTAATTTTCTCTCTCCCGTGTGTTAAGAAAGCAGGCTAACAGGGCCATTATCCCCCAGGTTTCCTGGACTCCTGTTGCTCATGATTATAAGGAAAACAGTGTGTCATTTCCCTGGAGCTGATGGGGGGTGGCAGGAGGCATGGGTGGCCTTCCCGGCACCTCTTCCTGCCCGTCATCATACAAACCCAGCTGGGTAGCAGCGGGAAGAGCGCCAGCTGTGGGAAGACCTGGCTTTGAGCCTCAGTTTGTCTCTAACTGTGACCTTGGGCCCAGGAACTCTCCTCCCTGCGCTGCCATAGAGACAGAAAGTACCTTAGTGCAGGCAAGAAAGTGGCGTTTGCATCCCTGCCCTGCTGTGGGAGGGGGCTGAGCACGGTCACGTGACTGCCTTGTGGCCTTGGGTGTCTTATGTAACCTCTCTCAGCAAGCTTCAGGTACTCATCTGTAAAATGAGGCTAATGATAGAACTTACCTGTCATGAGGTCATGCCAATGCCTGGTCCAGGATGGGCACATAGTCAGCGTGCTTTAGTAGCTATTCTTCATAGTGCCTCTTTGGTAAAATAAGATCTTGTTATGCCTACTGCAGAGGGCTATGGAGATGAAGCACGTGAAGATATTTCAGGATCAGTGACACACTAACGAAGGATAGGTTTTCTGACAATGTTATTATCGTTCTCCACTTGAAGCAACAGGACTGAGGCACCTGGGTAGGCAGTGAGCTGAGTGCTTGTAAAACACACCCTTGGTGAGCTATGGAGTCCCTGGGTGGTGCTTAGCTGCTAACCAGAAGGTTGGAGGTTTAAGTCTACCCAGAGGTGCCTTGGAAGAAAGCCCTGGGGATCTACTTCCAAAAATCAGCCTTTGAAAACCTTATGGAGCACAGTTCTACTCTGACACACATGGGGTCGCCATGAGTCGGAAATGACTTGACGACAACTGGGTTTTGATGAGCTATGGGTGACTCCATCAAGAGGCTGTTTAAAGAGGTAAATCTGGAGGCCAGGATCCTCCATGGGCATGCAGAAGAAGGCAGAGGAGGGGTTCAACTTCATCATATACTGAGCATTTATTGAGCGCTTCCCGTGTGCCAGGCACCTTCCCAGGTGTTACAGCTTTTGGCCCAGTGGCACAGTCTTTTCTTCACTCTGGGGTTCAAACAGCCCCTTGAGCCTCTGAAGCAATAAGGACCATTGTAGCAAAAATAAAACCTCACACCTACTAAGACTCACGACTTCAAGGTAACTTTACACACTTGGTTCCCCTAGTGCCATTCTAACAGTGGCTTTGTTAGCCCATTCCGGTGCCTGCCCTGGACTACCACACACTCCCCTTCTAATCACATGCAAACTTCTGGTGGATCCTCCACGCCTGACGCTCAGCCCATCATCACACCAAGCAAAGAGAAACCAGCATGAGGTGAGATTCTGGGAAAGCATCATGGACTTCATCCCTGATTGTCTTTGTCTTTTCCCTTTGAAACACCTGTGGGTCCCCATGTAGATGTTGCTGCCCTGTTCGAAGCCAGTAGATTTCAAACAGTAGCCCAGATTCCTGGGCCCTGCCCCCAGGGAGTCTGAGGTAGTGGGTAGGCCAGGGGCCAGAAGTTCTGATGCACACTGAAAAACAGTGACCTCCACACAGTCCCGTTTTCAGCCCTGGCTGGCTTCAGTTCCACCCCAACTGCCAGCAATGATATGGATCACCTGTAGGTTGGGGCAGGAGAGGAGGAGGGGGGAAGGGACGTTGCAGCCAGGAGCCGCCCTGTTTTATCCGCCCTTGCCCCACATGAATCCATCACCCTGACACTTTTCCAGCTGCCCGTGTGATTGTGGGCAAGCCCTGTGCCTCAGGAGGTAGTCTGGGGCCCTTGGTTTCCTCTTCTACAAAACTGGCTGGACTCTCAGCTTTCCTGCCCCACCAGCTCCCACTCCAAGCATACGGATTCCCCAGGTTGTTGCACAGATGCCACAGGACCCCACCTTCCTGAGTGCTCTGCCGGTCAAGCCTGATTTGCATCTGGGTTGTCCCTCTTCTACTCCCATGGTGCCTTGCAGTCCTTCCACGTGTCTCGCTGCACCAGTGGGGCCTTGCCCAGCTCCCTGCCTCCCCTCTCCCCGCATGCCCTGCGGCTGGCAGCACTGCCCACCACGTCTGACTCCTCTCACTGCTGTAAGGTCTCTCTGCCTGATTTTCCTGTATGTACCTTCCATTGGCTGAGCAGCCTCTGTCTTAGTCATCTAGTGCTGCTATAACAGAAATATCACAAGTGGATGGTTTTAATGAAGAGAAGTTTATTTCCTCACAGTTAAAGTAGGCTAAAAGTCCAAATTCAGGGCATCAGCTCCAGGGGAAGGCTTTTTCTCTCTGTCGGCCTTCTTCTTTTTGGTATTCCCCTGGACTAGGAGCTTCTCTGCGCAGGGACCCCGGTCCAAAGGACGTGCTCTGCTCCTGGCACTGCTTTCTTGATGGTATGAGGTCCCCAGTTCTCTGCTTGCTTCCCTTTCCTTTTATCTCTTAGAAGAGATAAAAGGTGGTGCAGGCCACACCCCAGGGAAACTCTTTTTACTTTGGATCAGGGATGTGACCTGAGTAAGGGTGGTATTAGAATTCCACTCTAATCTTCTTTAACATAAAATTACAATCACAAAATGGAGGACATCCATACAATTCTGGGGATCATGGGCTAGCCAAATTGTTACACACATTTTTTGGTGGGACACAGTTCAATCCATGACAGCCTCTGTGTTGTTGTAAGCTGCCGTGGAGTCCGCCAGTTCATGGTGGCCCCAAGTACCACAGAATGAAAACACTGCCCAGTCCTGCACTATCCCCATGATCGGTTGGGGATCTGACCATTGTGATCCATAATGTTTTCACTGGCTGATTTTCAGAAGCAGATTATCAAGTCTTTCTTCCTACTCTATCTTAGTATGGAAGTTCTGCTGAAACGCCTCAGCATCACAGCAACATACAAGCCTCCGCTGACAGACAGGAGGTACATTGGCCAGGAATCGAACTCGGGCCTCCTGCATGGAACCATGAACCACCATGCCTCATCAGCAGTCTCCATAGACCTGTTAAAGACTCCCTCCTTTCCTACAGGCTTTGAGGGCATGGCTTTAATCGTTGAAAAACTCCCCAGCCAGCCAATTTCACAGATGAAAACCAAGGCTGTTGGAGATGGAACAGCCTTTGATTCAGACCCCACTAATTCCATCTCATAGTGGGGCTGTGTTTGGGAAGAGGTGTAGCTTCGCTAACAGCCTTCCTGTGAGCTTGTTCAGCTTCCTAAGACCTGGAAGTCCCCCTCCCCCTCTTCATCAGTCTTTATTCTGTTCCTTTCCAGTTGTAAGAAACTGATAAGAGGATGTGGGTCAGGTGAAGTTGCCCGCGATTCAGCATAACCCAACCTGGGCTGGAACCCCTCTGTCTGGACACCTCCCTATGCCAGCCCTCTGCCTGCCACAACAGCCCCCAGCCTTGTGGTCCCTCAAGGGTAGAGCCCCAGAGCATCTTGTTGCTGTTGCGAATTGAGTGATAATTATATGTATAAAATTCGACTGCTTAAACGGTTCAGGATTAATCGGCATCAACACACAGAAATGCGCCTTGCCTGTAATTAGCGATTCCCTGGGAAATGCATTTTGCAAAATAGCACTTGATTTTAATAACAGGCTGTTAGTATTAGAATGTTGTACCCATTTTATTTCAAATTGTCAAAGAAGCCCCCTCTCTCCAACTGCCCCAGCCTCCCACCTCACTGGTTGGGGGCCTTGGCATCCTTTGGGAGGGCTTTCTTGGAGGTGTCTTCCAGTCCTGGCCTTTCTAAATGCCCTCAGCCCCCATTCGAGGTCCCTCGGGGCACCTCAAGATCTCGTTAGCTGCTGGCAGATTAGATGTGAGAATCCCAACCCTTCTCATCTTGGATTCTTCTTCTCCTCCTCCCTTCTCGTCCCTACTCAACACACACTTCCTCTGCCTCTTCCTGCTCTTCTCTCTCCTCTCTGCTTCTGGCTCCACAGTCCTCCTCTGACTCTATTCTGTCTCTCTAGGTGGCTCTTTGAAGGACTCAGTGTCTGTCTGTGCCTGTCTCCCTGCATTCCTCACTGCCTCTCTAATTGCTTCTCCTGCCTCTGCTCTGTTTATCCCTGTGCTTGTCTTAGGCCCGTTCTCTAACTCCCTGCCTGCCTTGGCCAGAACTGGAGGGCATGCACCCTGCTGCCCCAGCAACTGAGAGCCGCCCCTCAGAGGAGGATGCTCTGAGGGAGTAGTGGGTGACAGGGCTGGGCAGCCGCATTCACAGCCAAGCATCTGCCCTGGAGATAGTGAGGGGGCCAGCCAACCAGGGCTGGGCAGAGGGGCCAGGACTCAGGTAGAGCAGCTGCCTGCCCCTCCCTCCTCCTGCTACTCCCCTGCCCTAGTCTCTAGAACCTCCGTTTTTAACACAAACCCAGCTGCTTGTTCTCCTTGGAGTGCAGGACACAGCAGCCATTAGAGGGACCTTCCTGGTGGGGGGTAGAGGGGACAGGACAAGAAGGCCGAGGCATCAGACATATGGCCAGGTGGTGGGGCCCTCCTGCACCCTCCTCTCACCTCTTCGTCCAGTTTTCCTACAACTGCCCACCCAGTTGCCCCAGCTGGAGACCAGCATGTCATCTCCCTGCCCCTCCTCCACTAGTCCATATCCCAAAGCTGCTTTTTCTTCCTCTGCAGCCCCTCTGTGCTCCTTTTTCCTCCCCGTCATCCTGCTTATCTTAGTCATCTAGTGCTGCTATAACAGAAATACCACAAGTGATTGGCTTTAACAAAGAGAAATTTATTTTCTCATAGTCGAGTAGGCTAGAAGTCCAAATTCAGGGCGTCAGCTCTGGCGGAAGGCTTTCTCTCTCTGTCGACTCTGGAGGAAGGTCCTTGCCATCAATCTTCCCCTGGACTAGGAGCTTCTCCGTGCAGCAACTCTGGGTCCAAAGGATGCGCTCTGTTCCCAGCAGTGCTTTCTTGGTGGTATGAGGTCCCCAACTCTCTGCTCGCTTCCCTTTCCTTTTATCTCTTGTAACATAAAAGGTGGTGCAGGCCACACCCCAGGGAAACTCCCTTTATATTGGATCAGGGATGTGACCTGAGGAAGGGTGCTACATCCCACACTAATCCTCTTTAACTACAGACAGAGATTATGATTTATAATACATAGGAAAATCACGAAATGGAGGACAGCCACACAATACTGGGAATCATGGCCTAATCAAGTCGACACATATTTTTGGGAGACATAATTCAATCCAGGACAGCCCCTTTATGGGAAGAACTGCAAAGCCATATACAAAGAACATGAATAGAGGGGTAGGGTGGGCAGCTTTAGAGTCATACCAATGTTTCAATCCTGGCCCCACTATTTATCGACACGGACAAGTCATTTCACCTCTGTGAACCTCAGTTTTCTTATTTTTAAAAAATTGTTATCTTTAGATATTCTCTAGAACGATTCATTCATTCACACGGTACATCTTTATTGCGCACCTACTATGTGTCGGACACTGTTGTAGGACTGAGAAAACAGCAGTGAGCAAAACCAATAATACATGTAGAATGCTGAGCTCAGTGTCTGGTCCAGATAGAAAGCCCTCCTTCTCTTCCCCCACCCTGGCAGAAGCGGTGGCTCTCCTCTGATTAGCACCCAGTGGAGTCCCCCATCATCTGCATAGAGAGATGCAGGTACCCACCTGCATCTCTTCACCACTCACCTGGAATTGCTCAGGGCAGCCACCCCAAAGGTGTTGCACTCTGCTATTACTGCACTCTCTGCTTCCATTCCCCCTGTCTGAAATATCCTTGCCCACCTTCACCTGACTCATTCCTGCTTGCTCCACTGGCCTCACTCATCACACTGTGTTGTAATATGGTCAACCTACCAAGACAGGAACCATGTCCTGCTCATCTTCATGGCCTCAGTGCCTGGAATACAGTAGGTGCTCAATGTAAAAGTATTGGTTGAATGAGAGAGTGAGTGAGTGAGTGTATCCTGAATTGTCTCTTCTGTACAGGCTCAAGGAAGAGTTGTGTGGGGTCATCAGTGAGAGGACATTAGAAAATGATGCTGTTGCCTGTTATTGAGCATTTAGTAGATGCCTGCCCTACGTTGGGCACCAGAGTACAGAAAGGACCAAGACCTTGCCCCTGTTTGATGGCTATGCTCAGTAGATATTCAAAAGAGGGAAGCAGCATAGAAAGTGAGCATCCATGCTGTAGAACCAGAACTCCCAGATTCAAGTCTAAACTGAATGAGCTTGGCACTTTACTTAACCCATCGTGCCTCAGTTTCCCTCTCTGGAAAGCGGGATTATAATAGCACTTGCTTCATAGGGGTGTTGAAAGGTTCATTGAACAAGTATTTATCAGTCACCAACTCTGTACCAGGCATTGGAGAAAGAGCATAGAATACAATAAAAGCAGCTTTGGATTAAATGAGATGCTGCATGAGAAACAGCACAGGGCTGAGCTCATAGCAGACACTCGGTAAATGCTCACAATCGTTCTTGACATCATCTGTTCCAAGGCTATCATTTGACTGGTGAAGAAACTGAGACCCAGAGAAGACTAGGTCTTCACCCAAGGTCACACAGCAATTGAGGGGCAGGACTGGGACTAGAAGCCAGGTTTCCTGATGCCCACACTGGGCTTTTTGTATTTAGCCTCCCACTTCTTCTTGAAAAGCTCGCAGATGAGGAGTCAGTGAGAAATAGGCAGGAGGTAGGGGTACTGACTCACCCTCGGTCCCTTCTCTGTTCATGTGAACCTTGATTGAGTGATTCAATTTCTGTTGTCATCCCCTAATTGTCCCTAATGGAGCAGAGATAATCCCAAAGTGCGCCTAATCCCATAAAGCGTTCTCCCCAGCACTGACACACATACACTTTGCCATCATGTGTGGGTGAGAGTGTGAGGGGAGCTGCTAATGAACCTCCCTAATTAGGCTTTGCACAGACTGATACTGAAATGAATCTGCCTCCTGCGCGTGCACGCGCACAAACATGATGAGCATCTGGGAGGGGGATTCTGGTTAGGATAAAGGGGCACTCACGAGTGGGGGAATGGATAATCCACATAGAAAGCTGGCTTTCCAGGCCAAGGGCCTTTGGAACCTTCTCTGCCCTTGTCCAGGGTCTATGTCACAGAGCAGAGCCTGGGGCTCTGCCCAGAGTGGAGCTCAAGTGGAGCAATGGGATTTTTGTCTTAAGAATCTGAGGTTGGAACAGGGGATTTGTGCATTTTAGGAGGAATGTGCCTTCTCGAAGAGCCCTGGTGGCACAGTGGTTAAGAGCTCGGTTGCTAACTGAAAGGTCAACAGTTCAAATCCACCAGCTGCTCCTTGAAAAC
>NW_004444001.1:5852316-5853819 GCF_000243295.1 Trichechus manatus latirostris | reverse complement strand
CTTTTGGTTAGTAGACAAGCACTTAACTGTTTGCACCACCCAAGAACTCCAAAAACCACACCCAAAACCCAAACCCACTGCCACTGAGTCAATTCTGACTCGTAGCGATCCTATAGGACAGAGTAGAACTGCCCCATAGGGTTTCCAACGAGTGGCTGGTGGATTTGAACTGCCAACCTCTTGGTTAGGAGTTGAGCTCTTAACCACTTGGAGCCTAACATGTGGGCAGGCAAAGTGGCTTTGGTACTAGAGAAGTCCTCAAATAGAGTTGCAGTTTCTGGCTGCTGGGAGTCAGGTAGTGACATAAAAAGAGCAAGAGGATACAGGCAGGACACCAGTAGTATGTGCTATAATGGGATTCAAACCCCAGTCAGCGTGACCCTCAGGCTCATGCTTTTTGCACCACATCTCACTGAATCACACATGCTGCTCGTGCTTTCCTGGGGCTGGTGTTTTCAGGGGACCAGCTCAGCACCCAGTTTCCAGTTTGGAGGTCTTCAACATACAGTGAGGAAGGAGATACTAGCCACAATGTGTCTGATATTCCCAGCCAGCTTCCCTGGGCATTTCTCTGGGTCCCCATCCCCCTCTTCACCCAGAGTGTGTTCAGAAGAAGCAAGCTCCTTTTAGTATGTGTTTTGAGGCCAAATTGGGAAGGTAAGGCTGAAGTAAAAATAAATTCACTTAAGTGTGCCAAAAATAAATGGCTTTTGGATTATCTTCTGCTTTGGATTATGCTAACCCAGCGGAGAGTGACTGTGACTGCTGAGCTCACCTGCTGCAGACCAAGCAGGCTAGCAGCTGCCCAGCTGCCCAGCTGGCCGGCCCGGGTGCGGGATGTTGCTGGGGACTTCTAGAAATGGGACCTCTGGCCAGGACACAGTGGGGGTGGGGACTGCATAAGGGAAAAGAGGCACATTTTGGGAACTATTTGGCAGCATTTTCCCCAATCTGTTACTTCTCCAGGGAATTCACAGGTATTCTGAGGGTGGAGGGAAAGAGAAATAAAAAAGGCTTATGTAGTCAAGTTAGTCTGAAAATGCTGGAATTAGCTAAGTCGAAAGTTTATTTACTACAGACCTTCTCAGATCTTTTACTATGCAAACCACCATTGTTAATTGCCAAAAAAGGAATACTATATATATGTTGTAGATGTTATCAGTTGCCTTTGAGTCAGCTCTGACTCATGGCGACCCCGTATGACAGAACAAAGCGTTGCCTGGATCTTCACCACCCCCACAACTGCTGGCACGCTCAAGTCTATTGTTGCAGTCACTGTGCGTTTTGAGTGCCTTCCAACCTAGGGGGCTCATCTTCCGGCACTATATCAGACAATATTATGCTACGATTGAGAGTTTCCAATGGCTAGTTTTTGGAAGTAGATCACCAGACCTTTCTTCCTAGTCTGTCTTAATCTGGAAGCTCTGCTGAAACCTCTCCACTATGGGCGACCCTTCTAGTATTTGAAATACTGGTGGCATAGCTCCCCGCATCACAGCAACA
>NW_004444001.1:5844641-5852140 GCF_000243295.1 Trichechus manatus latirostris | reverse complement strand
AGTAGAACTGCTCCATAGGGTTTCCAAGGAGGGCCTGGTGGATTCAAGCAGCCGAGCTCTTAACCACTGCACCACCAGGGACACACACACACACACACACACACACACAAAACTACTTGGATCATGGAACTCTTTCTTTCCAAGGGTTCTGAGGACTTAAGTGAGTCCTATGGAACATGCTTTGGAAATACGGTTTGGCATTTTTCCAGAGCCTTTTCATACCTAATTCTCATTGGATCCTATTAAAAACAGGACTTAACACATTATGCTCTTTTAAGATCTGTCTATCTGGGATCAAATTGTCAGCAGCAACTCTAAAGATTAGATAAGGGGCTGTGAGTTTATGTTAATGGGGGAGGAACAACTCAGAAAGGAGGGTGAGAATGGTTGCACGACTCAAAGAATGTAATCAATGTCACTGAATTGTACATATAGAAACGACTGAATTGGTGTGTTTTGCCATGTATATTCTCAACAACAACAACAAAAATAGGACTTATCAGCTTCAACTCCTTCAAGGTTCCCCAGGCCTGTTGGACCGCGTTCAGGCTTTTTAACCTGGCATGCTGGGCTCTCATGACAGACCAGTGCCCACCTCTCCTGTCTGCTCTCTGGCTAGACCTGCTGATCCCGGCTGGCTCCACAGTTGCCCTGAGCTTTCAGACCTCCCAGCCTTTGCACACACTGCTCCCCTGTCAAGAGTGCCTTCCCTCTACCCCTAGGTGAGCTCCTGTTCATGCCTCAGGACTCCACTCAGACGTCACTTTGAGAAGTTTTCCTGGATCTTGTCACAGTCTTAGTGACACTTTCCTGACCACTCTTCAGACTGTATCCCCTCCCCCAATCCCAGTCCCAAAAACAAACCCGTTGCCTTGGAGTTGCTTCCGACTCCTAGCAATGCTATAGGACAGAGTAGAACTGCCCCACAGGTTTTCCAAGGCTGTAATCTTTACGGAAGCAGACTGTCACGTTTGTCCCGCACGGAGCGGCTGGTGAGTTCGAACCCAGACTTTTCGGTTAGCAGCTGAGCACTTAGTCACTGGGCCACCAGGGCTCCTTAACCCCTCCCTCAGAGCTCCCTATTCCCTTCCCCTGTTTTATCTTCTCCTGTGGCACTTACCAGCTTTGCACCAAAAACCAAACCCATCGCCTTCAAGTTGATTCTGACTCATAGTGACCCATAGGGTTTCCAAGGCTATCAATCTTTATGGAAGCAGGCTGCCACATCTTTCTCCCATGGAGCGGCTGATGGGTTCTAACTGCCACCCTTTTGGTTAGCAGCTGAGCACTTAACCACTACACTACGAGGGCTACCTCAACTGTTGTGCTTATTGTTTATGGTGTGTCTTCCACCACTGAGAATGCTTGCTCCACAAGGTAAGTAAACTTTGTCCATTTTGTTCTCTGTTCACAATGCCCAGCACATAGTAAAACCAAAAAACCAAAAACCAAACCCTCTGCGGTCGAGCCGATTCCGACTCATAGTGACTCTATAGGACAGAGTAAAACTGCCCCATAGGGTTTCCAAGGAATGGCTGGTGGATTCGAACTGCTGACCTTTATGGTTAGCACCCGAGCTCTTAACCACTGCACCACCAGGGCTCCAGCGCATAGTAAGCACTTAAAAATATGTTATATGAGAGGATATACTTAAGTATTTCCTCAGATGTTTTACCTTAATCCCTTAAATGCACAATCATTGAACTCCTGGGCTTGCAAACACATAAATGCAACAATGGCCTGCTTCCTGGGCACGCTGGCTTTTCCAGGGCACCCACTCCAAGCCCCACTTCTGTGTCCCAGCTGTTAACAAGCCCAAGGACATGCTAAACAAATACAGCATCAGTTTTGATATTTATAAACAAAAAGCCAGCTCTGCCCCCTGGCTGAGCTGGGAAATGGGAGCTGGGTCTGGTCGACCCTGACCCTGTTGAGCCCAAGGGGCTCTCTTCATAATTCTCTCTTGTCTCCCAGGCCAGCTGTTGTCCCACCATGTGGGGATGCTGCTGGAGTTGATTTCTTCCTGTTCAGAAAATGGCAGCAATTTTCTTTCCCCAAGGGTTCTACCAAAAGGAAAGGGCCGTGTGTCCTGGCGGGTCTTTCTTGTTTCAATGTGGGCTTGAAAAGTGGGTGCAGGGAGCTGTGGGACACCATGGTGAGGCCTCAGAAGGGACCCAGGGCCTGTGCTGTTCATTTTTAGTGAGGCTGGGTCCACATCTGCCAAGGGGGGAATCCACAGGGCTTGGCTCGGGTCCCTGGGTGGCACAGACAGTTCGCACTTGACTGCTAATCTAAAAGTTGGATGTTCAATTTTGATCAAAGATTCTATACAAGAATCTTTGATCAAAAGGGGGGAAATACGGAACAGAATTTAAAATTGTCATGGACTCCAGACTTTCTGGAGACATGGAGGCTGGATGAACCCCTGAAACTATGGCCCTGAGATAATCTTTAAACCTTAAACCAAAAATATCCCCTGAAGTCTTCTTAAAACCAAACAGTAGTTTAACTTAACTAGCTAAGAATGTCTGCCTTAAGCAATGTGATCTTTTAAGATGTATCTACATGGGATCAAGCTGACAGCAGCAACTCGAAAGATTAGATCGGAAACTTAAGAGGCAGTGTTTATGTTAATGGGGGAGGAACAACTCAGAAAAGGAGGGTGAGAATGGTTGCACAACTTGAAAAATGTAATCAATGTTACTGAATTATACATGTAGAAATTGTTGCATTGTATTTTATGCTGCATGTATTCACAACAACAACAAAAATAAAATATATATAAAGGAAAGTTGGAGGTTCAAACCTATCCAGCAGTGCCATGGAAGGAAGGCCTGGTGACCTGCTTCTATAAAGATTACAGCCAAGAAAACCCTATGAACAGTTCTAATCTGTAACACATGGGGTTGCCATGAGTTGGAACTCACTTGATGGTGATAGGTTTGGTTTTTGGTTCTGAGCCTGGCCCAGGATGGGCCTCTTTCCAGCAGTCTGCAAAACCAGGAGGATCTGGCCTGGCCTGGGGATAGTCTCTGCCACCAGGGTGTGTCTGCTCTGGCCCATGGTGAGGGAAACTTGATGTCTTGGGTTTTGCAGGGCAGCACAGAGATGAACCATCTGGTGTACTCTCCCATAACTAAAGCGGACACGTCAGATAGATCAGGTCTTCTGATTTGGAGGTTGGAGACTAGGGTTAGTATGCACAGGAAACCCAGGAAGGAAGCAGGAAATTTGATGCTTAAATAATCTCAGTGTTAAGAACCCAGAAGTCTGGCCTTGCCCAGCATCCCCTTGCCCTCCTCGGTTAGAAGTTCTGTGCCCCCATAACGACTTGAATGCTCCCACCAACCCGCTTTGCCCATCTCTGCATTCAGCCACACTCCCTGCCCCTCGCTTGGCCTTCTTTTCCCCTTATCCCTCCCTCTTTCTCTGTGTCTGCCTGTCCTTCCTTCTTGTCAGGGACAGTTACAATTATTTAAAAGCTACACTCCTTATGTTTCTCATTTAGAAAAAATGCCGCATCTGGCTGGAAAGTCAGGTCGCTGAGAATCTGAGGTCATTGTTTATCCTCGCTTCTCCTTCATCTCCCATCTCCCCCTGCCTGGGATGACCCTCATCACTGTCTCCCACACCTGGTCACCCCCTCAGTGGCTGCACTGTGCCCATTCTCCCTCTCCAATTTATCCCATGTGCTTTCTGAAACACACACGCCTCCTCTCAAAAACCCACAGCACCTCTCTCCTGCTGTACCATTCCACAGAGAGGGAGGGTGGCACGTGACAGAAGAGGAGCTCGAGTCACATGGCCTGGGTTCCAAGTCCCTGGCAGCTCATTAGTAGTGAGACTTGGGGCAAGTTACTTAACTTCCTGCTGCCCCCATTTCCTGTGAATAACAATGCCACATTCCATCTATTCTAAGGTGTTTATTTTAGCATGTTTAAAATTAGAAGGGAGCCTCTGGGTGGTGCAAATGGTTAAGTTGCTTGGCTGCTAACCGGAAGGTTAGAGGTTCGATTCCACCCAGAGGCCTGGCGATCTACTCCCAAAAATTCAACCACTGAAAACCCTCTGGAGCACAATTCTACTCTGACACACACGGGGTCGCCATGAGTCGGAGTTGCCCAGTTTTAAAACTGGAATGCATTTTAAAATCAATGACTTGTCAATGTTTAACTAGCAGTGACATTTCTTTCTTAAGCATACGAGAAGATAACCGTCCATCTTCCAGTTCAAGGAGTCTTAGATTGAATGAAATGCTATTGTATCTACTCCAAGGGTTACGAGTATTAAAATGAGTTAGTGCATGCAGAATTCTTATACAGTCCCTGGCAAGCAGTAAGTGCCTCAATAATGTTCTTATGATTATTGGTCCAAGTGGAAACTTCATCTGACCCTCACATTCCCCTCAAGGTCTCCCCTCATTGTCCCCAGCTAGTGGGCATGATGGATCTGCTCTTTGTATCCTCTTATGCCAGGTTCCTCACCTCTGATCTCACCTCTCCCCACCTTCCCTGGAATGCCACCTCCCTTCGCATTTACCCATATGACTTCTTTCTTCTTGCATTAAACGACTCTTGTCCATGCATGCACACATCCTCTTCCCTGATCTGTAGTTAGCCCCAGTCAGTCTAGGTGATCCAGGTTTTATACAGCTTTCTCCTGTTTGTCACGTGTGAGTCTCATCTCCCCAGTGCTCCTTCAAGCTGAGAGCCATGTTGTTGTCATAGACTTATTCCCTGTCCTTTGCCTGGCTCTGGGCAGGGCATGAATCGGCCATCAAGGTGACCGGCCCAATCTAGAAGAGCACCACTCTGTACCCTCGCCCTGCTTTCACTTCCTCCAGTGCATTGCCCAGCCTGGCATGGTGGCCATGTATCGCTGGCTTATTGTTGGCTCCCCAGGCTAGAATGTAAGCCCCGTGGGCAGGGGCTCAACTATCTCACTCATCACTGTGCCCCAGCACGGAGCCCAAAGCCTAGCTTAATCTAGGAGCTCATAACTGTTTGTGAGATTAATATGCACCTTCTTACTCACAGGCTGATGGACTAGAGGCAGAGGATTTGGGGCAGGGGGAGAGAGGTGACTCAGCTTTCCACAGGCTGCTGGACAGGGGTTCTGCACAAGCAGGAGAAACATTAATTAAGAATATGCAACCATGCCTGACTTGATGCTATTCCCCTGTTATCCTCACAAATCCTTTCAAGGTAGATGAGGAAACTAGGACCCAAGAAGTCAACTGGTGTGCTCTAGGTATGTGGCTTGCAACCTTTTTTAACTGTGTCCCACAGTGATGCCTACAGTTCACATCACCACCCAATGCTCACACATGTATAAACACACACACATACACGTGTACGCTCACCCCTGACTATGCAGCACACTTTATTTCCTCTGCCGTTTCATTCCATTCTCTGCTCTTTCATGATGTTTCCATGTCAGACATAGCCCACTACATTGAGTTCATGACGTGCAAACGGGTCATGGCCCACTCTCTGGGAAACACTGCCCGACATCCCAGAGCTCCTGAGTGTAGAAGGCGACTGACAACCCAGGCTCTGGACGCAAAGTCTGTGCTCTTTCCAAGCAGCACTCCCACCTGGAGCACACAGACGGAAACTCAGGTGTGTTAAGAGGGGAAGAGTGTTCTTAGAAAGCAAGTGGGATGTTCTATCAGAGGTTAGGAAGGAAGTTATGTGGGGTGTGTCATCTCTGGCAGGAAGGAAAGAGCTCCACTTTGCCTGTGGTAGATGTTCCAAGATGTTTGTTGGATGAATCAGTGAATAACTCCCTTTACCTAACTCCCCTTAACCCCACACCCAAACCTCCAGAGCAGACCCTGCAGGTGGAGGGAGGCTGTGCCACCCCAGTTGCCATAGTCATTGTAAGAAAAGTTCTAGAATGGAAGGAGCCCTTGAGATCCTCCCATCCAGCCCCCTCATTTTGCGGATGCAGGAATGGAGTTCTGGAGAGGGGATGCGGCATATCCTCAATCATGCTCTGTCCACCAGCAGAGCCAGAGCTGGGAGCCACTGTGTGCTGGCTTCCAGCGAGTACTGAGACATAGTGTGATGAATGTGGCAAGTCCAGGCTGCAGAGCCAGGCTGTGCGTCTGCCGTTACTACTATTATTGGTTATAGCAGCACTTTTGAGCATTTATGGAACACTACCTTCATGCCAGAGCCCTGGCGGTGCAGTGGTTAAACACTCAGCTACTAACCAAAAGGTCGGCAGTTCGAATTCACTAGCCTCTACTTGGAAACACTATGGAGCAGTTCTACTCTGTCCTATAGGGTCTCTCGGCTACTAACCAAAAGGTCAGTGGTTCAAACCTACCAGCAGCTCCATGGGAGAAAATAGCTGGTGGTCTGCTCCTGTTAAAATATCCGGCCTAGGAAACCATATGGGGCAGTTCTGCTGTGACGTCTAGGGTCGCTATGAGTCGAAATCAACTTGACAGCACACAACAATAACAACTTCATGCCAAGCTTGAAGTGTTTTACATGGATTAAGTCCTACTCCTTATGCCAACTCTGTAAGATAGCTCCCCTTATCATCCTCATTTTCCAGAGAGGAAACTGAGGCTCAGAGAAGTAAAGCAACTTAATTCATGGTGACCCAGCTGATATGTGGTAGAGCAAAAATTGGAATCTAAGCAGGCTTTGAAGCTTGCATTGTTGGTAACCTCTGGGGCGGGGGAAGGGGGGAGGGCAGACCCTCTTCAGGTACAAGGAAAATACCCAGGAGTCCTCTTGGGTGGGTCCCCTGTTCCCACTGCAGATCAGGTTCCCCCAGAAACCTCAGTTCCTCCCGCATCCACTAGCAGAGGAGGGAGAGTGAGAGCAAGACCAATGGTGCAGCAAAGTCAGAGGGTCTGGGGTGGGGGGGTGGTAAGCAGGGGGAACCCTAGAGTGGAGCAGGGCTGGATGGTTGGGCTGTGCCCCATGGCATGATGTCGGACAGGAAAAACAGCAGCTATTACAGTTTATAGAGCGGAACGATGTATCAGCCACTGTGTTCAGTACTTTGTATAGATTATCGGATCTAAGCTCAAGAGGAAATGGAAGCTGAGAGGGCAAGTCACTAGCCCAGGGTGACAAATGGAACGGACAGAGCCAGGTTTTGGTGCCAACTTGATCAGAGCCCTGAGCCTCTGGTGTCAACTGAGAGCTACTGGCTTGCTCCCTGCCGCTGTTTCCTCACCTTTCCAAGGGGAAGAGAAGCTCCCGCCTTGAGGACCATTATGATACCCACGCGGTGTCTGACTCATAAAAGGCACACAGCGTTTGTCAGCCACTATTCACCTTACAGTCATCACGGCTTCAGAATCTTCATCCCTGTCTCTGAGCTTTGGCTTGAGGTTTAATCAGATTCAGATAGAATCTGAGGCCATTCAGGCCTGAGCATTTTGTGAATAGATCATTAAAAACCCACTAGAGGCATGACCAAAGACGCAAACCAAAGCAAACCAAAATGTGACCAGCACTTCTTGGCACCTACAA
>NW_004444001.1:5833394-5835418 GCF_000243295.1 Trichechus manatus latirostris | reverse complement strand
CTGTGAGTATAATCCCATTTGGGAGTAGGGAAATGGATAGTCTTTGTTATGTTAATGAGGATGTGTCTTAAATCAAGAGCCCTAGTGGCACAGTGGTTAAGAGCTACAACTGCTAACCAAAAGGTCGGCAGTTTGAATCCACCAGCAGCCCTTTGGAAACCCTGTGGGGCAGTTCTATTCTGTCCCGTAGGGTCGCTATGAGTTGAAATTGACTCAACAGCAACAGGTTTGGTGTCTTAAATCAATCTCTTCTGAGATATAAAAGAGCAGATCAAGCAAGCAAGGAAGCAGAGATAGGGGAAGATAGATGCCAGGCCACATGAAGATCACCACAAAACCGAGGAACCGAAGCTAAAAAGATACTAGGACCTTCCTCCAGAGCCAACAGAGAGAGAAAGCCTTCCTCTAGAGCCAGAGCCCTGAATTCAGACTCCTAGCCTCCTAAACTATGAGAAAATACATTGATGTTTGTTAAAGCTATCCACTTACGGAATTTCTGTTATAGCAGTGCTAGAAAACTAAGACATCTCCCCAAACCTTCCATCATCTCCAGAGCTGTATATTCAACAGCTTACACACCATCTCCTCTTGAATGTCTCAAAGGTGCCTCAGTGCCACCTGTCCACAATAGAACTCATAGTCTTCTTCAACAATGGTGGCTTTTTATTTTCTGCACAGAATTTCAATTGATTTTCTATTAATTTTCACCTATGCACTCTTCACTCTCATATCTTTTTTTATTATTATTGTACAAATATAAAGTCACGCATCACTTAATGTCCACAATACGTTCCGTGAAATAGAACATTATGTGATCTGGACGTTGTGAGAACACCATAGTATACACAGAAGTCTCAGGATTATGAATGAGTTCCATTCCCAAGTCTGTCTTTAAGTTGAATTTGTATGTAAGTCAGAAGAGTTAAGTACAGTTGGTCTCTAGCGTCAGTTAGTCAAATGTTTGTTTTAGTATATAGCATATAGTGTACCTTTCTATGCATAAAGAGTATTAAAGAAACACTTCCAGGTACACTAAAACATCTTTAACATAATAATACAGTAATAATAATAATGATGTTTTGTTGCACGTTGCAAAATAGTGCCTGTTTGCTATTACGAACCATCATATGTACCTTGAATTTTTAATATAATAGGCTTTACCAAGGTTGGTTTGTAACTACCAGTGGTACGTAAGTCAGATGTTTGTAATCCAGGGACAATAGAAAGTACAGTACAGTACATACATAAGCCAGTAACATACGCATTTATTATGACTATCAAGACATATGTATTATAGGTTATATATGTACTGTACCATTATATGCCTTTCAGTGCAATGACTTTGTATACAAAAGACATGAGATACACGTGTTGCGTGCAGCAAGCTGTTGCCTTGTCCAATTGCATCTGCTACATCCCATTCTTCGAATGAGATTTCTGAGCTCTATTACAATGGGACCACGGACATATATGCCGTCAGACATTGTCCGAACGAACGTTATGCAGTGCATGATTGTATATACGTTGTTGTTGTTAGGTGTCCTTGAGTCAGATCTGACTCATAAGGACCCTACGTCCAACAGAATGAAACACCGCCCAGTCCTATGCCATCCTCATAGTTGTTGCTATGTTTAAGTCCATTGTTGCAGCCACTGTGTCAATCCATCTCGTCAAGGGCCTTTCTCTTTTTTGCTGACCCCCTACTTTGCCAAGCATGATGTCTTTCTCCAGGGACTGGTCCCTCCTGAGAACATCTCTAAAGTATGTGAGATGAAGCCTTGCCATCCTTGCTTCTAAGGAGCTTTCTGGCTTTACTTCTTCCAAGAGAAATTTCTTCATTCTTCTGGCAGTCCATGGTATATTCAATATTCTTCGCCAACACCATAATTCAAAGGCGTCAATTCTTCTTCAGTCTTCCTCATTCATTGTGCAGCTTTCGCAGGCATATGAAGCAATTGAAAACACCATGGCTTGGGTCAGGCGCACCATAGTCTTCAAGGTGAATTCTTTACTTTTTAAACACT
>NW_004444001.1:5817688-5832289 GCF_000243295.1 Trichechus manatus latirostris | reverse complement strand
ACAATTAATAAACGTATTATTTTGTGACATTGGTTGCCAACCCCACGACATGTCAATACTCTTCCCTTCTGACCTTGGGTTCCCCATTACCAGCTTTCCTGTCCCCTCTTGCCTTCTCATCCTTGCCCCTGGGCTGGTGTGCCCCTTTAGTCTCCTTTTGTTTTAGGGCCTGTCTAATCTTTGGCTGAAGGGTGAACCTCAGGAGTAACTTCATTACTGAGCTAAAATGGTGTCCGGGAGCCATGCTCTCGGGGTTTCTCCAGCTTCTGTCAGGCCAGTAAGTCGGGTCTTCTTGTGTGTGGGTGAGTTAGAATTTTCTCTATTTTTCTCCAGCTCTGTCTGGAACCCTCTGTTGTGATCCCTGTCAGAGCAGTCAGTGGTGGTAGCCGGGCACCATCTAGTTGTGCTGGACTCAGTCTGGTGGGGGCTGTGGGTAGTTGTGGTCCGTTAGTCCTTTGGACTAATCTTTCCCTTGTGTCTTTGGTTTTCATCATTCTCCCTTGCTCCAGATGGGGTGAGACCAGTGGAGTATCTCAGATGGCCACTCACAAGCTTTTAAGACCCCAAACATTATTCACCAAAGTAGAACGTAGAACATTTTCTTTATAACCTATGTTATGACAATTGAGCTAGATGTTCCCCGAGACCATGGTCCCCACAGCCCTCAGCCCAGTAATTTGGTCTTCCATAGGGTTTTCTTGGCTATCATCTTAATGGAAGCAGATCATCAGGTCTTTTCTTCCATAGTACTGCTGGGTGGGTTTAAACTGCCAACCTTTAGGTTAGCAGTTGAGCACAAACCATTTGTACCACCCAGGGACCAAATATATATTTGTATTTATATTTAATCCTCCTAACAGCCCTATGGAGCCCTGGTGGGGCAGTGGTTAAGAGCTACAGCTACTAACCAAAGAGTTGGCAGTTCGAATCCACCAACCACTCCTTGGAAACCCCATGGGGCAGTTCCATTCTGTCCTATAGGGTCGCTATGAATTGGAAATGACTTGATGGCAATGGGCTTTTTTAACAGCCCTATGAACTAGGTACCATTGTTTCTCCCCATTTTACAGATGAGAACACCAAGGCGCAGAGTGGTTTTAAAAGAATCTGTTTCCTATAGCTTCCAGAAGGCACAGCTGGGATACAAACCCACGCAGATGACTGCAAATGCACTCCCCAGGACTACTACACTCTTACAGGGTCAGGGAGTTGCTTGTCTTCTGCTGGGAGTGACCACCGGCCTAGCAGTCCGTTTCCCCTCCGCCCACTCCTGCTGCTGTTCTCTCCAGCAAGAAAAAAAAGAGACACCATGTGCACACCACAATCTGAAGAGGAGCCCCGCAAAGCCCTAAATCCACTCCAATTGTATTTTCTCTCCATCCTCTGGAAAATAAAAATTGCTGAGCACCTGCTATTTTCCCTGTAACTATGTAGCCGAAATCTTCTGGGCTCTGACCCTGAAGTCAGCTTTCTGCCCAAAGCACATTTTACAGGCAAGTTATTTCTGATTCTTTAAAAGCAAAAGCAGAAGCAAAAAAAAGAAAAAAAATGTCTGGAAGGAGCAGGCTCTGCTGTAATGTCTCAGCAAAAATCCCCAGGCCGCTGGGTCCCTGCTTGGTCCCTGTCCTGATGGCAGGGAGGCAGGACAGGAGACTTCCTGAGCAGAACTGGGAGGCTGCAGGCAGCCACTGGCACTTTAGTTATTCCAGGGACATGATAGGTAGGGGTGGGTATGATGTGGTGTTTAAAGGAAAGGAATTTGCAGCCAGGGAAAGGAAGAGACAATTTATAAATCTTGCTTTGAACTTGAAAGGACCCTGCTCCTCATTCTAAGTGAGCTTCTTCCTGGGGTGTCATAAAAATGCCCTGACTTTGGATTTGTATTTAAAATCACCAAGAGCTGCGTGTGTGTGTGTGTGTGTGTGTGTGTGTGTGTGTGTGTGTGTGAAGTTGGTCTGTGTTTGCAAATGTGTTTTTACGGGTGTGTTATGAGGCAGGAACCACGTTGGTCTTGCTCCCCTATATAACCCCAGCACCGATCATGTGCCCTGGAATATAGCAAAACCAAACCAAACCCATTGCCATCAAGTCAATTCCGATTCATAGCGACCCTATAGGACCCAGTAAAACTGCCCCATAGGGTTTCCAAGGAGTGGCTGGTAGATTCAAACTGCCAACCTTTTGGTTAGCAGCTGAGCTCTTAACCACTGCACCACCAGGGCTCCTCTAGGAGTCCCTGGGTGATGCAAATGGTTAACACCATCAGCTGCTAACCAAAAGGTTGGAGGTTCAAGTTCACCCATAGGCACCTCGGAAGAAAGGCCTGGTCATCTACTTCTGAAAAATCAGCCACTGGAAATCCTATGGAGCACGGTTCTGCTCTGACACACATGAGGTCACCATGAGTCAAAGCTGACTCCCTGGCAACTGGTAATTAGAGTCTCTGGGCCTCTGTATGTGTGTGAATAATTCTGTGACCAGGGGTCAGAGGAGATGCATCTGTGCATCTCTGTGGATGGCATTCTAGACTATCAGCTCCCTAGGGGCAGGGATCTTGGCTGCTTCATTCACAGGTAGACCTGAGTCATTGCATATGGATGCATGTCCATGTGGGTGTCACAGAGTGGCCTAAACATGAGGGCGTATGTGCCCAATGTGTGAGCTCATACGTGGAGAACGAGCACCTTTGGTGTCTTGGTAGGTACCTGTGAATACCAGATATGGATAGATCTGCACTGGGGAGCAGATGTACATGCCTGTTTGTTAAGAGATGGGAAAAGATGTATATGCAGACAGTGATAGGCAACTGGAAGCAGAACATCAGAGAAATATCTGTAAACGTCTTCATAAACATGTCAGGATCCTCTCCTGCAGGCTGTGGTCTCTCTGCCATTGGCCTTGGCATGTCTGAAGTCGGGTCTTCATTGTAGACGCCTGCAGCCATGAATGCAGCTTAGATTCAATTATTAGGAAGAACCCGAGGGCAGGTGACTGGACTTTTTGGTACAGAGACTCATTATTTACTTCTCTAACTGTGACAGACCTTCCAGCTGTCTCCCATCTTCTATCTGCACTCTCAATGCCTTTTTCTCCACTCGATCTCTCCAGGGCCTCCCTGACTAACAGCGACGGAGCTGTTAGTGAGGACACAGGTCTATAGGCACAAGTCACTGGGTCAATGTCCCCTTTGGGCATTCTGGACCTGCCCCCTTGCCTTGCTTCTCTGGTCTTCATCCCGCCCTTCTGTGTTCCTGACCCCCTCAACACCCCAAAGGGCATCCCTGTAAGGGCATTCTCCCGTCTCAAGGTCAGTGCTGCCTTAGGACTGCTCCCCAACAGTGAGGATGATAAATGGCTGTTATGGCCCAAGACTGGGGAGGTAACATTTCTCTAGCCTTCTAAGAATCCCCTGTGTGCCTGCTGTTGATGTCCCGATCTTGTTTTTTGATCATCCTTGCTTCCTGGGGAGCCCAAGGCCCTCTCTGTAAAGACCATGCATCAGTCGTGGGGAAGAGAGGGAAGCGAGGAGGATGGTTGTGGAAAATCTAGGGCATCTGGGCTGCAGAAGCCTCCTTGATGCAGACATGGAAACTGAGGCATTAATGTCAAGCACTCAGCCTCTTCCTCTCTCCCCATCCCTGTCCTATTGTAAGTGCATTCATTTTTGTTCTATATAGATGTGATGTCACCCGGCATTCTGTGTAGCACAAGGGCCTTATTAGATGCTAAATGTGGTAATGGGTGACTTCGAGGAAAGTAGAAAATAGAGTACTTAGACGGCTCCCGCAGCTCAACAAAGCTGCAAGACAGGTTTGTAGGCAGATGTCTGGGTAGAGGCTGGGGTGGAGGGGAAGCACAGAGAGGAGAGAGCAGAGGACGGAGTGGAAAGACAGGGAGAATCGGGATGAGCACGGATTGACGAGGGCAACAGGTGGGGCCCAGTTGGCTAGGTGGAGATGCTGGAAGGGAGGGGTGCTGGGGTTCTTGGTGGGTGAGAGCTGGGGAGTGGTCTGCTCGTGAGGGTCAGGATTCAGGACATCCAGAGGAACTGCAGAGCAGGCTCTAATGCTGGGGCAAGGGAGAGAGGCAGAAGAACAGACTTCTGAGAGAGCTGGGTAGGTGGGAGTGGCACCAAAAGGACCTCATTTTGGAGCAGTCTACGCTACTCTCCCCCCAGTTCATGCCCCTTCTGCAGAGCCTGGGAGGGGCTGGTCTCCTTTGCATGGTCAACTTTACCGATTGCAAAGCTCTGTCACATCTAGTAACCTCACACCATCCCCTGGTGGTGCAATGGTTAAGTGCTCAGCTGCTAATCAAAAGCTTGGTGGTTCTAACCCCCCTAGCCACTCTGCAGGAGAAAGACCTGGCAATCTGCGTCCATAAATATCATAGTCAAGAAAACCCCATGGGGCAGTTCTGCTCTGTCACTATGAGTTGGAATTGACTCAAAGTCACCCCAAAACAACAACATTATAAATTGGGAAGCTGAGGCACAGAGCAATTAACTGGCTCTTCAAGGTCATCAGCAAGGAACCGAAGATCTAGGATTATTGTTTTTGTTAGTTGCCATCGAGCTGGCTCCAATTCATGGTGGCCTTATGTATAAAAGAACTAATGTTGCCAGGTCCTATGCCATCCTCACAATCATTGGTATGTTTGAGCCCATTATTGCAGCCACCCTGTCAATCCATCTTATGGAGGCTTTCCCTTGTTTTTGCTGACCCTCTGCTTTACCGAACATGATGTCCTTTTCTAGCGATTGATCTTTCTTGGTGACGTGTCCAAAGTAAGTGGTAGAGGTCTCACCATCCTCACTTCTAAGGAGCATTCTGGCTGTACTTCCTCCAAGACAGATTTGTTCCTTCTTCGGGCAGTCCATGGTATATTCAATAGTCAAGTCTATTTACCAATCCCTGTGTTAGGTGCTGAAACTAAAGTCAGGACCAAAACAGATGGAACCCCTGCCCTCAAGGATTTTATATTCTAGTGGGGAGAAGCAGAGAATAGCACACAAACCAATCAGTATCTGCTTTTACATGCTGATAGAGAAGATTAACTGGGTTAGTGTAATGGTGGATGAGAGGGTGGTGGAGGGGGTGGATGGGGCCATTTGACCAGCCAGCCAGGGGAGGCCTCTCTGAGGAGGTGACAGTTGGGATGGGAACTGACTGATGAGGTGGTGGCCATGTGAAGACCAGGGTAGGGGTGATGGTTCCAAGCAGAAAGAAGGATAAGTGCAAAGATCCTGAGACCACAGTGGGCTGGAGCCAGTGTGTCTGGAGATTCCTGAACAAGGATGGGGTTGGGGGAAGAGGATGTTGGAGGGGGAGGCAGGCACCGAATCACATGGGACCTCATGGGCTGCAGTGAGGACTGTGCATTTTATCCCCAGTGTAATGGGAGACATTGAAACATTTTAAAATGGTGGGCTGAGCTGACCTGATTCCAGTTGAGATAGCTGCCTCTGACTCCCCTGTGGTGACTAGATTAGGGGTGGGTCAGAATTATAGGAAGGAGATAAATTAGGAGATTAATGGCACAGTCTAGGTGAGAGACGATGATGACTTGGACTAGGCAGTAGCAGTGGAGGTGATGAGAAGGATTCAGATTCAGGATACATTTGGAGGTAGAGCCAATAAACCTATTGATGAATAGGATACTTGGTGTGAGGGAAAGAGAGGAATCAAGGATGCCTCCTAGGTTTTTGGCCTGAGGAACTGGATGGGTGGATGGTGGAGCATTTCTGAGATGGAGAAGGCTCTGAAGGGGGCCAATTTGGGATGGGACGAGAAAAACTATTCTTCTGTTTTAGTTCGAAATGCCTAGAAGACATCCAAGTGGAAATGGCAAGTTGGTAGTCAGATGTGCAAGTCTGATAGATTTCAGGGGAGAAATCTGGGCTGGAGGTAAAATTTCAAGAGTCTTCATCAAGCAAAAGGTGTTGGGAATCATAAGACTGGGTATGATGATTTGGGAAGGGAGTGTGAACACAGGAGAGAAGAAGGCTGAAGGGCAGAGACTGGGGTGATCTGATGACGAGAGACTTGAGGGCTGGAGAAGGAGGCCGAGAAGGAGCAGCCTGTTGGGGCAAAACCAAGGGAGTGTGAGACCAGAGGAGTGTGTCTGGAAGGAGACAGAGTCAACCATATCAAACGCCATGGAGAGATTGGGCAGAATGCAAACAGAATTGGCTATTGGCTTTGAGAAGATGGTGGAAGGGAAGTGGTGACCTTGGTAAAAGCCTTTTCAGTGGAGAGGTGGAGATTAAAGCCCAAGCTGAGGAGAGGTGGATGGATAAAGAAGCAGAGAGTACTAACTAGTAAATCTTTTGCTTTGAAATGAGGGGTGGGGTGGGGACAGGGAAATAGAGTGACTTTAAGGGAATGTAGGGTCAAAGGATAGATTTTTTTTTTTTTTTAAGATGTGAAATAGTAAGGTATGTTTGTCAATGGGAATGATCCAAAGAAAGAGACTGTGATGACACAAGGGAGAGAGGGAATCATGGCAGGAGCAAAGTCATTGAGTAGATGAGACCAGAGAGGATCCTGTTCACAAGAGGAGGGCTTGGTCTTAGAAAGCAACAGGGACGATTTTTCCATTTTAACAGGAAGGAAGGCAGAGGATGTGGGTACAGATGCATCTGATAAAATAGGGATAAGAAGAAGAGACACATCTCTGATTTCATTGATTTTTCTATGAAATGTACATCAAAGCTGTCCTCTGGTAAGAGGGGAGTATGCAGAGAAAGTAATGAAGACTTGAGGAATGAGGAACAAATCTGAAATAATTTTCTCAAAGAGTGGCAAAGTATATTTACTAGGAAAGTGTACAGAAACCTTACCTGGCAGAGTTCAAAGGTGTGCCACTTTATAAATTAGAACCAGTCAATCTGGCTGTATGATATTTTCTGGTGGGTTCTAAATGGCAGTCTGATGAGTACAGGTGCCATTGTTGTTGTTGTTAGGTGCGGTTGAGTCAGTTCTGACTCATAGTGACCCTATGTACAACAGAACAAAATGCTGCCCGGTCCTGCACCATCCTCACAATTGTTGCTATGTTTGAGCCCATTGTTGCAGCCACAGGGTCAATCCATGTCCTTAAGGGTCTTCCTCTTTTTCACTGGCCCTCTACTTTACTGAGCATGATATCCTTCTCCAGGGACTGATCCCGCCTGATAACATGTCCAAATAGAGGTTCCTTGCAGCAAGGACGGCGAGATTACATCTCACATACTTTGGACAGGTGCTGAGGAAGTGAAAGATAGGGTTTCACCAGGGTTGGGTTTTTTTCAGGTGAGTATGAAGGAAGACGAGGTGGCCAAGGGCATTATGAGTGCTCAGAAGAGGATGGTTTGGGGGTTGATCCATAAAATCTGGGCTGAACAATGAAGGACAATAAGAAAGACACTGTTCCATCAATAGTGAACAGGTGAATGGATTGCAAGTCTCAATTACATAGGTGGGAGAATTGTTGGCGTGGGAGGACTAGAGTAAGATAAGGAACGGAGGTCAGATACGGGGGATGTTGGGATCAAGATTTCATAGGTGTGGTAGTTATTGGTGATGATGAGGTCTAGGGAAGACCACGTGGCTGGGAGTTTGAGGAGAAGGGAAGGAAACGATCTTTGGTGCTCAGGGGACCAATGAACTGAGAGGCCAGGATGTTGAATGGATCATCTGCAAGGATACTGCAGTTGTCAAGAATGATGGCAGGAATAGTAGTGGCGAGAGAGACAGTGAGCCAAGTGCTGAGGCCATCAACTGGTGACTAATCTTTAATCCTTGGAATTTCAAAGTCATCTAGTGAAGTGGTTTTAAAACGATTTGTAAGACTCAACTCTTGTACAAAGGAAGCATTTTGAGGCAGCTTGAGCAAATTGGTGGCTCAGTGGTTCAGTGCTCAGCTGCTAACTCAAAGGTCAGTGGTTTGAACTCACCAGCCACTTAGCGGAAGAAAGATGTGGCAGTCTGCTTTCGTAAAGATTACAGCCTTGAAAACCCTATGAACAGTTCTTCTTTGTCCTATAGGGTCACCATGAGTCAGAATTGACTTGATGGCAATGGGTTTTTGTTTTTGTTTTTTAACAAATAGCAGAGGTAAAAACAGATTTTGGAAATGGGGTTGGGGGGACGGAGCCCCTTACTTTCACCTCACCCCAAGGGACCTTTGAGAGGGCTTCACAGAACCTCTTCCATGGCACACCATTAGAAAACCACTGGTCTAGTTTAGTGTTCCTTATTTTACATTTGAGGAACAAGGTGTTACTTGCCTAGGGTCACCCTGGTTGTTAGGAGCAGAGCCAGGAATGGAACCCTCATTTCCTGTCTCCTACCAGACCCAGGTTGCATAATTACTCCAAACCTGTGCTCCCATTCTGTGTTGTTTTCCCTGAGATTCTTAACACTCTGATTTACGTTGTAAACATAGAACTGATAACAGCGTTAGCAGGAGGCTTCTCTCCAATCTTTCTGTAGGGTGGTTTGTTTCACTCTGCCTGGCTTTTTCCAGAACTAGAGGAGAGCACTGTCTGCTCATGATGGACGGCTGAGCTCAGGTGACAGGCATGCTGGGATGGCCAGGAAACTCACCCCGCTAGAGTCTGCTGTTGGGGGGCTAGGTCATGGTCCAGAGATTTACTGAAACCTGGGGCTTGGCTGTGATTGGGATCCTAGAGCTTGGGCTAGACACAGTGTGAGGCAGGGTTGATGCACAGGCTGAAAGACAATGCTCAGGATGATGGCAGCTCCAGCCAAGTGGACTGTCCAAGCAAAACATCGGTCTGGCTGAGAGGGGGATGCTACCTGCAAGGCAGTGGGACAGAAACAGCCTCTAAGAGAGGGAGGGTAGCAAGGAGAGCTTCCTGGAGGTACTAGAGAGCACAAGAAACTTTTTAAATTTCTTTTAATTTTCTTTGTACTTTAGATGAAAGTTTACAGAACAAATAGTTTCTCATTAAACAGTTAGTACACATATTATTTTATGACAATGGTTAACAACCCCACGACATGTCAACACTGTCCTTTCTCAACCTTGGGTTCCCTATTACCAGCTTTCCTGTCCCCTCCTGTCTTCTAGTCCTTGTCCCTTGGCTGTTGTGCCCCTTTAGTCTCATTTTGTTTTATGAGGCTGTCTAATCTTTGGCTGAAGGGTGAACCTCGGGAGTGACTTCATTACTGAGCTAAAAGGGTGTCTGGGGCCATACTCTCGGGGTTTCTCCAGTCTCTGTCAGGCCAGTAAGTCTGGTCTTTTTTTGTGAGTTAGAATTTTGTTCTACATTTGTCTCCAGTTCTGTATGGGACCCCCTGTTGTGATTCCGGTCAGAGCAGTCAGTGGTGGTAGCTGGGCACCATCTAGTTGTACTGGACTCCGTCTGATGGCAGCCATGGTAGTTGTGGTCCATTAGTCCTTTGGACTAATCTTTGCCTTGTATCTTGTTTTCTTCACACTCCCTTGCTCCCAACGGGGTGAGACCAGTGGAGTTTCTTAGATGGCTGCTTACAGGCTTTTAAGACCCCAGACAGTACTCACTAAGGTAGCATGTGGAACATTTTCTTTATAAACTATGTTATGCAAACTGAGCTAGATGTTCCACAAAGGGATTTTTATAGGTTCTGTTCAGCCATGGTGGTGCAGTGGTTGGCTGCTGACCAAAAGGTTGGCAGTTTGAATCCACCAGTCACTCTTTGGAAACCCTATGCAGCAGTTCTACTCTGTCCTATGGGGTCCCTATGAGTTGGAATTGACTTCACGGCAATGGGTTTTTTTTTTCTTTTTCTTTTTTTGGTTTATTCAGTCTCACCCATGATAAGGAAGGTGCTCTGTATGGGTGACCATGAGCAACCCTGCTGGTCAAGCCTAGTAATGAGGGATATGAAGGCAGAAGGTAGTACTCAAAGCCAGCTGGTCATCCCTTCATGATTTTGGGCCATTTGTCCATGTACATTGGGACCCCACCAAGCCTGGGATATAGAAAGAGTGACTATTGTCCCTGGGATGGAGCTGCTAAGCAATAAACAAGTATCATCGCCTCAGCCAAATGAGTCGGGGTTCAAGTTAGTAATCCAGGTATAGCAGAGCACCTGGCAAGGAACTGGAGTGCCAGGCAGGGAAACTGAGGCAGAAAGCCAGGATGGGCTGACACACGAGGCAAGGAGCGTCTAGATAGAGGAACACACTTCCGTCTCTGCCACCCTGGCCTCAGTTTGGGATCCCAGTGCATAGAGGAGTCCAGGATGGGCCCTCTGCTGTGAATGCCATTCCCTCAGAAGTAGGCTCAGCTAGCTCTCTTTTCAAATGTGCCCTCCACCAGAGAGGCCTTCCCTGACCATCCCATCCGAAAGAGCTTCATCTCCTCTCCTGGTGCCTCATTCCTTATCCCTCTCTGGACTTGACCCTGCTGTATGTTTCCTTGAAGCATTTATTACTCCTGCCATGTTATAATGTTAAACACATTTTACTTGTTAGTGTCTGCCTCTCCCAGCCCCAGGACAGGGAAAGTTTTAGCCTCTAGGGGGCCAGCTCTCAATGAGTGGGAGGGACTACCCCTCCAATTCTGTCCCCAAGGGCACTGGTGAGTTGGGGGCACCCTTGCTCTAAATGTTTCAAAGCTCATAGCAGGTTCTGACTGGGAGGCCCTCCCCCACCATCCGGGTCCCATCCAGCCCCTCCTACCCAAGGGTCTTGTTCCCTAGGCCCCCAGCATAAGAGAGGCCCTGGCTGCAATACTGTGATGTGGACCCCTGCCTGTGAACTGGGCCAAGTATGTGAGCAGCGCAAACCCCGGGCCGGTTGTCTCAAGGCCGATAAACCTCAGTAAGTGGCTCTAAAGATAATCAATTGTTTTCATTCTGAGTGAAACAGCCGGCTCCAAGGAACCTCTATTTAAAAACTGCATGCATACGCCAGATCTATCTTTTGTTAAATTGTTACACATAGTGATCTGATTTAACCTGGCGGCTTCAATGTGCTGCCTGCTCAGTGCCAGAGAGGGGGTGGGAAGGGGCGCTGAGGCGGGGTAGGGATGTAGCAAGGGAGCAGCTGCAGGGTGGGGAGGGGCAGCTGAGCTGGAGGGGAAGGAGAGGGGCCTGGGGCAGATGAGGAGAAAATGGGCGAAAACGGGCAAACTTACCTCCCAGCTTCACCCACCTTTGGGACCAGGTGAGTTCACACCTCCTGTGGGAAATCCTGCCCGATTATTCCCACCACCTTAATCCTTCTCCTCTGCTGACGTATGAGAATTAGTGTCCTGGCTAGAAGGGATCCGAACCTTTCATTTCCCAGAGAGGGAAACAGAGACTCAGAGAGGGTAAGCTGCTTACCCACAGTCACAGCAGAATCATGATAGAGCCAGAGCCTGGAACACCAGAGACGCATCTGGTACTCATTCCACTGCACTGCTGGGGAGGGAGTCTTGTCTCTTCAATAAGGCCAAGGCCTTGATAAGGGCGGGGGTCACATCTGTCTCCTCCCCTCAGGCACACTCCAAGAGTGCCCAGTGAACACTGTTAAATGAGAAAGGAAGTAGCCCATGGGGGTCCCAGGAAGGGAGTGGAGATGTGGAGCAACTGAGCAGACAGGCCTCAGACAACAGGTGAGCAGCAAGTAGGCTTTGAAACCAGTAAGGCAGATGATGCTCCTCCTCTGCTCTAGACCCTGCAGTAGCTCCCCAGTTTGTTGTTGTTGTCAGGTATCTTTGAGTCAGCTCCGACTCATAGCGACCCTACGTACAACAGAACGAAACACTGCCCAGTCCTGAGTCATCCTCACAATCATTGCTATGCTTGAGCCCATTACTGCAGCCACTGTGTCAGTCCATCTGGTTGAGGGCCTTCCTCTCTTTTGCTGACCTTCTACTTTACCAAGCATGATGTCCTTCTCCAGGGACTGGTCCCACCTGACAACATGTCCAAAGTATGTGAGATGAAGTCTAGCCATTCTTGCTTCCAAGAAGCACTCTGGCTGTACTTTTAAGACAGACTTGTTCGTTCTTCTAGCAGTCCATGGTATAAAAAATATTCTTAAATAACCCTATAATTAAAAGGCATCAGTTCTTCACTAACACCATAATTCAAAGGCGTCCATTCTTCTTTAGTCTTCCTTATCCATTGTCCAGCTTTTGCATGCATATGAGATGATTGAAAATAACATGGCTTGGGTCAGGCGCACCTTTGTCCTCAAAATGACATCTTTGCTTTTTAACACTTTAAAGAGGTCTTTTGCAACAGATTTGCCCAGTGCAATAAGTCATTTTATTTCTTGACTGCTGCTTCCACGGGCATCGATTGTGGATCCAAGTAAAATGAAATCCTTGACAACTTCAGTCTTTTCTCCGTTTATCATAAATTTGCTTATTGGTCCAGTTGTGAGGATTTTGTTTTCCTTACGTTGAGGTGTAATCCATACTAAAGGCTGTGGTCTTTGATCTTCATCAGTAAGTGTTTCAAGTCCTCTTTGCTTTCAGCAAGCAAGGTTGTATCATCTGCATATCGCAGGTTGTTAATGAATCTTCCTCCAATCCTGATGCCCCATTATCCTTCACACAGTTCAGCTTCTATGATTATTTGCTCAGCATACAGATTAAATAAATAAGTATGGTGAAAAGATACAACCCTGATGCACACCTTTCCTGATTGTAAACCACACATTATCCCCTTCTTCTGTTCGAATGATTACCTCTTGGTCGGTGTACAGGTTCCTCATGAGCGCAATTAAGAGTTCTGGAATTCCCATTCTTCGAAATGTTATCCGTAATTTGTTATGATCCACACCGTCAAATGTCTTTGCATAGTCAATAAAACACAGGTAAACACCTTTCTGGTATTCTCTGCTTTCAGCCAAGAGCCCTCTGACATCAGCAATGATATCTCTGGTTCCACATCCTTTTCTGAATCCAGCTTGAAATTCTGGCAGTTCCCTGTTGATGTACTGCTGCAACCATTTTTTGAATGATCTTCATCAAAGTTTACTTGCATGTGATATTAATGATATTGTTCGATAATTTCCATATTCTGTTGGGTCACCTTTCTTTGGAATGGGCGCAAGTATGGATCTCTTCCAGTCAGTTGGCCAGGTAGCTGTCTTCCAAATTTCTTGGCATAGAAGAGTGGGCACCTTCAGTGCTGCAACCGTTTGTTGAAACATCTCAATTGGTATTCCGTCAACTCCTGGAGCCTTGTTTTTTGCCAGTGCCTTCAGTGCAGCTTGGACTTCTTCCTTCAGTACTATTGGTTCTTGATCATATGCTGCCTCCCGAAATGGTTGAACATTGACCAATTCTTTTTGGTACAGTGAATCTGTATTCTTTCCATCTTCTTTTGATGCTTCCTACATCGTTCAATATTTTACCCATAGAATCCTTCAAAACTGCAGTTCGAGACTTGAATTTTTCTTCAGTTCTTTCAGCTTGAGAAATCCAAGCATCTTCTTCCCTTTTGGTTTTCTAACCCCAAGTCTTTGCACATGTCATTATAATACTTTGTCTTCTTGAGCTGCCCTTTGGAATCTTCTGTTCATCTCTTTTACTTCATCATTTCTTCCATTCACTTTAGCTAGTCTACATTCAAGAGCAAGTTTCAGAGTCTCTTCTGACATCTATTTTGGTCTTTTCTTTCTTTCCTGTCTTTTTAATGACCTCTTACTTTCTTCATGTATGAAGTCCTTGATGTCATCCCACAACCCGTCTGGTCTTCGGTCATTAGTGTTCAATGCATCAAATTTATTCTTGAAGTGGCCTCCAAATTCAGGTGGGATATACTTAAGGTCATATTTTGGTTCTTATGGACTCATTTTAACTTTCTCCAGCTTCAGCTTGAACTTGCATTTGAGCAATTGATGGGCTATTCTGCAGTCAACACCTGGCCTTGCTCTGACTGATGATATTGAGCTTTTCTGTGGTCTCTTTTCACACATGTAGTCGATTTAATTCTTTTGTTTGCCATCTAGTGAGGTCCATGTGTATAGCTGCCATTTATGTTGTTGAAAAAAGGTATTTGCAATGAATAAGACGTTGGTCTCGCAAAATTCTATCATGCAATTTCTGGCATCGTTTCTATCACCAAGGCCATATTTTCTAACTATAGATTATTCCCCAGTTTACTAGGAGTAAAAATCAAACTTCTTCTGATGGCCTGCAAGGCCCTATGTGATCCCATGCCCACCTCATCACTTCCCTGCCTGTCACTACCCCTCTGGCCTTCACCACCCTACAGCCACACTGGCCCCGTTGCTGTTACTCCTACAAGCCATACCCACTCGTCCCGTTTTACACCTCTGAGACCCTATGTTTTGATGGAGTCAAAGACAGGAGGCTCATTCAAGGCTTGACGAGAAGGCAAGCCAGGTGGAAGCCAGGATGTGGGAAGTCCAGCAGGATGTAGGACAGGTAGGAGGGGTCCGGGAAGGCTAGCTACCCCACACCAGGCAGGTGGGCAGCAGAGGGAGCCTAATCCCAGTTCTCTAAGCCCAGGAGCAGTCTCTGGCAGCGGGTCCTCTGATGTCCCTGTTCTGAGCAGACCCAGGCCTGTACATGAGGAGTGGCTGCTAAAGGATAACCTGGGGTGCTGTGGCCTTTGCCAGCTATGTTGAGCTCTAGAGGGAGAGCAA
>NW_004444001.1:5801009-5817588 GCF_000243295.1 Trichechus manatus latirostris | reverse complement strand
TTGGGTCACCTTTCTTTGGAATGGGCGCAAGTATGGATCTCTTCCAGTCAGTTGGCCAGGTAGCTGTCTTCCAAATTTCTTGGCATAGAAGAGTGGGCACCTTCAGTGCTGCAACCGTTTGTTGAAACATCTCAATTGGTATTCCGTCAACTCCTGGAGCCTTGTTTTTTGCCAGTGCCTTCAGTGCAGCTTGGACTTCTTCCTTCAGTACTATTGGTTCTTGATCATATGCTGCCTCCCGAAATGGTTGAACATTGACCAATTCTTTTTGGTACAGTGAATCTGTATTCTTTCCATCTTCTTTTGATGCTTCCTACATCGTTCAATATTTTACCCATAGAATCCTTCAAAACTGCAGTTCGAGACTTGAATTTTTCTTCAGTTCTTTCAGCTTGAGAAATCCAAGCATCTTCTTCCCTTTTGGTTTTCTAACCCCAAGTCTTTGCACATGTCATTATAATACTTTGTCTTCTTGAGCTGCCCTTTGGAATCTTCTGTTCATCTCTTTTACTTCATCATTTCTTCCATTCACTTTAGCTAGTCTACATTCAAGAGCAAGTTTCAGAGTCTCTTCTGACATCTATTTTGGTCTTTTCTTTCTTTCCTGTCTTTTTAATGACCTCTTACTTTCTTCATGTATGAAGTCCTTGATGTCATCCCACAACCCGTCTGGTCTTCGGTCATTAGTGTTCAATGCATCAAATTTATTCTTGAAGTGGCCTCCAAATTCAGGTGGGATATACTTAAGGTCATATTTTGGTTCTTATGGACTCATTTTAACTTTCTCCAGCTTCAGCTTGAACTTGCATTTGAGCAATTGATGGGCTATTCTGCAGTCAACACCTGGCCTTGCTCTGACTGATGATATTGAGCTTTTCTGTGGTCTCTTTTCACACATGTAGTCGATTTAATTCTTTTGTTTGCCATCTAGTGAGGTCCATGTGTATAGCTGCCATTTATGTTGTTGAAAAAAGGTATTTGCAATGAATAAGACGTTGGTCTCGCAAAATTCTATCATGCAATTTCTGGCATCGTTTCTATCACCAAGGCCATATTTTCTAACTATAGATTATTCCCCAGTTTACTAGGAGTAAAAATCAAACTTCTTCTGATGGCCTGCAAGGCCCTATGTGATCCCATGCCCACCTCATCACTTCCCTGCCTGTCACTACCCCTCTGGCCTTCACCACCCTACAGCCACACTGGCCCCGTTGCTGTTACTCCTACAAGCCATACCCACTCGTCCCGTTTTACACCTCTGAGACCCTATGTTTTGATGGAGTCAAAGACAGGAGGCTCATTCAAGGCTTGACGAGAAGGCAAGCCAGGTGGAAGCCAGGATGTGGGAAGTCCAGCAGGATGTAGGACAGGTAGGAGGGGTCCGGGAAGGCTAGCTACCCCACACCAGGCAGGTGGGCAGCAGAGGGAGCCTAATCCCAGTTCTCTAAGCCCAGGAGCAGTCTCTGGCAGCGGGTCCTCTGATGTCCCTGTTCTGAGCAGACCCAGGCCTGTACATGAGGAGTGGCTGCTAAAGGATAACCTGGGGTGCTGTGGCCTTTGCCAGCTATGTTGAGCTCTAGAGGGAGAGCAATGAACTGGCAGTCAGGAGAGGGGTCAGCAGGACCGAGGAGACCACAACCAAAGCTGATTTTTCATGTGACAATCTTGAGAGTGACTTAAGGCTTGGGCCCCAAGAAGGGTTCTTCTACAGAAGAGCTGCAGGTGACCTGTGGGGCCCCAGGGTCTCTGGGGGTGTCTGTGTTTGAACCCTGAGACGTCTAGCCCTTTCTTTCTGTGTGGGGTAGCTGCAGCCGTCCCTGCTCCTCCCTCATCTTTCCACACCGTTGGTGGCTGAGGCAGGTCCGTGGTCATAAATAATAGTAATAACGAAAGAGTCTGTTCCAAGTGAGATGATTTTACGAAATTACATTTTTGAAAAGGTTAATTCTTCCATCTCCCCACTTGTACTGCAATCTGGAGAGACAAATGTGAATTAATTGGGCACATTTCCTCCCAGGCCCCCACAGAACCCTGACAAGATGTTTGTTTTCTGCCTGGGGTCGGACTTCTCCCATGGGTTTGGTGGAAGCAGCAGGCACAGGGCCGTCTTCCTCCAGGAGCCCGCTGACCTCCCTGCTCTGGACTTGGCAAGCGGCGGCCCTCCCTGCGCTGCCCGCGTGTCCCGGAGGAGGGGGCGGCACAGAGCCGATGGCCAACTCCCAGCTTTCTGGAAGTCATGGCAGATGGAGGGCAGACAACATGAGAGGGTGGCCAGAGAGGCTGAGGGGAGGGAGCTGGGGAGCAGCAGGCAAGAGCCTGTGGGGTGAAGTGGGAGAAGTGGGGTGACAGACAGTACAGCAGGATAAAGGGGCACACAGGCGTATGGGGCAGGCAGGATGGGTGAGTCACAGAGGGGAAGTAAGGGGAGACAGATGGACAGATAGACATAACAGAGGGCCCAGGAGGTGGATGGTTAGGCCCTCTCTCTGGTCTCTGCTTTCTACCTTTTAATTGTTATTTTTCCCTAAATCAGACAGATGAAGCAGTGAGGAGACAGACCCTGAAGGAAGGCATTTTACCAGAACAGGAGGCCAGAGAATGGAAAACTCCCATTTCCTCTGAGCTCTAAGTGGGGCCTGGTGCCCTGCCCCAAGGCCCCTTTATCAGCATCCAAGGGCAGTCCTCCTGCCTGACCTTAGCGTCTCCCCCAACCCCTCCCTTGGCTGAGCCCATGTCATGCCGCAGGGCTGCCCCCAGCCCCTCCACATCTCCCTCCTCCCTATCTTAGATGCTAGCCTCCCCCTCTAGGTAAAGCCTCCCCCTACCAGGCAGGAAGGGAGGAGAGCTGTGAAAGGACTTCAGGAGCTCTGCCTTCTGGCCTCGTTTCTGCCACTTATTCACTGTGTGACCTCAGACAGGCCACTTCCCCACTCCGGGCCTCAGTTTCCTCATTGGTAAAGTGCAGGGGTTGGAGTTTATTCCAAGTCTCCTTCTGGCTCTGGATTGTGAAGATGATTAGACTGAAGCTTAGAGGGAAGCAGTACTCGTTTTGTTGTGGTTTGTTTTTATGGCAGAAGATAATCATTGGTTTTCACACACAGTCAAGTGGAGCAGCCGGGACGGACAGAACAGTGAGATGGGGGCAGGCTGCAAGGGTGTGTCTGTCTGTGTGTCTCTGGCTGTGCTGAGAGGGACATATGTAACTATGGAGGGGGTGTGTGTGTGTGTTTGTATGACTGTGGGTTGAGTTATATGTGCCCTTCTGATGTGTGTGTATGTGTGTTTGTCTCTGTGTGTGTGACAGCTGTGTGTCTATGGTGTCTGTGTGTGCGTGTGTGTGTGCATGTCATATGCTTGATAAATATCAGAATAGAGAAGGAAGTTTACATCAGGCTGTGTGCTTAGTGGAGCCCTGGCGGCGCAGTGGTTAAGAGCTTGGCTGCTAACCAAAAGGTCAGCAGTTCAAATCCACCAGCTGCTCCTTGAAAACCCTGTGGGGCAGTTCCACTCTGTCCTATAGGGTCGCTATGAGTTGGAATCGTCTTGATGGCAGTGGGTTTGGGTTTTTGGATGTGTTTAGTGCTATGTGAAATGTTTATCCCAACACCTTGAGAACAAAACAAAATTGAACACAATCAATTCAACACTTCACCAACAAGTGCTTTTTGTGTGGCTGAGTTGGTTCCTTTCCTTTGCTTTGCTCCTAACGGCATCTGTTCACACTTCCCAGGGTGATCCCTAGTCCTAGTCCTTCCCTAATCCCACTACCCTGGAGCCACGAGGGACACAGGAGTGTACCTGTCCTCAAGAAGGCAGAGGAGGTGGAGAAGTAAGTGATTCACCTTCATACCAGACCAGAGGGCATGTACGTAACTGGAACTATACCAACTCTACCATGGGTACAGTGAGGAAGCCTATATTAGTTCCACCTGAGGGTGATAGGGATCAGGGAAGGCTTCCTGGAGGGGGTGGCAGTGAAACTAGGCCTCAAAGAATGAGAACAATTATGCTCTCAGGAGTCTGGGCAAACAGCTCTGTCGAGGGACAGAGTGGCAGGCAGGTGCCAGGTATGTGGGGGGACAGGTGGAGAGTTGGTCTGTTGCATGGCTGTGACTCATTTGGGTTCTGAGAAGAGAGAGGATCTAAAAGGCTTCTCATAGGAGGTGAGGCTTGAAAGAGAGGTGGGGTTTGTTTCAGTGGTATGAGAGGACCTCGTTGCAGAGGTGGTGCTGGTGTCAGAAGGAACAGGGGCAGAGGGAATCAAGGGCAGGTCGGGCAAGACAGAGTGTGAGTGGGAAGGGGACAGGCAGACACCCAGCAGAGTGGGCCCCTGCTGACCGGTGGTCCAGGAAAAGTTTGCCTGGGTTCCCTGGTACTCCCTCTTGCGGGCTCTTGGAGGGCGCCAAGACACCCATTCCCTCCGAAAGTTCCCCTCCTGACAGGCGCTCTCCCTGTTTATTCCTGTTCAAAGAGCAAGGAAGACCTATTTCCCTCCTAAGAGCCTATTTATTCAGCTTTCTCATTTTCCAATCCAGTGACTTTATGGCTTGTCTCTGTTTGGCTTCATCTTCCCAACAGCAAGAGAAACCAATCCCTCTCCCTCTCAACCCTCGACTATGACTGCGGGTCCTGGGACCTGCTATGCTGAGCCCCCACCTACCTACCAGAGAGAAGGGTCTCGGGACCCCGCTCCCCACATCAGACCATTCAAGGCTGGGGCTCTCACTGGAGCTGCTGCTCATTTACGAAGCAGTGCTGATGTGGGCAAGGGGATACCAAGGGGTGGGAGCTCTACTTACCGTCTCACTGCCTCACAGTCCCAGGGAAGTAGAGAAAAAGTGGAGTTTGGATGAGAGGGCACAAGAGGCCCCCAGGGAGAGAAGCCCTGAGGTAGAGAGAAGCCTAGAGCCTGAGAGGGTGGTTGGGCTCCGAATATGGTGATGGATGGTGAGCCTGGAGACTTCCTTTGGCTTGTTCTTAAGATGAATCCTTTTACCACATGCCCTAGGGTGACCCCTAATCCTAGTCATTCCCAAATCCCCTCACCCTTGGGTTTGCTGATGACATCCACTGACTTCTTACCATGAAATTCATGGGTGCTTGGACTTCCAAAAACCGGTTGCTGTCGAGTTGACCCGGACTCATGGTGACCCCTTATGTGTCAGAGTAGAGCTATGCTCCATAGGGTTTTCAATGGCTGATTTTTCAAAAGTAGATTGTCAGGAATCCCTGGGTGATTCAAATAGTTAACACACTTGGGCGCTAACAAAAAGGTTGGAAATTCGAGCCCACCAAGAGGCACCTCAGAAGAAAGGCCTGGCAGTCCACTTCCTCAAAAATCAGCCATTGAAAACCCTATGGAGCACAGTTCTACTTTGATACACATGAGATCACCATGAGTCGTAGTCAGAGCTGACTCGAAGGCAACTGGTTGATTTGAACTTCCAAGCATCCCTTCTCACCTTCATCCTTCCAAAAGTCCTTTGCAGCTGTCTGTCAACCCTCCCATCTTATCTGTTGACCTTCTGAGGACGGTTGAACACTCATTTTGCAGAAATGGAAGGACAGACTCCATGGAGTTGCCATTTCCTGAGATGAGGAAGATGACAGGAGCAGAGTGCTTAAGAGGGGAAAGCAAGAACTTGTTTAGGCCCTCCTAGGTCTAAGATGCATCCCAGTTGAGAGAGATGTCAGTGAGGGTCAAACCATGAGTCTGGAGCTAGGGAGAATTCAGGTCTGGGAACCCGGGCTTGGGACTCATCAGCATATGAATAGTATTTCCAGCTGTGGAACCAAATGAGTACTCTAAGGGAAAGAGAATAGACAAAGAAGAGACAGGGCCAGGAAAGACCTAGAGCTCATAAACGTGTTGCTGGAAGAACCAGCAAAAGAAACTGAGAAGGATAGGCCAGAGAGGAAGGGAAAGAAGGAGCACATGGCATCTACTTATGTTTCTAATGCCTTCCAGAGGTGCTGATACCTGGTGGTTTTCAAGCCACTTCACACATTGGGCTCATATCATCTGGGAACAGACCAGAAAGAACACAGATTGAATTAGATTCCCAGTACCATGAACTCAAGCTAAGGCTACATGTGGACTCTCATTGTATCTTCTCTGAGCCCTCTCATGTCTCCTGAATTCCATCTGCTTATGTCTGATCAGGCTGTGGAATGAGTATGGATGGCAGAGCCTACCTGGGCAACTCCCATCTGGGCATGGTTGTCTATGTGTGAGGGCTAGAAGGATCTGCAAGGAGTGCATTCCTCTGAGGGAGAGGCCAACGATCATGAGGATGTCACAGGACTGGGCAATGTTTCGTTCTGTTATACATAAGGTCACCACGAGCTGGAGTCGATGCGACAGCAACTAGCAACAACAGCAAACATCCAGAAGGCTCAGTAAAATTTATGAAACACCTAGCACCTAGGAGCCACTCCATAAATGACAGTTCCCCTTCCCCTCCTTTCTCTGCCTAAAATAAAACCACCATGGCGTGCATCATCTTAGAAGGAAGTCCTGTAGAGTTTGAGATATTTGTCTTTAAATACATTATCTTACACTTGCCCACACCGAATCTCATCTGTCACTTTCCTGCCCACTCACACACACCCTTGTGGGATTTTGTAGCATATCCTCATTGGTTTGACATTTCGCTTCCCTCAAAAAACTTAGTGCCATTTGAAGATCTCTAGCTTTCACTGTGTACTCCCACTTCCAGATGATTTATTAAAATTTCAAATGAGATGGCCCCGTCCTAAGCAAGAGGCGCCTCTGTTGGCCATTCTCCACCCAGAGAAGTGCCCAGGAAGTCCTCCAGTTTCCTGTGCATTTCTAGCCCAGGAACGGTTCTCCTGAGCCACCTTCCCGCCCATCCCAGAGGCCCTCTGTAAGCCAGAATGAAGCACCGCAAGGCCTTACTCCCACTAAATTCCCCAAGGAACCCCTTTACCTTGGGGCTCAGGGATCCTGCCTTTTGTGATAGACTCGTCCATCTCTTCTGGCACAATAAGAAAGGGAAACTCAGTACTCCACAGTTCTCAAGTCTCTTCCAAGATTACTCTTGTGGGAGTTGTATTCCAACTGGGGTTGTGATCACCGTCTGTGGAGCAGACACTATCCAGTCCTCGGCCAGATCTCTTTGGGCCTTACCATTTCAGTGCACACCAGCCTGACTCCTACCAGCCTGCACTTGCATCTTCAGCTTGGGAGCTTTCTCTGGCCAATGGCCACACTTGGTCCTGGTGAGCACATAGAGAGTAACCAGAAGTACTGGAGAATTTATGCTCCTAGAGCAGCCTTCGAACAATGACTGATGGGAGCTCCCATTCCAGCATCCTCACCCCTCAAGTGGGTAATTCTAAAGTGTGCTCTACAGTCTCCCAGAGTTCTCCAGTGGGACTGATCTCCAGTTGCCCACCATTGTAACTTACTTGATAACGTATGTTTTCTTGGCTACCTTCTCTTTCCCATCTCACTTTCCCAAAACACTCCCTACTAGTGTTTTCAGGGATCACCTCCCAAATAAACTGTGTGCCCTTGAATCCCTGTCTCAGGGTCTTGTGCTGGGGGAAACTGAACCATGACACTGTGGCTGCTTGGCTCCTGATGACCAAGTGTCCTTGGTCCTTGGGCCCAGGTCCCCGGATCTAGCCCTGAGTTCCCTCAGGGGCTTGAAGTCCAGACCCTGGGCGTACTCTACATCTGGAGTCCTCTCCAGCTCTGGCCACCTGTCTGACCTTGTCCAAGACCTCGTGGGGTGTTCGGCTGAAGAATTCTCCTCTGTGGCAGGGCATTTCTGAGCTCTGCCTGTTGATGTTAAAGGAGTTTATCTTATCACTAGCTGCATTGTCTGCTGATTTATCTCTGTCCAGGGGAGTAGGGCCCAGCTTCAGACAGCAAACACATTGAGTAAATTCCTAATGAACTGATTACTCAGCTTAGCATTTTAACTGCAGCGTTAAGGGTCCTCTCACCCTCATAGACATGTTGAACTACTAAAGGGATTGTAGCTTCCAGGCTGGCCACTCTGTCACGGGGAAAAATTAATCTCAAGATTTAATCAAAACCAAAACCACAAACTGCAGTAAAAAAGGGGCTTTTTTTTTTCCATGATGCCCAGGAGAGGGTAGGGAGTTCACAGAGTCCTCAGACTTGGTGGTGACCTTGAAATGTCATCTGCTCCATTCTTCTGTGTCTGGGTTTGCATACAGACCCTCTTGGCCTGATGGGTGAAAACCTTTCTAGATATTGCCTGGATGGGAAATCCCTATTTTGGAGATAGAAGTGTAAACCCAAGAGGAAGTAGGTTGATGACTTTTCCTACACAAGGTTGGAATGTGATGAAGAGAACAAATATTTTTAGCTTCTTCTGTTGGTAATTCCCTATGACCTTCAGATCCTCTTCTGGGGGCTCTTATGGAGCCAAGGCTACATGTGGACTCTCATTGTATCTTCTCTGAGCCTTTCATGTCTCCTGAATTCCATCTGCTTATGTCTGATCAGGCTGTGGAATGAGTATGGATGGCAGAGCCTACCTGGGCAATTCCCATCTGGGCATGGTTGTCTATGTGTGAGGGCTAGAAGGATCTGCAAGGAGTGCATTCCTCTGAGGGAGAGGCCAGATGTTGCATTTCATGGCCTTAGGCTCAGGGACTTGGCTTGGACGAGCTCTTGTGCAGGCCTGTGTGATTGCTAAGCATTGGCTGAGAACAATGATCTGATGTCTGGTTCCTAAGGAGAGATCCCAGAAGAAGGCCTGGGGTGGGGGTGAGGGGTAGTGTGTGGCTCCAGAGAGCCCTAGAGCTTTGCTCCTCAAAGTCTGCTCCTAGGAGCCAGCCCTGGTTCATCAAGGCCCTTGCTACTCCAAGTTTTGTCAGAGTACCGGCAACATAGAAATGCAGTGTCTCATGCACCAACCAGACCTCTGCAATCAGGAGCTACACTTTTAGGGGAATCCTTCAGGTGATTCATATGTTCATTAAATTGTGAGGGGCACTGGTCTAGCCATCTGGAGAGATTGCACTGGGACATGGGGTGGGGATAGGACCCAGCAAGGGGAACCCTCCCTCACTGTGGACCTGGGGTAGAGCAGGTGGGCATTAGAGAGTAGCCAGTAGCCAGAGAGAGGAGGAAGAACTGATGAACAGTAACTGGGCAGCAGCCTCCAGAAATAAGATCTCAGCCAGCCCTGTCCCCAGACCTGCCACCACCCTCCATCCCCATCAGGGCCCGCCTAGAATGAAATTGTTTTCTTTACAGTGTGGAAGCAGCTGGCTTGATAGTGGGGTTCTGGTGTTGCCTCATTGCTGAGAAGAGAGTGTAGGGAAGCCAGCCCCCAGCCCTCCGGAGCAGGCACAGGTGGGCAGGAAGCCCCTGTTTATCCCCTTAGAAAAGGCTTTGCCAAAGGAGACTGAGAATTTGCCTGCTGTGCGTACTGAGGCAGCCGACACTCCTGGGCAGGAGAGTGGGTAGAGACCACCATGCTCTCTGAGCTGGGCACGTGGACATACTCTGTGACTCCTGTGAGTGACCATGAACCAGGAACTGAGGACACTCAGGAATTCACTGCTCCTCAGGGGTATCTGGAATATAATGGCAGAGGCTGCTGCAAAGCTTACTGAGAACCTGAGGGTAAAGGAAGGGAAGTAAGACATCTCCCACCTCACACACACACCCTTCTGCCCCTGAGCTCCCTCTTCTTTCTTTTCTCTCTTCTCATCCCCACGTTGTGGAGCTGCTGCCCTCATTTCCTGCCACTTCCAGACCTCAGTTTCCTTAAATATAAAATGGGGAGGGCAATAGTGAGCACTGCATAGCAGTGATCTGACAAGCAGATGAGCTGATTTGTGAAAAAACTCTTCAAACGGAGTCCAGCTCTTAGTAAGTGCTCAGTGAATGGTGTTCATTGCCGTTGTTGTTTTTCTGCTCACATTGGCTTCCCAGGACCATCAGAGGTCAAGGCTGTCCCTTCTGGGGACCAAGCAGCTCTCTCACCCACCTCCCCCAAGAAGCCCTGTGACCCCAGGAAGAATGGGTGCATTTGCAGTAAGGGGTTGGGGGAGGGTCAGAGTAGGGAGGGCAGTGGGGAAGAGACAAAAGCAAAGTGGGTTCAAGGAGAAAGAAATGATAAAAGAAAAGGATGAAAGTGGAAGCAGAGAGGAGAACAGTCAATGGTGCTAATATCTCCTGTGTATCTGGTATTTACACACATTATGCCCCACAACAACCCTTAAGGAAGATTTTAGTAACCCATTTTGCAGATGAGGCTCTGAAGGGTGAAATAACTTGGCCAGGGCCAGGCAGCTGATAAGTGGTTAAACAAGATGCCTGCCCAGTTTTCACAGGTTCTTTCTTCTCAGCTGCCCTGGAGCCTTCTGGGCTTTGGTGGAAGAAGAGAGAACTCCAAAGGACAGAGGAGAGGCAAGGGGAGCAGAGGGGACAGTGGCTGCCACAGAGACAGGGAGCTGGCGGTAGAGCGGCACAGCTGCTTCAGCAGCTCAGTCACGTCTGGGTGTCCCTGGCAGGCCTGCTGCCACCTGGGAGCTCATTACTGTCACTTACCCGGCTGTGCACTGGGCTCCTCTGGCATCTCCTCCACCTTGGCCTGAGCCATCTCCCACTCTGCCTGTGGCCCTGGCATCTGAACTGCCCTGGCCAGGAGGAATGGAAGGCTGGGCACTGGGTGGATGGGTGGGTGAGGACGGGAGGACGGCTGAGGTGTGGGGGGGGGGCAGCAGGAGGGTGCAAAGAGGGGGGCAGCTAAGGCTGCTGGAGGGAGCAGAGTGCTGACTTCAGAGAAGCTGGCAGGTGTCACCATGGCAACCACAGACCGAGGACATCTTTGAAAAATCAAAAGGACAACAAATTTGGGGATTTTATTATTTGCGTTTGCACTCTTTGCCAAGAGGAGAAGTCCGGATTTGAGGGAGTACCTGAGGAGGCTGGGAGGCAGGCAGGTGGGTGTCAGAGGCAGGAGGAGTAATCAGAAGAGAGGATGCGGTTCACCACCTCGGGCAGGTGGAAGTTCCTCCCTGCGGGCCTCCAGGCCTCAGCATTCTTTCCTGGTGCCCGTTCTCTACAGTCTGCCTTCCAGGATCTGTTCTGTGGTCCAGAGACCTCCATGGCACTTGTCATTGGGATCCAAGTCTACACAAGTCACACCAACTGACCCGCAGAGAAACCATCTTCTGATTTGGGTCCACCAGGAGGGGAACATTTCAGAGGCCGAGAAAAATTTCCTTTCCCCATCCTCCCACCCCTGTCTAAAAGTAAGTACCCTGTTCATCAACATGGCCACTGACACTAAAAAAGTGATACAGGGGATAAAAGTCCAGGTCCCCGACTCACACTGCCTGGCTTCACCATCTCAGTGTTCCTTTCAGCAGCTTGGGCAAGCTGGTTAACTACTCTGTGCCTCAGCTTCCCCGTTTGTGAAATGGGGCAATAATAATATGAGCTAATATATGGAAAGCTCTTAGAACAGTGCCGTTGTTAGGTCTAGCCCAGTGCAGTAGGGTGTCTGCAGTCTTCACCTTTGTTGCTGTCGTTCGATGCCGTGGAGTCCATTTCTACTCATAGACATTCCATGTAACAGAGTAGAACTGCCCCAGAGGGTTTTCTAGGCTGTAATCTTTACAGGAGCAGATCTCCAGATCTTGTCTCCTGCAGAACCACTAGGTGTGTTTCTAATCGCCAACCTTTCAGTTAGCAGCCAAGCACTTAACTGTTGGTGCCACTAGGGCTTCACAGCTTTGGGGCTGTGGTATTGAGGGCTTCGGGGATGGTAGGGGTTGTAGAACTGAATTCCCATCCACCCCTATCTCCCACCCCTGGGCATAGGGGCCTCTCAGACCTGGGCACTGCCCTCTGTGCTTCCCTCATCTCATCCCTGGAGCCTCCAGCACGCTCATCACGTATCTGGAAGGGAGAGGAGAGTCCCCTCTCCTTAGGCTGCCTTTCCCGGGGGACCTGAGTGCACACCCATTCCCTGGGCCTCAGTTTCTCCAAGGTGCTTTCCATCCCTGGCATTTCTAGAATCCTGAGCAAGAAAAAATAAGCAAATCCAAAGCAAACGGATTTCAGTGCTCAGGGGAGGACCTGTCCACGTTGATGAGAGACTGAACCAGAGATTGTTTTTCAGTAAGTGGTTTTATTCCTTCCAAACACAAGCCCTCAGTGGACCTACCTTCCCGAACAAACTCAGACGCCTGTCAGGGGCCCCTCAGTGACTGGTGACTCGCTCAAATCATCGTGGCAGTTGCAATGCGCATGTAAGTGCTCTAGAAGGGTTCCCTGTGGCTGTTTACCCCAGGATTGTTGTTTTACCTTCCCTCTCTCTTCCCTCCCTCCTCCCCAGATGTATACGTGACTTTATTTCAGGCTTTGGTTTAGTTATGATGAATTTCAGAGTAATTAGGTTTTGCAGTAAGTGCCCAGACAGCAGTGTGATATTCCTTTAAATCACAATAACTACCATTTAGCCCCACCAGGCACGTGGGAGGCATGGTGATGTGCATTATCAATAATTCTGAATCACAGCCCTGCAGAATAGACTGTCTTATTCTTATTTCCAGGAGAGGAATATGAGGCCCATAGGTGAGGGACCCATTTGAGGCCACATGGCGAGCAGGTCAAAGAACCAGCTGTAAAGTGAGGTTCTGATGCACCAGGGTAGCCGAGGATGTTGGTGAAGAGCCTGGCTCCCTCTGCGCCAAACTACTTGGAACTAAATCCCAGTTTCACCAGTATCTACCCTTTCAGAGCCTCGGTTTCCTCAACTGAAGAACAGGGATAATAATACCATCCTGGGGCTGTTAAAAGATTAAAAAAAAAAAAAAAATTCATTGCCATCAAGTTGATTCCAACACATGGCAACGCCCTGTGTGCCAGAGTAAAACTGTGCTGCACAGGGTTTTCAATGACTGATTTCTCAGAAGTAGATCACCAGGCCTTTTTTCCAAGTTTCCTCTGGGTGTGTTCGAACCATCACCTTTTGATAACCATTTGCACCACCCAGGGACTCCTTAAAAGATTCAACAAATTAACACGTATATACAAAGCTCCTCAACAGAGCGCAACAAGCACTAAATCAACGTTTACTTTTATCCTTTCTACCAGGCTTCCATACGTGGACCCGAGGAAGGGGAGTAGTAGATCCTTGTCTGCACCCAAACGTCAATTCTCAAGAGCCCTTGAAATTTCCCTCGAGACAGGCCTTTTAAAAATATCACAGGTTTTCAGCCAAAACTACTTCTCCAAACTTATTTCACAGCAGCACAGATTCTTGGCTTTGTACGGTGGAAGAAGACAGATTGTGGAACCAGACTGACTTGTGTTAGACTCCAGACCCCATCCCTTAATAAACGTGTGACCCCAGGGCCTTCTAGATGGGCTCTGTGGAGAGGACAGAGAGCCAGGAGCCCCACCCCTAGGCCCAGGAAACAGTTACCATCAAGTCGATTTGCTGATTTTTCAGAAGTAGATCGTCAGGCTCCTTTGGGTGGACTCGAGTTTCCAACCTTCCAGTTAGCAGCCGAGCACATCAACTGCCCCATCCAGAGACCCTCCTAGGTCCATCCCTGCCACTAACTTGACGGGGTTGCCTCTGTTAGTCTTAGCTTCCTTACCTGTAAACTGAGGATCTTGCTCAAAGTAGTTTTAACAACACAGACTCAGGATTATGCCCCCCACCCAGCCCCACCCAGAGTGCCCCTTCAGGACACTGTAGAGGCGGACCAAATACTCAAAGCAAGAAAGAGACACAAGAAGATTCCTAGGAATTCTAGAAAGTGAGAGCTAGAGAGGCCCTTGGACAGTTATTTAGTAAACTCTCCATTTTACAGATGACAAAACTAGGCCCCAGTGCAGAGACGTGACTTTTGTCCAGTTCAGAGTTGGTGCTAGAACCCATATGTGCCGTCCTGTGGGACCAGTGCCCTGTACACTGTAGCCACTATCACCTCAGGAGTCTGAAGCCTTAGAGCCTTCCTGTGGGGTGGGGTTACCACTTAACAGCTCCAGGAAAGTGAATCTTCCCAAGTGTGCTCTGGCACAAAGGTTTCAAGAGACACTGTCCTATTAGCTGTGATGATGATCATGATAAAAACTAAAAAAAAAAAAAAAAAAAAACACCTCATTGCCTTCGAGTCAAATCCAGCTCATCGCAACCCTATAAGACAGATTAGAACTGCCTCATAGGGTTTCCAAGGCTGTAAATCTTTACGGAAGCAGACTACCACATCTTTTTTTCAAGGAGCAGGCAGTGGGTTCGAACTGCAGACCTTTAGGTTAGCAGCCGAATGCTTTAACCACTGTGCCACCAGGGCACTGACGATGATGATGATGATAAACCAAAAACCAAACCCGTTGCAGTCAAGTCAATTTCAACTCATAGTAACCCTATAGGACAGGATAGAACTGCCCCATAGGATTTCCAGGGAGCGGCTGGTGGATTTGAACCGCCGACTTTTTGGTTGGCAGCTAAGTTCTTAACCACTGCATCACCACGGCTCCCTGACGATGAGAGCTGTAATTTATTGAATGTTATGTGCCAGGCATTGCTCTAAGTGCTTTGTATTCATATAATTCTCCCTTTTACAATGAGAAAACTGCGGCACAGAAAAGTTAAGCAATTTGCCCAAGTTTTCCCAGCTAGTGAGTGTAGGAACTTGTTTTGGGCCAAATAGTCAAATTCCAGATACTGAACCTCAACTCTTTGTCTATACTGACTCCTTGGAGTGTAATTTTTCCACATTTCCAGCGCCTAGCAGCTCAGGGAAGGGAACAGTACCGGATTCAACTCAGTTTAACTCCTTTAGAATATTCGTTGAGACCTACTATGTGATCAGCCAGACAACTAAAAACACTGGCTGGTTCCATATTAAATGTATCCGTAGAAAATAAATTTAAGAAGATGGTGTCTTGCACACACACAGATGTTCATGCACACATATATACAGATATATGTAGCACGCATACATATATGCACACGTTAGAAGGGCAGAGAACACGGTCAAGCAAGAAATGTACTGAATTTAGAAAACAGGTCACCTCAGCTCCAGTCGTGGCTTGGCCACTTACTGGCCGTGAGCTGGTCAGTTAATTCACCTGCTCTGTGAGGCATGGGGCTGTATCTACCCTGTTCACCCTTGAATCTCCAATTGTGCTCACTTAGCAAATGAATGGATCATCATTTCCACACTGCCACTTTCTAGCTGTGTGATCAGCAGCAAATTACTCAACTTCTCTTTTCCTCAGTTCCCCATCTGTAAAATAAGGATAAGAATTGTCCCTACTCATAGAGTTATTGTAAGGATTAAATAGGTATGTGTAAAGGACTTAGAGCTTAGTACAGAGTGAAACACACACATATTAGCCACGATAATGGTGACAATATTATCATTGCTTTTTGTTGACAAAATGGGTCAATAATAGCATTTACCTGCTAGAGTTTTTCTGAGGATCAAGTAAGATAGTAGCACAGAGTATGGGCTAGCACCCAACTCATGGGCCAAGGAGGGGTGAAGGAAGTATATGCAGGGCACAGGGACACCATGTGAGTCCACTCCAGGAGGAAGAAGAGGACAGCAGGGGTCGGCCCCTCAACTCGGCAGGGCAGTGGACTGACCCTTCATCCCCTGAGCCAGCTTATCTCCATGGCTTCCCGCTTTGATGCTGCCACTTTGCACATGTGACCCAAACTGTCTCTTTAATTATCACATGGAGGAGGAGAAGCTGCAAACAGATTTACGATGATGTTCACGGTTTGCTGCGTCTGTTACAGCCCATGTGTGTGTAAACAACATCTTGTGGCATTGTCTGATAAATTAAACATCTCTCCTTCCCAGCTTGGAGAGGACCATCAGGTCCCGAAAGAGGGGCGCAGGTGACTCACGCTAGGGCTGCTGAAGAGCTTCCTGTGGAGCTCTGAGAGCAAAGCACTTTGGAAGGAGCCAGGGAGTGGTGAGTGTGCAGCTCCGGTCGGGGTCTGCTTACCAGGAAGGGATGATAGCACATGCTGAAAGCTGGACCAAGGCTGGAGAGTTGTTGCAATAGATATGGCGCTAACTCAAGCCCACCTCTACAACACCCAGGTGGGAAGGACAGTGCGGTGCCAGACAAACAGGCACTCTAAGCCATCCCCAAGCCTCTTTTGACCCCTGGCATGAGGGACAGTGGTGGTTCAGTGGTAGAATTCTTGCCTGCCGTGAAGGAGACCCAGGTTTGATTCCCAGTTGATGCACCTCATGCGCAACCACTGCCCATCCATCAGTGGAGGCTTGCATGTTGCAATAATGCTTGTCTTAGGCTGGATTCTCTAGAGAAGCAAAACCAGTAAAGTGTATAAATATATACAGAGAGAGAGATTATATCAAGGAAACATCTCATGTGATTGTAGAGGCTAGAACGTCCCAAGTCCATGGATCAGGGTAGAGGCTTCTCCCAAGTCACACAGCTGCAAAAGCTGGCAGGTCCAAGATCGGCAGGTCAGAGAGCAGGGCTCCGCTCACAGGCTGTGCAGATCAATGAATGCCAGGTTCGGCAGATAAGCTGACAGCTCAAGTCCCAAGAACGGGAGAT
>NW_004444001.1:5798697-5800376 GCF_000243295.1 Trichechus manatus latirostris | reverse complement strand
CCCAAACCTTCATTCCTGAAGGGTCTGTGTCATTAGTAATCATGTCAAAATTAGGTTGCTGTAGTTTTCCATTGACTTTAATCACAGGGCATGGTAGTACTAAGAGACGTCCCAAGGAATCTCCTGCATTCCAGACATACTCTTCTTTACCTCCATTATGTAATATCAATCTGATTTCCTCTCGGTAATCAGGATCAATCACACCAGCCAGTATGCTAACTCCCTTCTTTGCCTGTTGATCCAGAGGCATAAGAAGCCCAAAGTGGCCAGGTGGCATTCTTAACTTCCAGTTCAATAGAATCAGTGATGTGTCTCTAGGTGGAAGCATTCCTCCCTTTTGAGCTAAGACCTCCAGGTTTGCAGAGCATAAGGTTGAGGGGACAGGAAGCAAAAATCTTGCAAGTGGGTCACTAGGGATAATAGTGAATGGTGCCACTCCCATTTCCACCCCTTGATTCCTGGACCTGTGAATCCTGGCTATGGGAGAAAGAGCACCATATATTGGATGCTGGTTTAAAGCATATACAGCCTCCTGGAGAACATTGCCCCAACCCTGCAAGGTATTGCCACCTAGCTGGTGCTGTAATTGTGTCTTTAGAAGGTCATTCCATCATTCTATCAAGCCAGCTGCTTGAGGATGATGGGGAACATGGTAAGACCAGTGAATTCCATTAGCAGGGGCCCACTGCCACACTTCATTTGCTGTGAAGTAAGTCCCTTGATCTGAGGCAATGCTGTGTGGGATACCATGACAGTGGGTAAGGCATTCTGTAAGTCCATGGATGGTAGTTTTGGCAGAAGCATTGCGTGCAGGGAAAGCAAATCCACATCAGAGTAAGTGTCTATTCCAGGAAGGACAAAATGCTGCCCTTTCCATGATGGAAGTGGTCCAATGTAATCAACTTGCCACCAGGTTTCTGGCTGATCACCTCAAGGGATGGTGGCATATCAGGGACTCAGTGTTGGTCTCTGCTGCTGGCAGATTAGGCACTCAGTAGAGGCTGTGGCCATGTCAGCCTTGGTGAGTGGAAGTCCATGCTGCTGGGCCCATGCATAACCTCCATCCCTGCCACCATGGCCACTTTGTTCATGAGCCCATTGAACAATGGCGGGAGTAGCTTGGGAAAGAGGATGACTGGTTTCCACAGTAGGCATCATCCTATCCACTCGATTGTTAAAATCATCCTCTGCTGAGGTCACCCTTTGGTGAGCATTCACATGAGACACAAATATCTTCATTTCTTTAGCCCATTCAGAGAGGTCTATCCACATACCTCTTCCCCATAAATCCTTGTCTCCAAGTTTCCAATCATGTTCCTTCCAAGTCCCTGACCATCCAGCCAAACCATTGGCCATAGACCATGAATCAGTATATAATCACACATCTGGCCATTTCTCTTTCCAAGCAAAGTGAACAAGCAGGTGCACTGCTCGAAGTTCTGCCCATTGAGAAGATTTCCCTTCACCATTGTCCTTCAGGGAGGACCCAGAAAGGGGCTGTAGTGCTGCCGCAGTCCACTTTCGAGTGGCGCCTGCATATCACGCAGAGCCATCTGTAAACCAGGCACGAGTTTTCTCTTCCTCAGTCAACTGATCATAAGGAACTCCCCATGAGGCCATAGGTGCAGACTGGGAGATGGAAGGTAATGTGACAGGAGTGAAGACCATGGGCATTTGGG
>NW_004444001.1:5790618-5792632 GCF_000243295.1 Trichechus manatus latirostris | reverse complement strand
ACTGAGTGTGGGCTGGGAAGGGCAGAATAAGTCTACTGGATTGCCAACAATACCTGAGACCTGTTCTTGGCTGTGGGTCAGGGCCTGGGAAGGAGTGAGAAATAGGCCCTGCTGTGAGGGCTGCCCCATTAAAGTGATAAGGCAGTGGTGGGATCTGTCCTCCAACAGCATGCACTGGGAATTGGGGAAGAGAGATGGACTCTGCCTGTAAAGGTGAAGGAGGACTTCTAGAGGTGGGAGAGTTGAGCGAGGGTTTTGAAGGATGTATACAAGTTTGCCAGGTGGAAAGCAGGGAGAGCGGAAAGATTCCTAACCAGGGAATGGGAAACAGCCCTTATGCCAGTGTATCTGGCCTAGGGACCGTGCTGCTAACTCAGCACTTATGGGGCTCTCCAAGTGCCCAGCTCTGTGCCAAGCATTGCACAGGTGGTGTTATGTAGGAGGTGGTGCACACAGGAGAATGTGGGCCCCACCCTAAGACTTACATTGTGGCTGGGGAGACAAGAGTTCAAAGGGAATTTCAAGATAGTTTCATGCAATGGGAATTCCTAGTGGGAGCCCCTAGTAGACCTCAGTTATCAGAGAAAACTTCTTGGAGGAGGTGAGTCTGGAGAAATGTCTAGGGAGACAGGAGGCAAGCAACATCTCAGGCAACTTCAGTAAGTGTGGGGAGGAGAAAAGGCCTGAGCTTTTGATGATTCAGCCCCTGGCACGACCCTGGGGTATGGGTGGACCAGGGAGAGGCCCAGTGAGACTGAGGTCCTGGGAGGGGGCAGTGGGCTGGACCTGTTTAGAACTCTTAGGGTTGAAGAAGATGTTTTAATTTTTAATCCAGCCTGGATTATATTCATCTTCATACCAATGCAGTCATAAAATGTAATGTTTAATGCTTTTTATGGAGGAAGGAGCCCATGAAGGCCAGTGTGCCTAGAACCCAGGAAAATCATAGCGCAGGCCTGGGAAAGACCACTTGACTGGGATTCTAACCTTAAGTCTTACTTGTAATTAGCTGTGGGCCTCAGTATCATCTCGGAACTGTGGAAACCTCAGTTTCCCCTTCTGTAAAGTGGGAGTAATAGAGCCATCCCATAGACAGCACAACCCCGGGGGGCACTGGTGATATTGACCTGGGCTATGTGGAGAAGGGCACACCCTAGGGTTATGCAACAGTATGCAATGGGAGTCAACAAAATAATAAGATTTTTTTTTTTTTTTACTATACTTTAGTTGAAGGTATATAGAACAAACTAGCTTCTCATTAAACAGTTAGTACACTTATTGTTTTATGACATTGGTTAACAATCCCACGACATGTCAACACTCTCCCTTCTGGAACTTTGGTTCCCTATCACCAGCTTTCCTGTCCCCTCCTGCCTTCTACTCCTTGCCCCTGGGCTGGTGTGCCCCTTTAGTCTCATTTTGTTTTATGGGCCTGTCTAATCTTTGGCTGAAGGGTGAACCTCAGGAGTGACTTCATTACTGAGCTAAAAGGGTGTCCAGGGGCCATACTCTGGGAGTTTCTCCAGTCTCTGTTAGGCTAGTAAGTCTGGTCTGTTTTTGTGAATTAGAATTTTGTTCTACATTTTTCTCCAGCTTTGTCCGGGGCTTTCTATTGTGATCCCTGTCAGAGCAGCCCGTGGTGGTAGCCAGGCACCACCTAGCTGTACTGGACTCAATCTGGTGGAGGCCGTGGTAGTTGTGGTCCATTAATCCTTTAGAATAATCTTTCCCTTGTGTCTTTAGTTTTCTTCATTCTCCCTTGCTCCTGAAGAGGTGAGACCACTGGAGTACCTTAGATGGCCGCTCACAGGCTTTTAAAACCCCAGACACTACTCACCAAAGAGAATGTAGAACATTTTCTTTACAAACTATGTTATGCCAATTAAGCTAGTTGTTCCCCAAGACCATGGTCCCCACAGCCCTCAGCCCAATAATAAGAATTTTGAAGACTGCTATGAAAAGAAATTTAATCTTCGTACTTGGGAAAGGGATCAGAGCCCCTTGCTCAACCTCA
>NW_004444001.1:5775916-5790518 GCF_000243295.1 Trichechus manatus latirostris | reverse complement strand
TCAGGCCTTTCTTCTGAGGAGCCTCTGAGGGGACCGGAACCTCCAACCTTTCAATAATGGACGAGCACATTGACCGTTTGCACTGCCCAGGGACTCCATTCCCTATATACGTATCAAATCTTCCCGCTGAAGCAAAAATAATCTCTCGGTTTTTAGACTAGTAAATCCCTTTGTGGCACAGCTCTGTGTGTGCACACTCTTCACCCCTCAGGACACCCCACTAGCCCCCTGTGGCCTGGGCCCCCTCCTGTCCATCCCCAGTCCCTCCCCATGCACACTGCCTCAGCGCAAGAGCTGGCATGAAGCGATGCCCAGGCCATGCTTGCCTGGGGTCCTAAAGGGAATTCCTCTCAGGCAAGCCTCATGTCCTTCCTTCTCCACTTTTGCTCCAAGAACCATGCTGGGCTCACATACTTTTCTCCACCCCTCTCTTGGGTAGAAGAGCTACATCAAGCGGCCCCTGTTGTGCTGGAGTCAATCAAACGCAGAGTCTCAGTGTTGATGCCCGGCCTGCAGCCAACTTGTTATGGAGACCAGTCCCCAGCCTGGCCCAGCGCTGGCTTCCCACACACCCTGGAGTCCAAGCTGATCTCTAGCGCCTCCTCCTCCATGTGTGGGGTACCTTATGGCTCTTCACTTATGAAGTCTTCAGCAACCACGAGATGGAGTGCAGCTGGGGTGTCTCTTCAGTACCCACTGCCTTGGCTCCTGGTGGTTGATGCGGTTGTTGTTGTTAGTTGCCATGGAAATTGACTCTGACTCATAGCGACCCCATGTGACAGAGGAGAACTGCTCCATGGGATTTTCTAGGCTATAATCTTTACGGGAGCAGATCGCCAGGTCTTTCTCCTGAGAGGCCACCAGGTGCTTAACTGGTTGAGCCACCCAGAAGAAGCATAGGGTCTCCTAGCACAAGCCCATCTTTCTACAGATGCTGAAGCTGGTTCCAAAAGAAGGGTCTTGACTTACCTGAAGGTGGCCAGGTCTCCTTTCTTAGTTTAAAGTTTCCCCCACTACACTTCAAATACCACCCTAGTGGGCTGCCTGAAAACCCCATGTCTAAAATAATAGCAACAACAAGACTATCTTGCATTTATGGAGTGCCTGGTGTATACCAAGGATTGTCTAGGTGTCTACACCCCAGTGAGCAAGGAGGAGGGCATGTGTGAGAGGCAGTGTGGGACAGCGAGTGAGAGCACGGAAAATCCAGACTGCTGCCTTCCAGTTATAGATCCCCAAACAAACGGTTTAACCACTTTGGGCCTCAGTGTCCTCATCAGTAAAACGGGTATGATAATAGTAATTCTCACTTCCCAGGCTGTGGTGAGGATTAAATGAATTATCGTATATGAATCCCTTGGAACCATGCCTGGTACTATGGGAGTGTTGGCTGCTATCCTCACCCCATGGCTCCAGTGAGGATATGGAGGCCCAGGCGGGTCATGTCACTTTCCCGACACAGCTAACAGAGGGCTGGGATGGAGTTTAAACTCTGGTTTTTCTGACTTTGAAGCAGAGGCTCTTTCCAGTCTGACACACACTGTCTTCTCCTCGGGAACTTCCTGCAGACATGACATTTAAGCTGAGAGGAAATACGATGTTACCTGAGACATTTCAGAGGCCCGCTGGTCAAGGGGTAGCAGCTGGGGGCTGCTTGTCACTTTATAACACATCACTCCTGCAGAGAGCAGGGTCCTAGAGCTGGGCTGGAGCCCAGGAGGTCACCTTTATGGGGAGAGAGAAGGAAGGGAGGGGACCCTGACCCATGGAACTGGGAAGATGAGACCTGAGCTGGCCTTGGGAGGGAGGGAGGGAGGAGCCTGGACTCCAAGGGGCAGGGATGAGCCAGTGTGTGCTGTGTGTCCTTCTCTGGAGGCACATGGAGGACCCCTATCTCAGCGTCTCACCCGGTGGGAACCATTTCCGTAACAGCCAGAGGAACGGGTGCTTAAGAAACTATTGGTGAATGCAGCCTAGAGTGAATGAAGGGTGTTAAAGACAGGGTGGGAGGAGACAGCAGATTCCAGGCCAAGGAGAATTACAGTCAAGGAAAGCTTCGAGCCAATGAAAATGAGGAGTAGGGGATGACATGACTCTCACCTGTCAGCATGCCAAGTACCTGAAGGTGGGTATAGCAGCCACAGGCGGGGGAGATGCTGAGGGAGAAAAAATGATATGGTTGTGACAAATGATGCTCGGAGTGATGACATGCTGGGCTCCCCATGTGATCTCCCTGGAATCTCAGGACACAGCTCCTTCAGTGATTTGTAGCAAGAGCAGCATCAGGAGGAAGGAAGTGCATATATGCAAGGTGGCTTCCTGCCAGGCTTTCCCAGGGAAGGAGGCTGCCTGCCGGGTCATAGCAGGTAATGCTGGATGCTGTGTGGGGAGAGAGGGGGGCCTTGGCAGACAGTTTTCAAAGGTCATTTGGCAGGAACCCCAGGAGTCTTTGTTAGGCTGTAAATGGCTGCAGTGGCCCCTCTGCTCGCTATGCCCCCAACTCCACCTGCTTCTTCTGCTGAGCCACTGTTAAGGGGAACAGCTCAGATGCCAACTCAGCTGGCAGGAAAGTGAGAAGTTCAGCCGGGCAATGAGTTGTTCTCACCTTGCAAGAGTAAATCCCCAGATTCCTGGTTTTCTCAAAGACCTGCCTGCCATGGCCCTAATTTGGTGGAATCCACTAGGTGTTTTGACGTGGAGATGCCCATCCAGGCCTGGGGATGAAAGTAAACAAGAGAAACTATGAAGGCGCTGGGGCTGGAGGGAGGGCAGGGGAGGATGAGATACAGAGGCAGAGCACAGGGGCAAAGGAGAGGTGGGGGAGAATTCAAGTTTTGCATAACCACAACCTGATTTTCTTTATCCTCTGCATGTGTGCACATGCACACACATGCACAAAGGTGCACATGTATGTACACACATGAATGCCTGTGCACACACATGTACACACACCCACACCAAAGCTTATCTTCAAGACCTCATGTGTAAGGTGAGGGCACCCTTTTGTACAAGCTATCAGGCCTCTGTGACCACGTGCTCCAGTATGTGGGGTGCCTGGGGGGTGAGGTTCACTGAATATAAATAAACGGGCCCTGGCTGCTTCTGAGCACTTGGGGACCCTCTTGTGGGGCCTTGCCTGACAGGGATAGGGTCCCCTGTTCACCCTCTGTCTTTTGGATGAGTGTAGTCTGGCTGTGGGTATGTGACAAGTCATCTCTTTCTAATTGGTCTGGTTAAGCCACCAGAATGACCAAGTCTTAATAATAGGACCAGTAGCTAGCACCTAGTGCTTGCAACATGAGCTTGTTTGATCTTCACAGAAGCCCACTGAAGGTGGTACTATTATGTAATCCCCATTTTACAGCTAGATTGTTCAATGAGCTGCACAGGGTCACCAAGCCAAAAAAACCAAACCGGTTACTATACATGCCAGGGCTTTGACAGGTTCATTCCGTTTCCACCCCAGATATACTGAATCAGAATCTACATTTTAACAAGATCCCCAGTGATTCTTAAGTATAACTTAAGTATAACTCCCTAAGTATAACTTGTTAGAAATGCAAATTGTCAGCAGGAGTTCGAACCCAAACAAACCAGTTTGAAGCCTGCTACATGGCGACCTCATATGTACAGGGTGGAACTGTGCTCCATAGAGTTTTCAAGGCTGTGACTTTTTGGAAGCAGATTGCCAGGCCTTTCTTCTGAGGTGCCTCTAAGTGGTTTCAAACTGCCAGTGTTTTGGTTAATAGTTCAGTGCTTAACTATTTGTGCCACCAGTGACTCCCCCCGTGTCACACCTCTCATCGATAACAGAGCAGGGGTTTGAACCCCACCAGCTGGTCCCAGAGGCCATGCTCCTGACCTCCAGGCCACCAACTCTTGCAGAGCAGGTTGGGCATGCATTGGGGAGATTTTAGCAGCCAGTAGAATGCCTCTTTTGGATAGTCCTCGTGACTGTGTCACGATACTTGGTCATCCAGTCTTAGTTTGAACACACCCAATGACAGGCTGCTCATTGCCAGCAGGCCAGATGCATCTTCAAACAGTTTGGATTTTGGAAAAAGTCATTTGGATCTTGAGCCCCAAACCTGCCTCCTTGTAACCTCTTGCCCTTGCTCTAATTCTAGAGATGTCCTTGACCAATGTCCAACCCCTCTCAGACTCCCAGCCTGGAGAAAACTCACCTGTAAAATCCCTGTTGAGTAGTTTTGGGCTTTGCCAGGAGCCACTTACTATGTCCCCCAGACACTGTGTCTCCATGTCCGTGCAGCAGAGATGTGAGTGTGGCCTGGTTGCAGGAGGTGCAATTGGAGGAGGCAATGTGTCCTCTAGCTCAGGCCTAGCTCAGAGCCTGCTGCAGTGTCCACAGGCTGAGTCTGCCTCCAGGGACACAGGCAGCGGTGCCTGCCCCAGACAGGTTCTGGACAAAGCTCTTCCCCTCAGTTCACCAAGTGAGACCTCGGAAGGGGGCCACTGGGAGGGGACAGGGCCTTAGTTTTGGTACACACAAACATATCACATCATTCAAGTTTCCAAACAGTGAGATAGCAAAACACACGTTGTCTTCATTTTGCAAGTGAAGAAATTAAGTAGGGAGAGAAGTGACTTGCTCAGGGTGACGTGAGCGGGGATGAAGAGGTGGTAGTGGGTCAAAGAACGTTCTACCTATAAATCTCACGCTGGGTCCAGCCCAGGGCCTTGTGGCCTTGCCCTCTAGCTGGAACAACCCTGGCAGATTCTTGAGTGGGGGGGCCGCTCTTTCTCCACACCACCTTGCTGTGGAGACATCTCTTCACACTGGGTTCTGTTTAATATGTGGCCAATAGGTGCCTTTCGAGTAGATGCTCTGGCTCCCCCATAACATATGGGGCTCCTTAAAGACAGGGCTAAGACTCTTCCCTCAAACTAGGAGCTCCTAAGGCAGAGCTGTGTTTCCCCATCTGCCTGGGCATTCCCCTAAAAAAAAAAAAAAAAAGCCCTAGAGTTCCTTCTGACTCATGATAACCCTGTGTTTTTCAGAGTAGAACTGCCCTCCTTAGGGTTTTCATAGCGGTGACCTTTCAGAATTCCAAGAAGCCTCTGGGTGGGTTCGAATCACCACCAGCTTTTCAGTTAATAGTCCAGTGTATAACCATTTGTGTCAATCAAGGACTCCAGTTTAGGGACTCCCCTAGAGGAGGGATTATTCCAGAAAGATGCCCAGCTACATCAAGAAGACCATTGCTTAACATATTTACAGAGTCTCCTGTTTTTCCCTATCTTTGTCCCTGCTGCCTGCTCCCTAGGATGGTCTGATCATCTTATCTTAAAGTGAAAAAAAAAAAAAACCTCCAAACTTTACATTATTTTGTCTCCTTGTTTCTCTGCAGAGAACATTCCAGTACCCTAGACCTAGAAGTTCTGGATGACAGAGAGTCCATAGCTAACAGCCTGAAGCCTGGCTTCTCTTGCTGTACCACTTTCTCTTTCTTTCAACATTCTGATTAAGAGTCCCTGGTAGACAGCAGGAACTTAACGAGCGTTGCCCTCTATTCCTACCCCCATGCTGTTCATCCTGGTAATGTCCTTCCTCAACATTTTCTCCTCCAAGTTAAAGCCTTCTGCTCCCTATGGGTAGGGCACACCTATCTGAGGGAAGCAGAGGAGACGGGACTGACAATCTTTGCAGCCATTGCCTGAGGTGGAGTGGGAGTGAGTGCCACTGCTATCCTTCTCTGGGTGGGCAGTCTATCTACCTCCCCTCCACTCTGTCTGCCCCTACTCCCCGTTCCACCCCATCCAGCCCACCTCTCCCCTTGGACCACTGTCTAACTCAGCTCAGTGTCTAGGGCTTTCTTGGACTTCCCAACCCCTCGTTCCTGGTCACTGAGAGATATCTCTCCAGTCTCCAAATTTCCACAGATTTGATCATCTTGGGAACATACAGTCCCCAAAATCTTAAAGCTGTCAGGTATCAGATCCAGGTCAAATCCTAGGTAGGTCAGCAGACCCCAGGATAGGTCTTTGTGGGTGAAAACCTCCCTAGTCCCCCCAACGAATTAATGTCTTATATTGGGTTCTCCCAGAAGCAAACCAAGTCAAGGAATTGAAGATATGTAGTTTATTTGAGGGTGATCTTGGGAAGCATTGGCAGGAAAGTAGGGAAGTGAGACTGGAAAGGGCAGGAAGCCAATATAAGGTGTGTTAATGAGCACATTACTGATCTGGACAACTGGGGCTCAGTCCTGCTGAGGACCTCCAGGAGTATATTAGTTTCCTATTGCTGCTGTAACAAATTACCACAAACCTAGTGGCTTAAAACAACACAAATTTCTTATCTTCTAGTTCTGTAGTTCTGAGGTCTAAAATAGGCCTCACTGGGCTAAAATCAAGGTGTCAGCAGAGCTGCATTCCTTTCTGGATGTGCTAGGGGAGAATCCATTCTCTTGCCCTTCCCAGCTTCTTGAAGCTGCCTACATTCTTTGGCTTGTGGCCCCATTCTTCAAAACCAGCCACAGTGAATCAAGTTCTTTTCACATTGTATCACTCTGACTTCCTCTTTTGACTTCCTTTTCCACATCTGAGGAACCTTTGGATTACAGTGCACTCACCCAGGTAATCCAGGATAATCTCTACCCTAAGGTCGACTGATTAACAACCTTAATTCTATCTGCAACCTTAATTCCCCTTTGCCCTGTAACATAGCATATTCACAGGTTCTGGGGATTAGGACACGGACATCTTTGGGGGTCATTATTTGGCCTATCATGGGAGATTGTGTAGATGATGCTGCAGAATTGTCCCACCTAGGGGTGACAAAGCTGGGGTGCCCATCCACCAGCTCCCGTCTAAAATTGGTTGCAGAGGCTAACCCCTCAGCATTTCTGGCCTGACCATGCCCTAGCCGAGTCAGCCAGAGAAAGCCTTTAGGCAGAAAGTCACAGATGCTGACAGTAGAAAGCCCTCAGTATGCATGGGAATGGTGAGTACTGAGGGGGTATGGGTAAGATACAATGAAGTCAGCTACAATTAATTACACTTTATTCATCACAAAATTTGGATGTCTGGTTAGGCTGGCTCTCAGGCCCTGGTGAGAGAATGATGAAAAAGACACTAGTCCTTGTTTGGAGGGTTTCATGGTCTAGTGGAAGGGACAGACATGTACAAGATAATTAGAATGCAAGTGATAAGCATAGTGACAGAGACCTGAGCTGGGAACTGGTGGAACACGGTCTGGGGTGGGCATAAGCGGTGGGTCAGAGAAGGCATCCTGCAGGAGTAAAGCCTAAGTCAACACTGAAGGACATTTAGAAGCTGGCCAGACAAGGACAGGTCATTGTTCCAGGAGGAGAGGATAGCACAAGCACAGACACCCAGACAAGAAATGGTGCAATGTGTGCTAGAAGCACCGGGCAGGGAAGTGTGGGGATTCCTCTGGAGAACGAAACAGAATGTGGTCTTGGAGCCCTACCACCCACAAGACGGGGTTCAAGCACCATGGTGCAGCAAATCAGAAACCTTTGAAAGCTTTGAGCAAAGGAAAGATATAGCCAGATTAGCAGAGCTGTTAGATCTCTCTGTTCACAGTGTGGAAAATGGAAATGAGGTGGAAAGACTAGAAGCCAAAACCAGTTTGCATCGGGTTTAGAAGCAGGGCAGATTATTCAGGAGCGGTTGCAGTAGTCCAAGGGGAAAGGCAAAGAGCCTCCAAAGTAGGATTCAGTTTCAGAAGCAGAGAGGCATGTCTGCATTCTAAGGCCAGCTCTGTTGTAGATAAAATACTATTCTTGGACTTAGGGCAAAGTATGAGTGACAGAACATCCAAATTGGACAATAGAAGTTTATTTTTGTCTTACGTAAAAGCCCAGCTAGGCAGTTCAGGCTCCTTCTATCTTGTTGCCCTGTTGGGCATGGCCTCCATCCCCAAACTCACTTCATGATCCAAGATGGCCCCTGCAATTCCATCCATCTGTATTCCAGTCAGCAGAAAGGAGAAGAGGGAAGAAACGCTCAATTCTTCCTTTAAGGACTCTTCCAGAAGCTACCTGTCATGAATTGAATTGTGTTACCTAAAAATATGTGTATCAATTTGGCTAGGCCATGATTCCCAGTACTGTGTGATTATCCACCATTTTGTCATCTGATGTGATTTTCCTATGTGTTGTAAATCCTATGATGATGTAAACCTCTATGCTGTTAATGAGGTGGGATAGGTAACAATTATGTTAAGGAGGCAGGACTTAATCTACAAGATTGGATTTTGTCTTTAGCCAATCTCTTTTAAGATATAAAAGAGGGAGCGAGCAGAGAGACAGGGGGAACTCATACCACCAAGAAAGCAGCACCGGCAGTAGAGCACGTCCTTTGGACCTGGGGTTCCTGTGCAGAGAAACTCAATAAACACAAAAGTGCTTTGCAGACTGTAAAGTGCTGTCCCTTATGTGGTACCATTACTGTGATTATATTCATTGTGGCCCAGGATTGCTTTATGGTGAGAGACACAGAACTAGAGATCCTGAAGAAAAATCGGTATAAAAAGCTTGGGGTGGGGAAAGGAAAAGAGTAAGGTGGTGGGGGGATCTTCTACAAGGCAGAGAGGGCTTAGGGAAGGGAGGCCGTTAATCGAGAGCTGAGGCGGACCTGGAGGGTCTCTTGGAATGGGGTCTACGTGCTTCTGGAGGAGACATCTTCAGCCAAAGCCAAGAGGTTGCACCTGAAATCCTGCAAGAGCTGTGGAGGGACTTCTATGGCTTCCTTTGTAATCCATGTAATCCATGTGCTTCTGCCAGCCACCCTCCCGATGCTCTCCTCCATCCTTCTGACCCCGCCTACACTCTGTGCTTGGACCAAGCCATGGTTAAGAAGAGAAACATAGGGCAGCCATCACCAGATTCACTGCTTGGGCCCTGCTTTCCTCTTCATTGGCATACAAAATCATTTCTTGGTTTTAGCCCAGGTGCCCTTAGTTCCTTATAGTAATTACTGCTCTATCAATAAACAAAAAGGTTTTAATTTCAAAGGATGTGTGCACATTGCACATTTTGCATTGCTCAGCTTTAATCAACACTGTAACAGAATTAAGACGACCCAGCAAGACTTGTGATCTTGTTTAAGCTAATAAAAAATGAGCCTACATAACTACAAACAGGACCTTAGCGAATGCATTTGTAGATAGCCAGTAACCACATTTTTCTGTCTTGTATCAAATTTTCTCTGATAAATTCAGGTTAATTCAGGTAGTGCCTAAAAGAGTGTTGGGGTGGGCTGGGGTGGGGGTGAAAGTCTATCATTGCTATTCCAGTTTAGAATTTTTTGTCTTCTTCTTTCTCATCATCCAAATTACATTTTAACCCAAAGCGCCAGAAATCTGCACCCTCTCTCCTGCTTAATTCTTCTCCTTAGTACTTATCACCTTCTAATATGCTGTTTATTTGGTTTGTTTATCTCATTTAGTCTCTGTCTTCCCAATTAGGCTCTGTTGAAGGCGAGGATAACAATTTTTTTAATCGTTTCTTTCATTCAGTGCTGTATCCCCAGTACCTATGGCACTGTCTGGCACTCAATAAATTATTTGTTACAGAACGGATCAAAATTACCTGGCACGGTGTTGGACACAAACAGTGTGTATAATTTCTAACATCACTTTTGGGCTGTAAAATTCTGTTTTCAGACACTTGGTGTAGAATGTATGCTTCCTGAATGCCTAGCTGGTTGATTAAATAAATGGACGAATCCAATGGTACATTACAATGATGGAAAATAATGTCGCTGTCCTATTCAATAGCGTCCCCTCTCCCCTAGCTGTTCCACAGCCCCAGCTGGCCAGAAGGAAGGAGGCATGGAGAGCAGTATACATTCTCTGCCCTTATCTCTCCAGCGCATGGCCAATTTTTAAAATGGCATTTAATGACCGTTGCATAAAGATGTCACTGCGTCAGCGCTGTCCCCCAGCAGCCGGGAGACTGTAAAGCCCCCCTTCTTTCTGTGTCGGCCAGGGAGGGGGCTTCCTGGGCAGGCTCACCTACTTCATTCCCTGGATAGGGTATTCTGCTAAATACTCCATTCTGCTTTTTCGGCCTCACCTATGGTAATGCTCTTCCTACACAAGCCAGACAATTAGAGGTAATTGGGATAATCGTCATTTATTACGGAAATTTGCATTTCTACAGCAGGCAGCCCTAAATTTACAACCCCCAGCTTGGGAATGCATGCTTTTTTGATCTGGACTAAATTTTGGTCTCCATTCTACTGCTCATTTTCCAGACCTCAGGGTTTGTTTGTCCCTCCTATGCTCATGTGGTGGTCCTTAGGAGGGGATTAGGTGTAAGTCTCACCAACCAATCAGAGCGGAGTATGCAAATTAGAGTCTAGGAATTAAGGAAGCGAAGCGTCTCTCCCATGATCAGGGACCTGGGGAAGAGTCTACTGCCTGGAAGGAGCCCCTGGGTCTGTTGCCAGACCCCTGGTGACTGATTTTTCACTACATTGACCAGATGTTTGACTTAATTGACAGAATTATTTTGCTGTCTCAGCTGAGTAACTCAAACCTCAAGCCTGCTGTTGGTAGGAGCATCAGCAAGGGACACTTCTGCGAGGAAACTCCGAGTCAGAGCCCACACATGGATTCTGGAACTTGCAGCTGCTCCTGTCTTTGGCCACCTCCTCCAGCATGGACACTTCCCTGGTCCAACTTTATCAGCACCCATTTGTCCTCTTGAATGAGGACAGCATTGTGCAGTGGTTATAAATGTTGCCTCATTCTGGACTGCAACTTCCTACCAGTAGTTAGCTAGGTGACCATGAGCAAGCTACTTAAACTATCTGTACTTCAGTTTCCTCATTGGTAAAGGGGAGATAATAATAATACCTGACTCATAGAGTTGACATGAGGATTCAACAAGATAATCCATATGAGGCCCCTAGCTGAGTGGTAGAGACAAATGTTAGATGTTCTTGTTAATAGGTCCCCCTCCAGCCCCTCAACAAGTCTTCACAGTGCATCTGTATGAACCATCTACAAGGTAGAAAGTGCCAAGTGTCCCTGAAAAAGCACAGATGAAGGTGCTTTGGGAGTTTGGAGATGGGAGACATTGACCTGGTTGTGGAGGACAGGCAGGTTTGTCAAGGGGAAGGGGTGGCATTTATTCTGGTCCTTGAGAGACTGATGGGATTTAAATCTGCAGAGGAGAGATGAGGCCATTATGAAGTCAAAAGGAATGGGGTGTGGTGGAAGAGAAGTTCACAGCAAAGGGCCCATATTAGTATCTGTACCTAGAAGATCTCTATCTACAGTTAAAAGACAGGGTTTACAATTTACCTACAATTTTCACTGGAGTTATGCATAACACGCAGCCTCCCTGAGTTTCTTCCTCTCTTTCACCATCTCTTGGGCAAGAAGACCAGGGGAACATGTTAACCTCATGCAGTAGTGATTCCTCTGGCCCAAGACTTTACTCCTGTGGTAGCCCCATCGTAGACTTTGTCCACTTTGTTGAGAACATGAAATACTTTTCTTACATTATTGGGGAATATGAAGAGTGTTAGATGATGGGGCCCACAGATCACTAGACCCTTCATGGGCCCCAACCTGCCTGCTCATGAAAGGGACCTGGCTCTCCTTCTTAGGGAAGGCAGAGATATTTAGCCAACCTTATAAATAAGAAAGGTTTTGTTGTTGTTGCTGTTGGTTCTGTGGATTCTTGGAAAACGTGTGAAATAAACTACATCATTTGCTGCAGCATCTGTTTATCCAGTATATTAGTTAGGATAAAGGTGAATCTGCTCTAACAAAGAGTCCCCAAAGAGAGCATCTTAAATAAAATGAAAATGTATTTCACTCTCACAAAACCATCTTGTTGGTCCAGGCTAGTAGGGCAGATGTGCTTGACAAAGTCATTCTGACACAAGTTCCTTCTACCTTGTGGCTCAACTATCCTCTTGGACCTTGTGTTCATCTGAGTGTCGGGGCTGAGTTGCTGGTACATTTGCTTTCTAACCCATGGGAACTGGAAAGAGAAGTTGAGCACAACAGCTTTTCTGGGATGCAGAAGTAACTCATCATTTCTATACACTTTCCTTTGGAGAACACATGGTCATATTGTCACACCTAACCCTCCAAGAACAAAGATCCCTGGGTAGTGCAAATGGTTTGCACTTGGCTACCCACCAAAAGGTTGGTGATTCAAATCTACCCAGTGGTGCTGCAGAAGAAAGGCCTGTCATTCTACTTCCATAAGATTGCAAACACTGAAAATTATACGGAGTGCAGTTCTACCTTGAGACACATGAGGTAGCCATGAATCAGAATCAACTCAATAGCAATGGGTTTGATTTTTTAACCCTACAACAGGCTGGGAAATAGAGACTCTAGCCAGTACCATGTGTCCAACCAAATCTTGGGGGAGGGCTGGGGTCTGTTAGCATAAGGAAGAAGGATAATTAGTGTCCCTGCTCAATCTCATAGTTGGGGGAATAGAGAAAGCTGAGAGTTACTTTATGTTGCTCTAGGCCATCACCTACCAATGTAACCAAGACTTAGAACCCAATATGTAGAGTGCAGCGGACAGCTCTGGGCTAAGCATGCAACGGGACATGTGTTGCTGTTTTGTGAGACCTTTGGGATTTTAGCTTCTTCTAAGTAGTACTTGTTTTTGAGAGAATGTTCACTTCTCAGCTACCCCTACCCCCTCATGCCAAGGGGCATCACTGCTTGCTGGTAGTAAGAACACCAGTTCACAGTGAAACATACATTCTGGCAAATTGCCCATTCTCTGGTCCATCCTTAGATAATTTACGTATTTATGCTTGCAAAGCAGCTGCCTGTGGTTGCAGCTGCTCTTCATAGTCACCCTAGGTGAAAGCTAAGCAGGTTTTCTTCACATGTTGTAGAAGAGAACACAAGCTCACTGAGGTTAAGTGATATGTTAAAATAATTGAGGTTATGCTTTAGTAACAAACAACCCCCAATCTCAATACCTTAATACAACAAAGGTTTACTTCTTACCCACACAGAATCCACTGTGGGCCTGAGTGACTTTCCAGGACAGTCGTCCTCCATGTGGTGACTCAGACATCCAGGCTTATGGTGGCTCCATCTTCCTATAGATGCACCACTGGAAATATACAGTTTCCTTGGTCCTCATGGCCAGGCAAGAGAGACCACATAATCATGTAGAGATTTTCACTGTCTTACTCAAGAAGTGACCCGCATCATGTCTGCCCACATTTCATTGGCCAGACATTACCACAGAGCTCACAAACCTGCAGGGATGCGGTCTTAGTTATCTAGTGCTGCTATAACAGGAATACCACAAGTCGGTGGCTTTAACAAACAAATCTATTTTCTCACAGTTTGGGAGGCTAGAAGTCCGAATTCAGGGTGCCAGTTCTAGGGGAAGTGTCTCTCTGTCCGCTTGTCTCAGCTTCTCTAGCTTTCTTCTTGGCATGCCTTGGAGATCTTCATGGGGCATCTATCTTCTCCCCCATTCCTGGTTGCTTGCTTCTGTGCTTAATCTGCTATTTTATATCTCAAAAGTGATTGACTTAAAGCATACTCATTAACATAATAAAGAAAACCCTATTCCCAAATGGGATTACATCCACAGGTATAGGGGTTAGGATTTACAGCACATGTCTGGGGAAACACAATTCAGTCTATAGCAAGGGCGGAAAAGTGTTGTCTTCTGTGGACCTGGAAGGAAGGAGAGCTGGATATAAGTGAACACTATTCATGTCTACCATACATGTTTTGCTCAAGATCCTATGGCAAATCATGGTATCTTAGGGTTTTTTAAGAGTTTTCTCATTTATGATGTAATGCTAGACTGACAGTAAGGCATGCTCCCCCTCCCCCTCCCCAGGAAAAGCAGCAAATGTTCATACATGTGACTGATAAGACAGTCATTTTGAGGAGAAAAAGGCTAATCCCATACCCACTACCTCCTTGTGGGATGCTGGGCTTTTTTCCAGAGTAGACAGCTATGTATATTTCAAGGCCCCAGATCCACATAATTCGGATCCTTTCTTTTGGATCAGGGATGTGGGAAAACCCTTTTAAAATGCAGACAATCTCTCTTGGCTCAGGGACAGGAATGAACAAGCATCGTTATCCATTCATGCCTCCATATGGTGATGCTATTCTTAGGGAGCAGAGACTAGGAACTAGAACAGGTATGTTTTGGTGGGGGAAGAGGAGGAGCAAAAGACAAAAGGATAATGGAGAGGAGGAGCAGTGGGGAGAGTTTGGGATGGCTCACCCATCATGGAGTTAAAAGTTGAAAAACTGTATGGTTGACAAGTTACTGCTCAGAGATAAGTGTGTATGGGGGATTCTAGGAATGCCATTTTTCCTAGAGGCCGAAATTAGTATAAGCAAATGTGAGTAGACCCAAGGAGCATACTACTCTTTTTCATCCTTCTCTTTTCTCTCCCACCTTAGAGGGAGCCATGAGCCTTAGGTCTGGGTCCAGGACAACCATTCAATAACCATGTAGCTATGGAGAGCCCTCAACGATCTGTCATCATTTTCTTCATTTGTAAAATGGGGATAAAAACATTTCCTTGGAAAATCAAAGAAGCCAACAAATAGGCCAGCTTTGTTAACTATGTTGTTGTTAGTTGCCTT
>NW_004444001.1:5773906-5775299 GCF_000243295.1 Trichechus manatus latirostris | reverse complement strand
AGTGGAGGCAAGATTGGAACTCAGGTCTCTGTGGCTTCTTTCTGCACCAGAAGTTAGGAGACCAAACCCCCAGCTGCAGGATTTGCAGCAGCTCTGCCCACCAGTGCTGCTCTCGCCCCTCGTTTCCCTGAACTTGGTGGCATGAATCACGTGGTGGTTTGCACTCTGAATGCAAATCAGAATCTCTGCGGAGCTTTAAAAACACTCATGTCCAGACGCTACCCCAGCTGACTCAGACTCTCTTGGCAGAATACCACTCCCCAAGGCATTCTGATGTGCACCAGGGTTGGGAAACAGTGGTGTGGGGAAGCCTCAGCTTGGGATCAAAACCCCTGGGTTCCACTGTCCCCTTACCCAGAGCTGTTGTTCACCCCCAGCAGCACAGGAGGAAAGCGCCTGGGAAAGTCTAATTGTCAGATGAGTGCTTGGTGTCATGCCCATGACGGCCACTATGAACGCCATCTCCCAAGTCCCAGACGCTCCTTCTGGCCCATCCCTCCCTCTGTAAACCTTCTAGGTGTTTTCCTGATGTGAAATAAATAATACTCTCCACCCTCAAGCTAACCAAACATATAAAATTAACAGGAGGCTGGTTCTCTGATTCTTTCTTACTAGAGGGGAAAAAAACACATTTCAGAAAGGAAGCAGACGGGATGCTCTCTGTAATCCCTTCACTCCCGCTAATTCTTTCTATCTTTGGAGACGTCTCCAGCCAGAGCTGTTTGAAAGTGAGAAGGGAATGACATGTCGAGAAATTAGTTACCTCTGAACAGACGCCCTGAAGGTTTGTGAATCTGACGGCTGTCACCTTCTTGTGTAGAGCGAGAGGGGCAGGAAGAGAAGGTAGTGACACGATTTGAGATGCTCTTGGAAGGCACCCCTGAAAAATGTCTCCCCTGTGCACAAGTCTGCTGTCCATTTTGAATTTCCACTGTTAGATATTCACTCCTTTGAGTCTTTCAGAGCCCCTGAATGGACGGTAAATGTTCCTGAAAGGGGTTACACCTTATGTCTTGATCTCTTAAAACCTCATCAAATCACTCCAGGTTCACAGCTCTCTTGGAGTAAGGCTTGTGAAGAATGGAGATGTAAGAGACAGACTGGGGAGCAGGGTCTTGAAGAGGGGACCCACAAGGGATAGAGCAGACCCACAAGGGAAAGCGGGTCGGCTCCTAATAACAACAACTACTAACACGCATCCAGTAGCTCACAGTTGCCTATGGAGGATGCTCTTTTGCATGCATGACCCATTCGGTCCTCACCACAGTCTTATGAAGTGTGCAGAAAGAAATCTCTGTTCCTATTTTACAGATGAGAAAATGGAGACTGAGAGCAGTGAAATGATTTGCCTGTGCTCTCCTGACTCAGAAATGACTCATAAACCCACAACCCA
>NW_004444001.1:5767026-5772450 GCF_000243295.1 Trichechus manatus latirostris | reverse complement strand
CTCCCAGGCACCAGAAAACTAATTACAGTGGTCCAACCTCCCCAGGGTTTTCTTTGGCTAATTTTCAGAAGTTGATGTCCAGGCCTTTCTTCCTAGTCTGTCTTAATGTGGAAGCTTTGCTGATACCTGTCCACCATGAGGCACCTTGCTGGCATTTGAAATATCAGTGGCACAGCTTCCAGCATCATAGCAGCCTGCAAGTCACCACAGAATGACTAACTGATAGATGGGTGGTGGTTGTTAACTATAAAGGGCTGTAAAAATGTCAGGGGTTACCATTGTATCATCGCCATGACCACTACTGTCATCATCATAATCATTATCATCATTTTTAGTTTACTCCATGCATGAGAGCACAAGATACAAAAACATCAACAATTATAACTACACAGAATTGCTAGAGAGTCTGGCTATTTCCGGCTTAGGAAACAAATCTCATTGACTTACCTTGTCAATATCTCTTCCTAGATCCACTTCCTTGCAGTTCAATGTCTTTCTCCTCTGGCTTTTTGAGTGTTAGCTGCCCCCTCCTTTTTAGTATAAAGTGAATTTATGGTTCTGAGCATCTGTATTAGTTTTATATTGTCGTGTAATAAATTTCCACAAACTTACTGGCTCAAAGCAACACAGGTACATTATATCACAGTTTCTGTAGGGCAGCAGTTTGGAACATTTTAGCTGGATCCTCTCAGGGTGTCACAGGGATGAAATCAAGGTGTTGGCCGGGTGCATCTTCATTTGGTGGCTCAATTAGGGAAATATCTGCTTCCAAGCTCTCTCAGATTATTGCTAGAATTCAGCTGTGGGACTGCAGCTCCTGCTTCCTCGCTGCTTGTCAGCTAGGGCCTCTCTTACTTCCTAGAGGCTGCCCTCGGTTCCCTGCCATATGGCCTTCTTCACAACATGGTAGTTTGCTCTTTCAAGGCCATCTGGAAAAATCTCTCTCACGATTTGAATCTCTCTGACTTCAAGAAGGTCTGTGTCCCTTTCAAGGGTGTACCTGATTAGATCAGGCCCACCAGGACAATCTCCCTTTTTATTAAGTCAGTCAATAGATTATGGGCTTTAATTACATCTACAAAATCCCTTCTGTCATATAATCTAACATAATCACAGGAGTGTTATCTCATCATATTTACAAGTACTGCTCCCTCATACTTAAGGGCAGAAGATTATATAAAGGGTGGAAATCTTGGGACCATCTTAGAATTCTGCTTACCGCAGTATCCAAGAGGTCCGTATTTCTCATCCTTAACTCTCCTCTTAGACCAAACTAAGCTCCAGTCCAATAAAGTGTTGAGTCTCCTTTGCTACCCTAAATTTGGAAGAGGCAAGAGACCTAGAAAAAAGTAATTGCCAAAGTGGTTGTCTTAGCCACTTTCCTAGAAAAAGCCGGAGGCAGGGGTTAAGTGCTGGTGCTTATTTGGGAGGTACAATCCCAGGGCAGTGAGAATGAAGGCAAAAGGAAGAAAGGCAAGGAGGATGGGAAGCATTGCAAGGTGAGGTGTCACTGTGATGGCCACTGCTTCACAACAAGCCACAAGAAGACAGCTGGTAACTCTCAGATGCATCTGTTCAGCCAAGCAAAACATCCCTGGACAAGTTATATGGTGAATCCATGCCTTGGAGGAAACAGGAAATAGAAATAAGCTGCCTGGCTTCATCCTGTCTCCTGTTTTCCATTGGTGAAACTTTGCCCCATAGGGATATAACTACTTAGCACTTGCATGTTGGAGAGCTTCTCTGGAAACCAGATTCCATGCTCTGGGATCTGGGGTCTTATTCCAGCCCACAACCATGCCTATCTGCATAGAGGAATTCTGCCATGGTGGCAACTGTGGTGGAGCAAGTGACTGTGGGAGGCAGGTGAAGGCAAAAGAACATGATGTGTTTGGCAGAATGATGCCAACTAATCTCGTGATACTGCAAAGGCTACCACACATCTGAGGCGTGATAGAGGCACCAGAAATCAACTGCAATAGGCTAAGTGAGAGAAAAAATGGCTCAAAGGCAGGAACAATGGGAATAAGAGGAGAGAGGGTCAAGAGCTATTAATTTATTCCCATCAGTTAGTTATTTTATAACTACCTTTTTATTATAAAAATAAAAACTGGGAATAGTACAAAAGTATATATAATGGAAGGAAAGTCTTTTTTCTGTCCTAGATTCCCAGTTATAGTTCCCAGGACACCAAAATTTTTCTCTGTCCTTTCAAAATTTTATGGCTTAAACAGTCAAAGATAGGCAGATAGATAGACACACAAATGTGTATATGTGTGTGTTATTTTAGGGGGACACAAATGAGATCTTACTAGGTTTTGCAACTCAGCATTTCACATATCGGTATGCTATAGGTGAGCATTTAAACTATATACAGTCTTTGGTTATTATGAACAATGTTGTAATGAAATCCTTCTACATATGTACAAATATCTGCATAGGATAAATTCCAAGATGTGGAATTGTTGGACTAAAGAGTGAGTGTCATTTACTTTTCTATTGATATTGCCAAGTTGTCTTCCAACAAGACTGTCCTAACTTGCACTTGCTCCCAACCCCCTACCTCTGCCACAATCCCAATAACATTTGGTTGTGCTTGTTGGCCTACAGCCTCACCAGCATTAGGTATTATCAAATGTCTTAGTCTTTACCAACCGCTCAGCGAAAAAACGAGATTGATATGTTTTAGTTTGCATTTCCTTGATTATGAATATGGCCTAGCATGATAGCCATCAAAGGAGATTTTACATAATCAAGCTCTGACTTTTTCCCTATCCAATGGATCTGACCGTTTGTCCTCTTGGTTTGGAGGGTCCCAGCTGGGCAAGGGGCTTCGAGAAACTTAGGGCCAGTCCTGAGAAGATGAGATAAGAGCAGAGAGAGAGTCTGGCTCAAAAAGTACATGGGATTGGAGGGTTAACCTCAAGCAGAGAGATCTGGGGAGAGGCTGGGAGGTGTTTTGAACCTGATGAATGATGGACAGGGGCTGGACATCTATGGGAACATTTTGCCTTAAGCTTTGGCATGTCTGGGAGAACCTCAAAATTAATTTGCTGTAGAGGATGGTCGATGTGAGCGACTTACTGATCTTGGGCACAAAACATGCCCTCAGTAAATGAAAGTAAAACTCCAAACACTCCTGCGAATCATCCAGTCCTGACTTTGCTTCCTTAGGAAATGCCTTTGGGGAAAAAAGAGTTGTTACTGAACCCAGAATGTAAAAAAAGAAAAATCTAGATAGCAAAGCCAACTCAAAGAGAGTTGTGTGTGTCTGTGAGCATCAGGGTGGGACAGAGAGGAGGCTTACACTACTGTGGGAGTTATGGTGGAAGGGACATTGCTAAGGGTGGTGGTAGATGTGGTGGGGTAATGCTTGTCATAAAGATACTTCAGTCTTAGATCCTTTAAGCTAGAGAGATCTGAGAGGTCATTTCATTCCTCCCCTATCATGGGGGACAGACAAGAATATCAATGCCAGCCAGTAGGTTCACTTCTTTCCCCTCAACAGTGCAGGCACATCCTCACTCCTCAACTCTCCGTTTCTCCTCTTCCCCTTTTCCTTCTTGACACAGTCAATGGCCACTTCCAGGGTGACAGTTCCTTACATGACACACACACAAAGGAAGCACTTCTGATTGATTACTGGCATGAGGAAGAGACCTGGAGTACCCATCTACATGGTGATTATGGCCCTTCTCTAGCTTGTAGTGGGGCCATAAAACATTCCCAATGGGGAATAACCTACTTTTTCAGTGCAGTTTGCATGGCCTCTTCTCCTAGACTTGGCAAAGTGTCCCTCTTATTTTACAAAAGTAGCCCAAGGCTACACCAGGTCTGTTGCCCTAGGGGGCTGGTGTGAAATGCTGGTACTTGCTTCTAAAGTTCCACAAATCCATTCTTAGTCTCTTTTTCTCTCTCTCTCTGCCTGCCCATTCTCTCTGTGTGTTTTCCTCTCCATGTGATAAGGAAGTATTGGCAGAGAAGGGTAATTCCATACTGTTCATGTAGTCAGTTTCATGGGAATCTCCCTAATAGAGTCAGTCATTTCTCTTCTGGTTGTGGGGTCTATTGGCTCCTCCCAGATCCCTGTCACCCATTGCTAAGGTTTCCTGGACTTGATGGAACCAGTTGCCATGGAGTCAATTCCGACTCATGACAACCCTCTATGTGTCAGAGAAGAACTGTGTTCCATAGTGTTTTCAGTGGCTGATTTTTCAGAAGTAGATCACGAGGCCTTTCTTCTGAGGTACCTCTGGGTGAACTCAAACCTTGACCACATTAACCATTTGTACCACCCAGGGATTCCCAGGTGGGTCCAATCCCTCAGTTTTTCTTGCCCCAATGTGGAGAGTTTAAGGAAGGCCATGCACACTTCTCTCTCTCTCACATCAGTATACCCTGGGGTAAGAATTCAGCTGAGCTCAGAACTCACCAATGCAAGCAGTTACATTATAACCCTGACTCATGACACCATTAGGGTATTGTGGCTTTGCTAGCTGATGTGGTTAATTCTGAATCATTGTTAGCTTGGCATGTCGACAATATCATAGGAGCAAATTTATGACATGGTTGGCCCAGGATGTATTTAGCTTGGGACTTTTGATGTTGAGCAGCCATGACTTTGGTCTTGAGACTAGCTGATGCCATGGATGTTAAACACTGGGTGACCTAGGGAAACTCTAGCATGCATTGTCACATAACACAGCAATTCAAGTCTGTACTTTATCCTTTATTCCCCAGAAGTCTTGGGAGGAAGTAAGATTGTGTAGGAAGGGAGATAATGGTGATCTATAATGACTTGGGTGTCTATAATGTTGTTTTAATTGGGAGAGGTGCCCTTGGAAATGCCAAGCTGAAGGAGGAATGGTTCCTGGGAGATTGTACACCAGCCACCTGTGGAGTTCTTCCTCATTCTAATCTGGAGGGGAGCCATGATGTTTCTCCTCATTATCTTTCTGCAGCCCAGTGGGTCCAGGCGTGAAGGAACATCCAAACAAGCATTCTTCTTGTACTTTTGGATCTGCTAGAGAGATCCTCGCCTCCCTTGGTCACACAGGGCTGCATGCGCGACTGGGGAGTGGAAGAGAGCTTGTATGTTTCCGACAAGGTGAGGCTCACACAAGGATGCTGCCTGGAGCTCCAGCTTCTTTTCATAATTGTCTAGAAACCAGAATCAACATGGCACCACTGAAGCCTGGTAATGAAATGTCAGCTCTCCCCCACACAGGCCACATGGCCAGTCCAGAGAGATGCTTATTAAATAAAAGGGCAGATAATTCAATCACTGTGGGCCAGACATAAGCAGAAGATGCTGCTTCTTTTCTCAAGGAAGAGCTTGCCTTGCCCTTCCCTTTGTGTCTCCACTTCTTGTCCCACCTCCTGCAGCTGAGGCTGGTTTACAGCCTCCCAAGATTAGGCCTGTAA
>NW_004444001.1:5764287-5765407 GCF_000243295.1 Trichechus manatus latirostris | reverse complement strand
ATTATGGAGCCCTGGTGGTGCAGTGGGTAAGAGCTTACCTGCTAACCAAAAGGTCAGCAGTTCTAATCCACCAGGCACTCCTTGGAAACCCTATGGGGCAGTTCTACTCTGTCCTAGAGGGTCACTATGAGTTGGAATCAGCTCAAAGGCAATGGGTTTGGGGTTTTTTTTTTTAGTACCTATTACAGAGCTCTTTCTTTTTTATCCCCCCTTCTGTAGTAAATGCTCAGTAAATGTTTTCTGGGTGGATAAATATTGAATGTGTGTCCTCATTTGGGGACTGCCCATGTATAAGCAGTCTACCCACATGGGGTAAAGCTGGACACTGGACAAACACCAGGCACTTGACCTTCTTTGGAGGTTTCCAGCACAGTCACACCCCAACTCACACTCACTCAGGGACACAGAGAAGAGTGTCCATGAGAGGAGACGCGCCTCCCTCCCTCCCTTGCAATCCACTCAGGGGCCTTTGACATTTAACTCTAGTGCAATTTGTTTGTTTTCACCCGAGCTGAAAATACCAACAAATGTCACCCGCTTTCCCTCCTCTCTCCTGACATGTGGTTTTGATAAGCCAGGAGCCGGCAACACTAATGAGCATCTCAGGTCTCCATGAACTAACAGGGAGGTGCAGAGTACTGGGTAGGTAAGAGGTAGGTACGATGGTGGTTCAAGCAACAGCAGGCTGAGCCCAGAGTTCGAGATGGTGGGGCAAGGATGCTGAGGTCAGAGGTAGAGTGAGGAGGTAGAAGAGGACAAGCTTTCTCCAATCCCACCCAGCACCACCAAAGGAAGAGGTGACAATAATCCAATGCGTCGCGCTGTTCTTCTCCACATTGCCCTGAAGATGTTCTGGTTTTTCCCTGCATCTGTGGTAGCTCCTTCTGCCTACCATATACATTTCTCAGGGCTGGAGCTGAATGCCACCTTATACTTTTTGGTATTATTTCAGCTAGAAATAGGTTTTTCAGTGAAAAATAGAAAACCTCCAAATAAAAGTGGCTTAAATAAGATAGAATTTTATTTCTTTCTTATGTGAAAAGTAAACCCCTGGGTTGCACAAGCAGTTTTTGGTCTACTACTGACCTAAAGGTTGGTAGTTTGAACTCACCCAGTGGCA
>NW_004444001.1:5762932-5764187 GCF_000243295.1 Trichechus manatus latirostris | reverse complement strand
TTCTGTCTTTTATATCTCAAAAGAGCTTGGCTCAAGACACAATCCAATCTTGTAGATTGAGTTCTGCCTCATTAACATGACTGCCACTAATCCCATCTCATCAACATATAGAGATAGGATTTATAACATACAGGAAAATCACATCAGATGACAAAATGATAGATAATCACACAATACTGGGAATCATGACCCAGTCAAATTGATACACATATCTTCGGGGGACACAATTCAATCCATGGCACCTTCCTTTCTTGCCAGTTTTGCTTCTAGAATACCAGCTGTTGCCAAGTTGATTCCCGCTCATGGTGACTCTGTGTGTGTCAGAGCAGAGCTGTGCTCCGTAGGGATTTCAATGGCTGATTTTTTGGAAGTAGATCACCAGGCCTTCTTCTGAGGTGCACCTGGGTGGACTTGAAACTCTAGCCTTTCAGTTAGCAGCTGACTACGTTAACCATTTGTAATACCCAGAGACTCTGCTTCTAGAATGGGGATTCTCTCCTTGGAGAATCTGATGAAAGCTCTGGAAAATCTTCCCAGAAAAAATGGATAATCACACATAATTCTGCACACAATTTCAATAAATGAATAAAAACCAAACCCATTGCCATCGAGTCAACTCCAACTCTTAGTGACCCTATAGACCCCAAAAGACCCTCCATGGATTAAGGAGTAGAAAAACACATACACAAAAAATGAAACAAAAAACTCTACTAGATTATGTCACACATGTCTAGGTCCCTTAGGTGCACTTCCCGTCAGTTTTGGGAGAGCAGTATAGTACAGCTAATACTAATGGCACAGGACCAGGCAACGTTTCGTTCAGGTATGCATGGGGTTGCTATGAGTTGAAACTGACTTGACATTACCTGACAACAACAACAATAGTAATGTGGGTAGAGATGGTTTTATGCTACGTTTTACACAAATGACATCTACAGCTCACATCTGTATATGTCTAAATGTCTGTCCATCTTCAGGCCTCATAGTGAGACTTCAAAAATTATTCCCTGATCCTTCTCCCCACCCCCTTTGTTTGAACATCCGAAGTACGTAGACCCTGGTGATGATGATCATTTTCTTCTTACATTATAGTTACATGTTTACACACTTATATCCTCTGTAAAGGAGATATATTCCTTAGAGGGAGCAGGGACCAGCCATATTTTTTGCATTATTGGCAACTTTAGTGCGTATTATGGAGCCCTGGTGGTGCAGTGGGTAAGAGCTTACCTGCTAACCAAAAGGTCAGCAGTTC
>NW_004444001.1:5758101-5760929 GCF_000243295.1 Trichechus manatus latirostris | reverse complement strand
TGTTTCCTTCCTTTAGCAAGATGGGGGCAATCCTCCTTCCATGATGTATGTATGGTGACTCCATCCAATCTCCTGGGATCCTCATGGGAACTTAAGCTGGAAGCATTCATCTCCCCTGGCTCTGTTTTATGTAAAAAAGCAGGAGGCATTTATGTGGTGTGAATTACGAGAAATTATTAGACTCTCCCCATCCTTGCAATCTCTCCAAATACCACCCCCACAAGTCAGGGGATATGCGTAACATTTCATTAGCGACTCAATCCCTTGGCTAAGGCAGTGCAGACTTCTCATTTAGCATAATCAGTCATTTGTATTTTAGCCATCAGTTTACTTGATCTTTATAAGTGTTGCAGCAGATAAGCATCCTAAAAGGTTGGGGCTGGAAGGGGATTCAGAGATTTCATTGCCCTCAAACACCTTTCCCTTTGAAGCAGAATTTGCAATTCCATCCCAATATACTGAATCAGAATCTACGTGTTAACAAGATCCCCAGGTGATTCTTATGTATAATAAATTTTGAGAACCACTGCTCTACTAGTGGTTCTCAGAATTGGTCCTTAACCAACAACATTAGCATCGCCTGGGAACTTGTTAGAAGTGCAAATTCTCAGCACAGTTGGAAACCAAACAAACAGGTTCAAAGCCCTGCTTTGAAGCAACCACTGGTAGTAGGAATGATGTGGAAGGCTGTAGTCACACCATGGCAGAGGTGTGCCTCTTTTGGCTTCAAGCCCACTCTAATCTCCTTATTATCAGGATAATAATTATTTTTTCACCCTACCTGAGGCTGGCTGAGATGGGGTATGGAGGGGAGCACAGACTTGCTGAACAGACTGAACCCCAGGGGTCGAGGAAGAAGCCCGTGCTTATTCTGCTTCTTTTGTTCATAGAGTGAGGGTTTGAGCCCCTTTCCCAAATCAGGCAGCCTCTCTGATTTCTAAGGCCAAGTGAGGGTGTGAGTTGAGGAGGGATTCCCACTCCGCACTCCCACTGGGTTGGTGTGAAGGACATTGGGTTGGTGTGAGCTCCCAGCCTCCTTGTCTCTCACCTTCTTGTGCTGTCAGGCAGGGGGCACTCTTGCCCTTTGACACCTGAGGACGGGGGGGGCCTCCCCACTGATTACCCTTGGCCAGAGCCTTGTGTACATTTTGTTCTGGTTCTCCTTGAGAGGAACGTAGGTGAGTTCTAGAGTCCCTAGACTCTGACATATGTACAAACTCTCTGAGAGCCTAGTGCTCACTTACTAGGAGGGTGACCCCAGACAGGTCAACTAAGCCTTTCTGGTTCTCAGTTACCTCATGTGTAAAATAGAGATAATTGGCACATCCATCTCATAGGGTGGCTAGGAGGATGAAATGGGTGAAAGCATAAACTTTTTACCATACAGTGATCACTCAACATGTGTTAACAATTAGATGATGGTGATGATAAAGTCATATGCATATGAAGTGATGAACAGTGAGTATTTGAGCCAAACTCAAGTCCTTTGCCTCCTCACAGAAAAATACAGGTTTGGGGGCAAACTTTGTAAAGATTCTCTAATCTCAGGTCCCCAGTTGAGGTCAGGTGGAGTTCTGCAGATAGGAAATATCACCAGACGGTGACAGTTCTGCCTATAGTGATGCTAAACTTGGGGAAAGAGGAGAGACTGAGGATCTGTGTGAGGCCGCTCCTGGGTCTATGGTTAATATCATAACATCGCAGCACCTTTAAAGCCAACTAATGCCCAAAGTTACACAGGGGCAACTGAGGCCCAGGGTGGGGACATGCTTTGCCTAAGGTCAGTAAGAAAGTCAGTTGGGTCTTTACCCCTTGCTAGAGAGGAAGTTGAAATATAGTGTTCTTGGAGAACCACTGCCATGATGAGGAGGGAGCCCCAGTCTGTGGGAGAGACACAGCCTCTGCTTCTCAGGGAGTTTCAGTCTGAGGGAGGTGGCAGAGCAGATTTTATGTCTGGTGTCTGTCCCCTACCCTGTACGTTTCTCCCTCACACTGGAAGAAGATAATTGTGTGTGTCTTCTCCATGTGCTGGATCTTTCTGTCTTGCCTTTAATAGATGGCAGTCTCCCAGAGGACAGAAAGGGACTATTTACTCAGACTCTGTATGGAGCCCAGCACAGTAGGTGCTCAATAAATATATCTGCTAATGATTTTGCACAATAAATACACACAACCCAACTGAGCAAAGCTTAATTAACAGAGCACAAGCAGCTGTGCCTGCAGGATCATTGGTGATAAGGAATGGGCTGCAGAAGGAGTTCCTAAAAGGCCTATAGTGATCAGGGAGGGGAGGGGTGCCCTTTCTCCTCTGTGACCCACATAGCTGGTGGCCAGAAAGCACCCCCAAGTAGGACCACATTATGACATTCATGGGCCCTAGGCGCTTTGCCTTCGTGGGCCCCTTTTTTCATAAAAATACCAAAAATTCTGTTTTACAGCTATGTTGGTACAAAAACAAATATAATCTAGGCTGAATTATATTAACTTTTTTCTTCTAATTTTAAAATACAGGGCCATGGTGTTACAATGGAGCCCTGGTGGTGAAGTGGTTAAGAACTCGCAGCTGACCAAAAGGTCGGCTGGCAGTTGGAATCCACAAGCAGCTTCTTGGAAACCCTGTGGGGCAGTTCTACTCTGTCCTATAGGGTTGCTATGAGTCAGAATCGACTCCAAAGCAATGGGTTTTTTGTTTTGTTGCAATAGTTAGCACCTGGCTGCTCACCGAAAGGTTGGCAGTTTGAACCCACCCAGCGGCTCCACTGGAGAAAGACCTGGCGATCTGCTTCCATAAAGATTACAGCCTAGAAAACACTATAGGGCAGTTCTAC
>NW_004444001.1:5705881-5757919 GCF_000243295.1 Trichechus manatus latirostris | reverse complement strand
CCTCCCCTAAGGTGAGAGTTTCTTTCTCCACCTGCAGTTACCTCTCCCCATGGCTGAAAGGCTTCCCCAGCAAACTATTCCCAAACCTAGCCCTGGAATCAGGAGCAGCCAGGTTAGAGGAGGATTCGATGATTGCTCCCAATCACAGCTTTACTCGCATTAACTATTATCCATATAACCTTGTTGTTAGCTGTCCTTGAGTTGGCCCCTGACTCATGGTGATCCCATGCACAACAGAACAAAAGGCTGCCCGGTCCGGCCCCATGCCCGTGATTGGTTGTGGATTACGCCATAGTGATCCATTGGGTTTTCACTGGCTGATTTTCGGAAGTAGATCACCAGGCCTTTCTTTTTAGTCTGTCTTAGTCTGGAAGCTCCACTGAAACCTGTTCAGCATCATAGCAATGCAAGTCTCACTGACAGATGGGTGAAGCATTACTGACAGACAGGTGGTACCTGCGCATGAGGTGCATTGGGTGGGAATGGAACCTAGGTGTCTTGTGTGGAAGGTGAGAATTCTACCACTGACCCACCAGTGCCTCCCATATAACTGACAACAGAATTTATTAAACCAGTGATCAAGGTTTCCTGGGGGTCCTGAGTTCTACGAGTACGTTTTACATTTTAGGTTTTTATTTCAGTGGCAATCTAAAATTCATTCTTGAACAAAATTTATCTTAGAAAATGGCCAGTTGCTGCTTAAGACAACCAGCCCTTACTGCTAAAATCTTACCACCTGTCATTCAAGGCCCCAACCAGCGCCACCTTCTCCAAGAAGCTTTCCATAGCCCTAGTTGGAGGAAGGGAGGATGTTTTCTGCAGAATCCCCATAGCATTTTGTCACTTTCTTTTCTCTCTACCTTGAGAATAGTGTCCTCTGTTATGGGCTGAGATTCCTTTTGTCATAATCCCAAAGCTTCAGTTTGTCCAGCAGTAAAATGGGTAGATAGTATCGCCTTAGCGAATGGTTTCAATGAGATAACATGTGTAAAGTGCCAGACACACTGCTGGATTGCAGTTTTCCAAGTACATGTTGTAAGCTCCTTCTGAGGAGAGATATCACATCTGGTTCTCCACTCCCCTCTACCGTGCCCATGTGGAGCAGGCACTCAACAGAGTCATTGCTGCTGAGTAAACGTGTCCACATATCTGTGGGGGTGGGGAGGGGGTGCTTAGGAGGAAGGGAGGCACTGCAATGCTCCAGATATTGACTCCAAAGTCCCCAGGGAGGAGGCCAAAGGAGAAACCAAAAAAAAAAAAAGATGAAGGGGACAGGGCAGAGGGAAATGGAGGAGGTGGAAGACTGTAGAGAGGAAGAGGGGCAGGAGAGAAAAGGACATAAAGAGAAGGGAGCGATAAGGCAGCAAACTGAACAAAAGGATAAATTGAAGCCCTATGAACTTTTCAGACTTAGAGACAGAGAAGGAAATAGCCACAGTCTTTAATTCTTCCTGCTTGAGGGACAGGGGTAGGGGCGGACCAGGGTGCTAGGGTGGTCTGAGTCCTCATTGCTCCCCACTCAAATCTCATCAAACCAGGGCTGGAAGTGGATTTGGATTTGAATTGATGATACCCTTCCCATCTACCCAAATTGCCTAGATGGGGAAGCTGAGGCACCAAGAGGAGAAGTGGCTTGCCTAGGTCCCAAGTCAGGGACTCAGGTCATAAAACTCCTGTATTCTCCTCTTACCTCTGTATCAGGCTGTAGGTGGGAGTCAAGACGCTCACAATCCAACATGAAGAAAGACAATATTAGGAATGCAGAGAGCAAATCCCAGGGTAATCGAGCCTGGTGTTTGCAATAAAAATTTAAATGTGCCATCCTGGTGGCAACAGCGGCTTTTATCTGATCAGCCTGTCAGCTCTCAAGAAAGCTGGGTTTCGTAAATGGCAAAACCAAATTGAATTCATATTTACTGCCCCTGAGTCTGTGGGGTTTATTATTTCCAATAGAATAACCTCTCTCTTCTCATCCTCCTTTTTTCTTCTTCTTTTCCTCCTTACACTGCCCAGTAGTTTTATCATCCAACAACTCATTGGGAAAACTGAGAAAAGGAAGGGGCTCTCTCTCCCTCTGTGTGCTGGTTATTTTCTGTTTGCTCTACCCCTCTGCCCAGAGGCCTGAGTTGTATGGACAACAGCATGCAGGCTCCCTTGCCCTGTGGCTTCTTGTTGGGTTTGGCCACTGGGAGACACCAGTAGGAGGCAAGAGGGCAGGATGAAAGAAGTAAAAAAGCAAAAACAAACAAACAAAAAAAAACCCACCAGTTGCCATGAGTTGATTGTGATTCATGGTGACCCCATATGTGTCACAGTAGAACTGTGCTCCATAGAGTTTTTGAAGGCTGATTTTTCAGAAGTTGGTCACCAAGCCTTCCTTCCAAGGCACCTCTGGGTGGACTCAGATCTCCAACCATTTGGTTAGCAGCTGAGTGTGTTAACCTTTTGCACCACTCAGGGACTATGAAAGAGGTAAAAGAGAGGTGCTTACTCCCTTGGGCAGCTCTCACCCAGGCTCACTCGCCAGTGGGTTGTATTCATCTACTTGTGGCTACAGCTTCCGTCGGGGAACTCTTCTCCTGTGGCCATAACCTTGGCTGGATTCTTGAAACTACCCGCTACCTTTGCCCCTCCAGGCCTAGGGGTGAAATGCTCCCTCCGTTCCATTGCTAGTTCCAGGGTGCTGCGCCGTCTCTCCTGGGTTCCCCTAACCCTGCCCACTGTGTATAAATAGCCCTTCATTAAACTTCCTTCAGAGACTCCTTTGATTCCATCATCAGTTTCCTTCCAGGAACTGACAGATAATTTGTCTCTCTGGCCCTTCTCCCCAGAACTGGAGGACATAGGAGAGCAACGTAACAAGGGAACAGGAAGACGTTTGCTCTTTGCAAAGGAGAAAGAAGCAGCAGAGACTTAGTTATCTCTGGTCTGTGGGTAGGTGTTTGCAGTGTGTACATAGGAGATGGGGGTGGCATGTTGGCCTAACACCCCATCCCCCAAAGGACCTGGAAGATCTGCCCCATATTCCCTCCTGCCCTTTTAGAGGCTGCTTGGCAAATATTCCCAGGGCTGACTGGGGCATGTCAGACAGAGTGGCCTGTGTGGGACCCCACAAACAGGCCATCACTGTGGCTTTTTCCCAAGCCTAAGTCTGCTGAGGGAATTTGTAGGGGCTGAAGTACAATAAAAGTTACCCCAAGTGAAAAGTCTTCTTGCTTTTATGTGTCTTGGTTTCCTATAAGCCCAGGTTGGCCAGTGGGTGAGGATCTTGTTCCAAAGCCAAGGAAAGACCAGACCTTGGAGGTGTAACACGAGATCCCCTTATGTGTAATTGTGTTTCCCCCTCCCTACCACCTGCAAACAAGCAAAATGAAATAAGCAAATAAACTCCCACCAAGAAGCAAACTTTATTTTCTAAATTCTTTTCCTTTTAATAATCAGAGGTGTTATTAGGAGCCCAAGATTAAATATGCCGTGCTTGGTGTCACACCACACACATAACACCAGGGCAAGGGAATAACAACAGGCCTCTGTAAAGAGACATTGTCCGCAGAGCGGCCTCTGAGCTTTAATGATACACCGCCTGGGGCTGCCCCTGATGAAGCCGGGAAAGGACCTCACAGCAAAGGACTGCTTCAGGGGCCTCCAGAAGGAGTGTGAAGTGAGGTGGGCAGTGAAGGGAGTAGGAGGACACCAATATCAGCCTCAATCCCAGGAGGCAGAACTTTGAGCTGATGCTTGAGCTGCAGAGTAGACACAGGTCCTGCTGTCAAGGAGTCTCAGCCTTAGGGGGAGACATAACCCCTGCCCTCAGGGAGCCCCAGTCTGAGGGGGAGACACAGCCCTGCCCTCAGGGAGCCCCAGTCTGAGAGGGAGACACAGCCCTGCCCTCAGGGAGCCCCAATCTGAGGTGGAGACACAGCCCTGTCCTCAAGGGCCCCAGTCTGAGGGGGAAACAAAGCCCTGCCCTCATGCAGCCCTAGTCTGCTTGGGGAGATACAACCCCTACCTCTAGTGACTTTCAAGTCTGATATTCAGCTCAGGTGTCAACCCATAATTATGTCCTCTAGCCACAGCAAACTTTAACGTTATGCCAACCTTTGCCTACCCTCTAGCCTGGGTGGCTTGAAAAAGAAAAGCCAATTTTAATTTTAGCCTGAGCCAAACATAATGAGGAGAGTAAATCATAGAGTGAACATTCCCCAGCCAAATGGAAATGAGTTTTGGATTATCTGCTGCTTTGAATTATCCACCCCACTACTTCCTTCATTAGCCCCGTCCTAGGGAAGACCCCACACTGAGGTTGCTCCCTTGAGTGCGGGTACTAGTGAAAGGCAAGAAAGCCCTCAGAGGAGGGAGGGGTGTGCTGGTCAGTCAACAAACCTGGAAGTGCGTTGTGATCTAGGAGGGGAAGCATGTAAGGGGCTGAGGTGGCAAGGGCTGGGTCCTTGGATATGAAGCTGCTGGGGAAGATCTTGGGAGAAGGAGGAAGAACTGGAAAGGCCCTGGTGAGCTGGAAAGGCATCCCTGTGTATCCACATTCACCCTTTGAGGTAAGAAGGGAGTGGTCCATCCAAATTTCCAAAGCTGAACCCTCTTTTGAGGCTTTAGGTGATAAAATCTAAAAGATGTTTGAAATGGAGGGGAGAGGATTTTAGAGAAAGAATCTAGAAAGTCATCACTGAATCAAAGCCAAAGGTCTCACTGTGTGATGCCAGAGCCACTATATACTCACACCTGAGCGCTGGAGTGGCGGCTGCTGGGCGGGAACAGGCAGGAGGGCCAAGGCCTACACTGGTGCTGAGAACTGCCAGCCCGTGGGCTGTCCGTGCATTTGAAGTTGACAACACAGCAGCAAAATAGCATTTGTTTCCATCAAGGCTGAACAAACAAGCTATGCTTCCTCTTCCTTCCTCACACATCATCCCCAACTCACTGCTTCATTCACATCAGGCTCCTCCTGTTCAGAAAAGCACGCCGTCCTTCACCCACTCAGCCCTCCATTCATGCAAACACACCCGTTCCCTCACTCACCTCTATTCATGCGACACCCCCGCATTCACACACTGAGGCGGCGCCAGTCACGTTCAGTCAGACACACCCGCTTTCGCCCCTCTGCATTCCTCACACACACACACACACACACCTCTATTCATGTCTCAGCCTCCACATTCACACCACACATCCCATCCCTACGTGGGCCTCCCTCCATACACAAACTCTCATGTACACAGTGACTCACATGTGTCTCAAGAGGACAGAGGGCTAGTGCTCCATAGTTCTTGGCGTAAATACTTTGGGTAGAAGATATATTCCATTAAATTATGACTACTGGTGGCAGTGGTTAAGCGTCCAGCTGCTAACCAAAAGGTAAGCAGTTCGAATCCACCAGCTGCTCCTTGGAAACCCCATGGGGCAGTTCTACTCTGTCCTATAGAGTCGTTATGAGTTGGAATCGACTCGACGGCAACGGGTTTGGTTTATTTGGCTTACCCATCATTGGGAATCCTGAGTGATGCAAATAGTTAAGCACTAGGATGCTAACTGAAAGGTTGGAGGTTTGACTCCACCCAGAGGTCCCTCGGAAGAAAAGCTTAGCAATCTACTTCTGGAAAATCAGCCATTGAAAACCACATGGAGCAGCTCTACTCTGACGCACATGGGGCTGCCATGAGCCGAGGCAACTGGACAGCAGCTAACAACACCACCTATTATTTGTGTGTGAACTAAGTCTCCTTTCTTCAGTAAACTGTTAGCATTTGTTAATCATTAATGACAATGTGTGTGGTTTTCATATCATTTTTTATTTCCATCTATTTTACATTTCCAGGGGCCCAAGCTCAGCTGGTGTCTTACATAATGACAGTTATGCTTAAGATAGAGTCCCTGGGTGCCGTAAACAGTTAACATGCTCAGCTGCTAATCGAAAGGCCGGAGGTTCAAGTCCACCCAGAGGTGCCTCAGAAGAAAGGTCTGGCAATCCACTTCCAAAAGATCACAGCCATTGAAAACCCTACGGGGCACAGTTCCACTCTGACACATATGGGTCGTCATGAGTTGGAGTCCACTTGAGGGCAACGGATAGTAGTATTCTTAAGACATTTGCCTTAGGCTGGATTCCACAGACGTGAACTCTGAAGCAAGAATTTGAGTGCAAGTGGGTTTTTTGAGCAGTGATCGCAGGAAACACAGGAAGAGGAGTAAGGAAGTGAGAGCGGGAAGGGAAGGAAGCCAATACAGGCTGTGTTAAGTAGCAAGTGACTAAGGGCAAGTGGGCTCATTCCCACCGGGTACCTCTAGGAGATGGTGTAAAATGTGCCTCAGAGTCGTCTCACCCAAGAGGTGAGGCGGTGATAGTATCCTCTTTCTCCTTCACCAGCATTGGTTGGGGCTGCTCCCTGGGGGCATTAATTCCGCAGTAGGCCTGGCCTGCCCCACAATACAGCGAGTTAGAGTGTACAGGGTGTCAAAGAGGGAGGACTCCTTATGCTAGAGCATGGGTTCATTCATTTATTTACTCATTCATTCCTTCATCCAACATGGTACTGGGCTTGCTACTGGGGACTCATGCTGAACACCACGCAATCCCTTCCAATAAGGGGTTCCCAGGTGAATGGGTTGAAGACAGGCAAACACATAATTACGTTGCAACACCATAAAAGCCATCATGGACTCATCAACGCGGAGGCATAATGCTGTCATTGAGAACAACCAGGAAGCAGTTCTGAGCTTAGTAACTTATGACAACAACTGCTTATCTTGCACAATAGAAGTTTAAACAACATCTAAATGGGATAATTCTTCACTTCTGATCTTTTAGACATCATTTCCCCCCTTTTTTTCCTGTTGACTGTGCTACTAAACAGCCCTATTTTATCTAGTTTAGGAATTAGGAATTCAGGATGTGGCTTCTTTTCTTCATGACTTTGGGAACAGCACAGGAAATGTTCTTGCCCACCCTGTGTGGGTATCTTTCTGCAGCCACAAAGCTAGCACCATCCTGGGGACAGGGGATTGCCTTGGGGATTCTGCCTTCTCTTCCTTCAAACTAGAAACTGTGACTCCGACATCAGAATAGGAGCCTCCTGAGCCCTGAGGCTCTCTGAGGGCCAGGGCTACTTCTTTGACATACACACACACACACACAGAGCTTGCCCCCCTCCCCTTTTTTCTCAAGATTTGAGAAGGATCCCTGTACAGGGCATTGGGTGCCATGTTGCCTCCCTGTATGGCCATTGGGGAAGGGATTTTGGGAAATCAGCTTCCTGATTTGAACTCATTTTTCTTACCCTTAGAAAAAGCCCTAGACTGATACTTCTTAAGGGCCTGTAGGGCCCAGTGAAGGAGGTGGAGGAGCTGGAGGTGGGGCAGGGCAGGGATGGAGGATTCTCCTTGGAGCCCAGACATGGCACCAGTGGCATTTTCACCCCCTAACAACGTCAGGCCAGAGACGCAGCCCCATCAGCCAGTGCCTGGGCCTTGTTCTTCCCCCACCCAAGCGGAAGTCAAGTTTCCATTCTCCATTCCTCCGTCCCACAGCCAGTCCCTCCTGGGCTTGCCTTGAGAGGTATGATTTATGGGGAGCAGGACATGCTCTGGGAGGAGAAGCCTGGGAAGAAGGCAAAGAGGCAAAGGCAGCTGCCTGTCTACTGCAGATCTGAACCCCTCCCACTCTTATTAATTCACACTTTCCTGGCCCTAAGCACCCTGGAGGGGCCATTTCTTTTTACCTGAAGTTGAGACAGGCATCTTGCTTGATTTACAGACTCAACGGGCAGGTGGCTCCTGGGCTGGTTGCTAAGGTATCTTTTAAATGGAAATCAGGGTGGAGAGATACCACATATATCGTGCCAGCCATCTGCTAAAAGTTGCCTCTTCTGTCTGGAACAGCTCGAGGTGGTTCTGACAGGGAGGAAGGGCCCAGGGGCTAAGGGAAGGGAGGGGGAAGAAAGGCCACTGGTGAGAGGAACATTTGTGGTCTCCAGTCTTCAAGCCAAGGAACAGGAACTTTCCTTTTCTGCTGCCATGTCCTTTATTTTTCCACTTTCTGGTCTCCTCTTTATTTTTCCTTTTGTTTTAAAAATAAAATCCCATCTGGAGACTGATTACAAAGCGTCAGCCTGGACCCACAACTCTATATTTATTGCCAGTGTATTTCTGAGTGTGTGTATGTGTGTGTAAGAGACGGACTCACCACCACCAGGGCCTGACAGGTGGGTCTTTCAGAGCCAATTAGGCCTCTGCTTCTGAGAACACCAGCGCTCCTTCCAGGTCTGTCCCCAAGCAAGAAACACAAGTGCCCAAATTTAGTCGAACAGTTGGGCCGTCACCAGTTACTAAGCAAACCCATAGTGGATGAAACCCGTTCCTCTGTGTACACCAGGCACTTGGAAGCCTCCAGAGAGGCCTCCTCTCTACTCTGAGACCACCTAGAGCCAGATGGTCCTCAGTTCAAATCATGATTCCTCCTAGATTATCTGGGAAACTAGGCAGACCCAAACCTCTTTGAAGGAGTCCCTGGGTAGCGCAAACAGTTAAGCACTCAGCTACTAGCCGAAAGGTTGGCAGTTTGAACCCACCTAGAGGCACAGAAGAAAGGCCTGGTGATCAGTACTTTCAAAATATCAGACACTGAAAACCTTATGGAACGTAGTTCTACTTTGACACACATGAGGTCACCATGAGTCAAAATGGATTCTGTGGCAACTGGCTTGGTATTTTTAAACCCCTTCGAACCTCATCTCCTAGAGTTTAAAATGGGAATAGCAGTATGCAGGGCCATAAGGTATGGTAGGGCAGGTTGCTCACTGCACAAGGTTGCTAAGGGGCACCTTCTGGGCTAATTGATAGTGCTCACCTTGCAGAGTAGTTGTGAAGACAGCATGAAGAAATCCAATCAAGAGAGGGAGGAGCCAGGTTTCTACCCTGGGTGAACTTCCAGGGACCCAGCTGAATCTCTTAGGTATTTTTTTCTTCCTCTCTCTGTTCCTCTGTTTCTGCCTCTCCTGGAAAACCCTTCTCTCCCCGCCCCCACACCCTATCCCCAGTCCTGGCTCATAGACATTCTGAGCAGACAAGCTCCTGGCTCCTCTGCATATAGATTCCTCCTATGAAGGCTGATTCTGACATTTGATACCAGCATCCATTTCACAGCCTCACTTCTGTTCCTGTGTGGGCACCTCTCCCAGCTTTGCCCACAAATAATCCTGCTGCCCTCCCACCCGCATTCATTTGTTCCTTTGCTCCTGATACCAGCCCTCTCCCTCTAATCTCCACCTCTCCTTGTTCCCCTCCACCACCTACAGCATTCTGGGATGCTTACAGCCACCTAGGTCTGGGGTTCCTCCTTCCAGCATTTGTTCAAATTCCTGCGGAAAAGAGAGTGCCACTCCCCACCCCATCCCGCCCCTGGATTTGCACTGATTACAAGTATCCATTGAGTCTCCTTGCCTCCCTCCCAACCTGGGGTTTAAGCTGCCTTTTGTTTGGCTGTTAGGGTAATATATTAAGCGACCATTCTCAGAATACAATTTTAATTAAGATTCAATAGTCATTCCTCTGTCAGTAATCTTCCACGCTGATTACTTAAAATATATTTACCCAGCTCTATTATGCCACAGCTTTGAATTCATTAGACGTTTGTTAATCCTCAACAAACTTCTTTTTTTTTTTAAATGTGTTTTTTTTTAGCGTAATCTGCAAGGACAAAACTATTTGAAACAATGGGGCCACTGCCTCTGAGGCTGTGGGTCTGCTCCCAAAGTGTCTGGGTCTTCTCTGCCTGCCGCCGCCACTGCTGTCCATCCCAAAAGGACATCACAGGACAAGGTGACCCATATGCTGTCCATACGGGTCAGCCCCCAAGGGCATAACTCAGGGTGGGAGAAGGGAGAGTAGAGAGAGGACCTGGAGGGACAAACTGAAGATACCCAACACACTAACAGCCTTGTTGGCTGTGGACCCAGCTGCGCCTGACCAACATCGTCGTTTCCTATGCGTACCTTGATATGAAAATATTGGAGAGTGATGCTTAGTCTTAGAACAGTACAGCATTTACTGACTAAGGCCCATAAGGAGGACAGCCTTTCACATGGGGCTATACGCTTTCAGAACATCGCCTTCCCCCGCCTCCTGCACACACACACATGCACACACAGCCACTTCCAGCTTAACTTGTAAGGGGCATCCTTGGGCACAGTGGTCTCTGTGCCCCCAGTGGGTTTAAAAAAAAAAATTGCCGTCTAGTTGATTCCAATTCGTGGCAACCCTACATGTTACAGAGTAGAACTGTTCCATAGGGTTTTTCCTAGGCTGTAATCTACAGAAGCAGATTGCCAGGCCTTTCTCCCGTGGAGACACTGGGTAAGTTTAAACCACCAATCTTTTGGTTAGCGGCTGAGTACAAACCATTTGTACCACCCAGGAACCTTTTCCTCTGTGGTTATGGGAGCTATTTCTTAACTCTACTTGAACAGACGCAGGTGTCCCTTAGAGAAAGGGCCTCCTTCCCTCGGTAGCCATGGTGAGCCTTGGGAGATGTAGCTGGAAAACACAGCCAGATGGCTGCCACAGGACGCTCCTTATGCTCCTGCTGGTGCCAAGCTGGTTTTCTCAGCTAAGCAGCCAAATGAACCCTGGACCGTGTTTGATACAGAACTCCTCAACTCGGTGACAATGCCAGAAACTCACTCCCAGTGTCATATTTCATTCATTCATTTATTCAGCAGATATTTATTGGGCACTTACTCTGAGCCAGGTGTGGTGCTGCGTGCTGAAGAGTCAGTGGTGGTTGGACAAGACAGATAAGGTCCTTGTCTTCTTGGAGTTATAGTCTAGGAAGGCAGCCAGGGAAATGATTAAGGGATTATAATTAAAAGCGTGATGAGTGATATTCAGTAAATGTTATTATTGTTAGTTGCTGTCGAATTGAGTCCAACTAATGGTGACTCCATGTGTAAAGAGTAAAACCGCTCCATAGGGTTTTCAAAGCTGTGAACTTTCAGAAGCAGATCACCAGGCCTTTCTTCCTAGGCACCTCTAGGTGGGCTTGAAGCACAAACCTTGCAGCTAGTAATCAAGCACTTAACCATTTGCTCCATGCTGAGACTGGGTTGGGCAAGTACGGGGTGATGAAGAGCAAATAGCGAGAGGGCTTAACCTGGTCTAGGTTTTGGAGAGGTTCCTGGAGTAGGTAGTATTTAAGTTGAGACCTGGAGGCAGAATTAGAGTTTAGCCAGGTAGGAATGGAGATAGGGGAAAAAGCCAGGCAGAGAAAAGAACATGTGGGAAGTCCTAGAGAAGAGCAAACACGGCATTTAAGGAGGTGAGAAAGGCCCAGTGTGGCAGGGCGTAAAGAGCAAAGGGTGGTAAAAGATAAGCTGGAGTAGGGGGCAGGGCCAGCTCTGCAAAGACTCCTTCTTGTGTTAAAGAGTAAGAAGAGGTCCTTGCAGATGGAGAAGATTCTTGTTTGTCTTAATAAGCCACAGCTAAGTATAGACCTAGATGGCCAGAGCATGTTTGAACACAGAGAAAGGTGGCAGGTGTAAAGCTTCCATATATAGACAACTCTGGTGGTGTAGTGGTTACGAGCTTGACTGCTATCCAAAAGGTTGGCAGTTCAAATCCACCAGCTGCTCCCTGAAAACCGTATGGGGCTGTTCTACTCTGTCCTATAGGGTCGCTATGAGTCAGAATTGACTCGACAGCAATGGGCTTGTTTTTTTGGGGGGGATGGATATACCTGGTGGGACCTGGGTCAAGGTGGGCTGGTCCTTCTCAGGTAGGAGTTTGATGAGAGCAGGGACTGAGCTGGGTAGGTGCTTGCTCATGGGGGGCCCAGAGCAGCACTGTGTATAATTAGGCACTTCAGTGAAAGCCTTTAATGTGAATGATAGTAATGAAGATGAAAAGACAATAAAAGAAATCTTCTAGAACAGAGCTCAGCAAACTTTTTCTGTAAAGGCACAGATAGTAAATATCTTAGGCTTTGAGAGCCATGGGATATCAGTCCCAACAACTCACCTCTGCCACTGTTGCAGGAAAGAAGTAATAGACAGTATGTAAAGAAATTAGCATGGCTATGTTCCAATAAAACTTTATTAACAAAAACAGCCAGAGGGCTGGATTTGGTCCATGGACTCCAGTTAGCCAACCCCTGCTACAACAAATGTGGCTAATGAACACCTGAAATGTGCTGTAGGTGTAAAACACACCAAATTTTGAAGACTTATCAAACAAAACCAGTTGCTGTTGAGTTGATTCTGACTCATAGTGAACCTATAGCACAGAGTAGAACTGCCCCATAGGGTTTCCAAGGAGCAGCTGGTGGATTCAAACTGCTGAACTTTTGGTTAACAGCTGGGCTCTTAACCACTGCGCCACCAGGGCTCTTTTGAAGACTTAGTACAAATAAAAGAATGTAAAATACGTCAATATTTTTTTTTACATTGATTACGTGCTGAAAGAGTAATGTTTTGGATACAGTGGGTTATCAAAATTAATTTCGCCTGTTTTTTTTAACTTTTTTTTTTTTTAATATGGCCACTAGCAAATTTAAAATTACATTTCTGGCTCATATTATATTTCTATTGGGCAGCACTGCTCTAGAACAACATCTTTCTTTTTTTTTCCAAGTGAAATACAAGTTAGGACCTAAAGAGTCCCAGACAGGCAATTTACTCTTCAAGAGACACAAATATGGAATTTGAATTTGCACAATAAAGTAATATCTGATTGGAATAGGTTTCTAATTGAATATATGTGTGTGTGTATTTTTTTATCAGCTAGTTTTTTTTTTTTTTTTGTCTGTATCTGCTCCTCCAACTGGGATCTGTGGTGCTCTGCTTCCTCAAGCTATTAAAAGCTGTTGCTCAAAAAAGGACTGTCTTCAGTGGGGGAAAAAAAAAATTGTAATGCAGAATTAAACATTAATCCAATTTCTTTACTGCAGCAGAATTTCTCAACCCTTCTGAACTCACTAATGTTTATAGAGCTTCTGCAAGAGGAGAGAGAGTAGGCAGCGCTTCCCCAACTTATTGGCTTCAGAAGCCTTTTTTTTTTTTTTTTTTGCTGAGCCCTAATTAACACTCCTAGAAGGCAATTTGAGGAATGCTGGTCTGCATGACGATATACAACCAGTGTGCATGATTTTCCGAAAGTCCAACTCAATTGGCTGTTTTTAGCGCTACATAAATAGAGCCACAGTTGGTATAACATGGAATAGTGAGAAAGCTGTAAGCTTGGGAGGCATGAAGCCCCAGGCCAAACTGCTGCTTCTAGATATTCATTCCCTAGATATTGATTCATGCAAAAGCAACTACTATGTGTGGGCAGTGTTTAGGTCCTGGATATATAGAGGTATACAGCTCCGACAGATGCTATTCCCTAAGGCAGACGGTGTGAGGGAGGGAGCTCTTGACAGAGGTGTTAGGAAGTCGCCTCCTGGCCCTGACCTTGTGTCCCTCCCTTCCAGGCGCCGCGGCCTGAGTGACCAGACCATGGAGACCCTGCTTGGTGGCCTGCTGGCGTTTGGCATGGCGTTTGCCGTGGTCGACGCCTGTCCCAAGTACTGTGTCTGCCAGAATCTGTCTGAGTCACTGGGGACCCTGTGCCCCTCCAAGGGGCTGCTCTTCGTGCCCCCTGACATTGATCGGCGCACGGTGGAGCTGCGCCTGGGTGGCAACTTCATCATCCACATCGGCCGCCAGGACTTCGCCAACATGACGGGGCTGGTGGACCTGACCCTATCCAGGAACACCATCAGTCACATCCAGCCCTTCTCCTTCCTGGACCTCGAGAGCCTCCGCTCCCTGCACCTCGACAGCAACCGGCTGCCCAGCCTCGGGGAGGACACCCTCCGGGGCCTGGTCAACCTGCAGCACCTCATTGTCAACAACAACCAGCTGGGCGGCATCGCGGATGAAGCCTTTGAGGACTTCCTGCTGACGCTGGAGGACCTGGACCTCTCCTACAACAACCTCCATGGCCTGCCCTGGGACTCCGTGCGGCGCATGGTCAACCTCCACCAGCTGAGCCTGGACCACAACCTGCTGGACCACATCGCCGAGGGCACCTTCGCCGACCTGCAGAAACTGGCCCGCCTCGACCTCACCTCCAACCGGCTGCAGAAGCTGCCCCCAGACCCCATCTTCACCCGCTCTCAGGCCTTTGCTCTGACTGCCACGCCCTTTGCCCCACCCTTGTCCTTCAGTTTCGGGGGGAACCCGCTGCACTGCAACTGCGAGCTTCTCTGGCTGCGGAGGCTTGAGCGGGATGATGACCTGGAGACCTGTGGCTCCCCAGGGGGCCTCAAGGGCCGGTATTTCTGGCATGTGCGCGAGGAGGAGTTCATGTGCACGCCGCCTGTCATCACCCGGCACACGCACAAGCTCCTGGTTCTGGAGGGCCAGGCCGCCACGCTGAAGTGCAAGGCCATTGGGGACCCCAGCCCCCTCATCCACTGGGTGGCCCCCGATGACCGCCTGATGGGGAACTCGTCCAGGACTGCCGTGTACGACAATGGCACCCTGGACATCCTTATCACCACGTCTCAGGACAGCGGTGCCTTCACCTGCATTGCCGCCAATGCCGCCGGAGAGGCCACGGCCGCCGTGGAGGTGTCCATTGTCCAGCTGCCACACCTCAGCAACAGCACCAGCCGCACCGCACCCCCCAAGTCCCGCCTCTCAGACATCACTGGCTCCAGCAAGACCAGCCGAGGAGGAGGCGGCAGCAGTGGGGGCGGGGAACCTCCCAAGAGCCCCCCTGAAAGGGCTGTGCTTGTGTCTGATGTGACCACCACCTCGGCCCTGGTCAAGTGGTCAGTCAGCAAGTCAGCCCCCCGGGTGAAGATGTACCAGCTGCAGTACAACTGCTCCGACGATGAGGTACTGATTTACAGGTGAGCTAGAGGGTACGGCAAAGGTGGGGCGGGGGAGGGGTGTCCGGCTGGGGAAGGAGGAGGGGACGGGGAGGGGGAAGCTTTTGAGGTGTTCCCACCTCTCTCTCACCCACAAAGGTGTCTGTGGGGATCCTGGGCAAAACGTGCCATAAGCCCTCAGGACTCTCCTGCAGGTAAGAGGAAGTAGAAAGAACATCAACTACACAGGTTTAAGGAGAGCAGAACTCATACATGGGCAGGTCAAAGGGACATGTGTGAAGAGGGACCAGGCCTCCCACGTGGGTGGCTGTGGTAGGTGGTTCTGTGGCTATGAGCCTCAGAACTTCCTGTTTTGAGCCCCACTAGAGGACACACAAGGGCAATGAGTAGAACCTCTTGACCAAAGGATCAGACTCCTCTAAGGAGGAATGAATTTAGCCTTCACCTGGACTTGTATGAAATAGTGGTTAAAGCTTTGAGATCAGAAGGAGTGGAATTCAAACCATGGCTCTGCCATTTGCTAGTCATTTAATTTTTCTAGCCTGCCTCAGTTTCCTTATCTGTAAAATGAGGATGATACATACCAGACTTACTTTGGACACACTGTTGCAGGAAATTGGCCCAACTCAAACAGGCTTTAAAAAAAACAAAAGAAAAAGGGAGGGGGAATTTGTTGGTTCGTATAATTGACAATTTAGGGAGCTTCTTCAGGCTCAGCTGGATTGAAGTCTCCCCAGAAAATGTGTTGGTGTCTCAAAGTTTCTTGTTGCTGTGTTAGTTGCCAGTGAGTCAATTCCAACTCATGGTGACACCATGTGTGCAGTGTAGAACTGCTCCATAGGGTTTTCAAGGCTGTGACCTTTCAGAAGCAGATTGCCAGGACTTTCTCCCAAGGCACCTCTGGGTGGGTTTGAATCGCCAACCTTTTGGCTAGTAGCTGAGCGCTTAACTATTTGCGCCACCCAGGGACTCCCAGAGTTTCTTACCTTCCCTAAATTTTGTTCTCCTCTGGGTTGGCTTCACCTTCAGGCAGCTTCTATCCTCTGAGCAGCCCCTGACGGCTCCTCTTAGCAGCCCTAGAGGGAAGCGGGCATCTCTTTCCCAAATGGTCCCACAGAAGTCCCGGAAGAGCTCTGATTAGACAAAGCAGGTCACATGAGCCCCTGGAGCTTAGAGGTGATGTCATCCTGCCCACCTGTACTGACCTCTCTGGGCTTCAGTGTCTCCCTCTGGAAATGGAGACAATGATGTTGACCTGGTAAAGTTGCTGTGAGGATCAAGGGGTCACCTCCTAGGCCTGGAGGAAAGGGGTTTAAGACTGGACAGCTGCAGTGGAATTGCCTAAGTCATTCAGAGGGAGGAAGGAGCTCACAGAGTGAGACAGAAGGCCCCTCCCCTTCCTGCCTTAGTTCCTATTAACAGGAAGGATACACTCTAGAATCTTACCACTCAAGGACTGCATGATTTTTATTGAAATCCTACGTGGTTTATTTTATGCACTCAAAACAATTATTCTAAGAAGGGATCCCATCGACTTTATCAGACCGCCAAAGGGCCCATGGTGCAAGAGAGGTCAAGAACTGCTGGATCCATTGTTAAGATTTCTTCCAGCTTTGAGTTTCTGAGTTGATGAGTCTCTGGAACAGGGCAGGTGGGGGAGAAGAGCACATACGGAAGGCATTCATTCACTGAATAGAGTCCATGTGATTGAGGGGGCACTGTGTGCCACGGAAACTATTGTGGAGGCCATGGGCCACCCAGTGCCACTGTGGTGGAACTAAGGAACCTCCCTAACTTGGCATCTGCTTGGCTTGTCCGGATAGCAGCTCCATTTCTCAGGATGTAGAGAAAGCAGCATTTGAACTTAACTTAAATAGACACACATGCATGCATGCAATATATATGCATATCTATTATTCAACTCAAACATACATATATATATTTTTGTAATTATAAAAATAAGTCTGTAGAAAATCTCAAAAGCAGCATTAAAACTTAAATACACACACATGTGCACATGCGCATGTATATATACGTATATGTTATTAAACTCAAATATAGATTCATATATATATTTATAATTATAAAAAAATAGAAAATTTGGAAATCAGCATTAGAACTTAAATACATACACACACATATTTACATATATATTATTAAAATTAAATATATATACTATATATGTATTTTTCTAATTATAAAAGCAATAATAGTCTTTGTAAAAAATTTCAAAAGCAGCATTAGAACTTAACCTAAATACACACACATATACACACATATATATACATATCGGAGCCCTGGTAGCGCAATGGTTGAGAGCTCAGCTGCTAACCAAAAGGTCAGCAGTTTGAATCTACCAGCCATTCCTTGGAAACCCTATGGGGCAGCTCTACTCTGTCCTATAGGGTCACTATGAGTCAGAATCGACTGGACAGCAACTTTTTTATATACATATTATTAAATTTAAATACATATACATATATGTATTTGTCTAATTATAATAGTAATGCATATTCCATGTAGAAAATTTGGAAAGCTGAAAAAATTATAAAGAGGAAAATAAAAATCACCTGTAATCCCACCAGCCAAAGTAACCAGAGACATTTGGAAAGTGAGTTTTACTTAAATCCAAAACAATATTTATTATCACTCTAGCATGCACTTTGGTATCATAATTCTTTCCACTCAACATTATAGCTTGCTTAGTTCCCATAGTATTAAACATTTTTCATTTCTCTGTATCCTAATTTATTTAACCAATCCTCTATTGTTGGATATTTAGTTGGTTTCTTGTTTTTCAATATTAAAAATAACACAGCAATGGGTATCTTTATACATAAATGTATTTGTGCAACTTCAATAACTTCTTTAGCTTGTTTTCCAAGGAGTTCAATTATAGGTTTAAGGAGTAAATTATAACCCTTATGCATGACATATAAATATTTATGTAGCCTCTCACTAGTGGGAGGCAACAGTGCTCACTTTGACCACGGCTTTGCCAATACTGAATATGTAATTACTTTCATCTCTGCCAATTTGATAGGTGAAAAATGGAACGTGGTTTAATTTGCATTTGTTTGATAACGTGTGAGACTCACCTTTTGAAAATTAGTGTATTTCTTTGCTCATGAATTTATTATATAGTCCAGACTTTGATAAAAACTGTAAAGGTGAAAAGCTACCAGTTCTGTGTCTTGCAAGAGCATAGAGTGAAGGGAAATGCAATTTGTAAGAGGGGAAAGGAGATGTCAGCACACTGTGATGGCTGAAGGGACGCCCCTCCCTGGGGGTCTTGGAAATACTGGGAGGGGTAGAGGAGAGGGGAGAGGCTGTGCTCAAACTGCTTTTATCTGATGATTGAGAACCTGGAGTCACTAGGTTTATAAATATAATATGCAAATAAAATGGGAGCATGAGAAACCTTGGAATAAAAAAATGCAGGTAACAGTGGTGACTTCCTTTGAGGATGGCCAATGAGGCTCAGCTCTCCAAATAGTGCAGGCACATAGAAAGCGATCAACGAATAGCAAAACCCGGTTGCCGTTGACTTGGCCCTCACTCATGGCACCCCTATGTGTGTCAGAGTAGAACTGTGCTCCAAAGGGTTTTTAGTGGCTGATTTTTCAGAAGTAGATCACCAGGCCTTTCTTCTGAAGCTCCTCAGGGTGAACTTGAGCTTCCCACCTTTTGGTTAGCCACCGAGAACTTCAACCATTTGCACCACCTAGGAACTCCTCAAAGAATACAAATTATTATTATTAGAAGTAGTAGTAGTAGTGAGAGTAATTGTAGGATAAAGTAAGGCCATTATCTTGTCTGTCATCCCAGTTAAGGAAACAGAAGAGGAAGATCAGCTATACCATGCAGTCTTTAAGGCAGATTTCTAAAACTTTAGAGAAAAAGGTAAGTGTGAGCCTGTAGTCAGATAATAGCCACAACAATAGTTAGCCAACATTGCAAGCTACTTGTGTGCTTGGTATTGAGCTTTACAAACAGTATCTCATTTAAGAGCTTGGCCACTAGCCACAAGGTTGTCTGTTCAAGCCCACTCAGCAGCACCAAAAGAGAAAGACCTGGCAATCTGCTTCCATGAAGATTACAGCCTAAAAACCCTTTGGGGCTGTTCTACTCTGTCACATGGCGTCACCATGAGTCAAAATCTACTCAACGGCACCTAATAACATACACACCAAAGAAGCCTTGGTGGTGCAATGGTTAAGCTCTTGGCTGCTACCGATAGGTTGCTGGTTCAAACCCACCCAGTGGCTCTGGGGCAGAAAGACCAGGTGATGTGTTCCTGTAAAGATTACAGCCTAGGAAACCCTCTAGGGCAGTTCTATTTTATCATGTAGGGTTGCTTTCAGTTGGAATCGACTTAACAGCACACAGCAAAAACAACATACACACCAAGAGGTAATAAAGCCGAGGCTGAGAGAATTAAACACTCGCCCAAAGTCTCGCAGACAGAAGGAGGCAAGGCTGCAATTTGAACCCATGCTTTCTGGCTTCAGTGCCCAGACTCAACCACTGTGGTCTTGATGCCCGTGTGCTAAAAGTGAATATGGCTTAGGAAAAGCTGGATATTTAAGAAATAAAGTGTAGATTTTTAGAAAATAAATAGTCCCCAGAAGAAAGAGAAGAAGCCAACAGGTTGCACAGTAGCTCTCTGATGCATTCAGATTTTAACAAGATGTGCAAAGGGAAGGAGGGAAGGCCTGCATCCAAAGATGAATATTAAAGAGGCGTACACACCACACAGAAAAGGCTAAAGGTGGCCAAAAAGGGCTTTTTAATCCATGTTCATAGCAAGAAGAAAAACTGACAAAGGTCTGCTGGTTGAGAAAGAGGTTGCAATGAGAGTAGACAAGAGCTAGCAGGAAAAGTCCATTCTGCTTCCATCTTCCCCAGCAAGGAGAACAGCAGCAGCAATAACAGTATTAATCTGCATGAGATCTTGCTTACACCATGTGCTCTTCTAACTTGGGTGTCCTTGGGTGGGGCAAAAGGTTAACATGCTCAGCTGCTAACCAAAAAGTTGGAGGTTCGAGTCCACCCAGAGGTGCCTCAGAAGAAAGGCCTAGTGATCGACTTCTGAAATATCAGCCACTGGAAACCCTGTGGAGCACAGTTCTATTCTGACAGTGGGGTCGCCGTGAGTTGGAGTAGACTCGACGGCAACTGGAAATAAAAAATTCTAACGTGTTTAGTTCTCAGAAACCCCCAGGAAGTAAGAACGACCATTATTCCACTTTACAAGTAAGAAACTTGTCCAAGGTTTCACAGAAGGTAAGTAGCAGAGCCAGAATTTGAATCCAGGCAGCCTGTGTGTTTGACCAGAGTCTCAACCTGCGAAGAACAAGACCAATACTATGGAAAGGAAACTGAAGCCCAGCAGAGAGGCATTGCACTGCCATACTGGTGTTCTGGTCCCCAGGCTAAACAAACATGTAGGCGAGGTTTTTCCAAGCCTGTGGTATTGACCCCGAGATAGCATGGGCAGAAAGAGAGATGCCTAAAGACTGGAAAAGGGCAACTAGAAGAGCATAGCTACTAGTTCCTGTAAAATTCTAGAAAGGATTTCTCAATGGATGACTGTGAGCCTGTGGAAAAGAATGCTAAGTGCCAGAACACGACATGGGTTCTGTAATTGTAAAGATTGTGTGTCATCTTGGCTGGGCCATGATTCTCAGTGATTTGGCAGTTATGATATAGTTTGGCAGTCGCATAATGATGTAATCATGTCCATGATGAGATCTGATATAATGTGATCACCTCCATGATGGGATCTGCTGTGAGTAGCCAATCGCTTGAAAGGGAGTTTCCTTAGGGGTATGGCCTGCATCCAAGACAGGTGGACTTTCTGGCAAGGCTTGTCGGCTTTTCGTCACTCTGGATCCTGCAGCTGGTTCGTCTGACCTCTGGTTCTTGGGACTTGAGCTAGCAGTTTACCTGCTGTCTTGCCTCTTGGTCTTGGGATTTGTCAGTCTTGGAGCCTGTGGCGAGCCAGAGCCCTGCTGTCTGACCTGCCAATCTTGGGTTCGCCCGCTCCTGAGGCTACATAAGTCAGGAGAAGCCTCTAGTCTGACCCACAGACCCGGGACTTTCCAGCTTCTACAACCATGTGAGCCATTTCCTTGATATAAATCTCTCTGTATATTTATACACTTTACTACTTTTGCTTTTCTAGAGGACCTAGCCTAAGACAGTTTCACTAGGGGAAAATCCTGCCAAATTATTGCGCTATATCCTCAGGAGACACTGTGGGCCAGTAATTCTCAACCTTTTCTCTGCTCCTTGTCATTCACAAGGGCGAGGCTCATCAATAACATCCCTCCTTACACAGTGATTCTCTACTACAGCCCGCCCCCACCCATCACACTAGGGATTGGACTAGAATCTCTGGGGTGGCAGGTACAGTTGAAAAACATTCTAGAAGTTTCCAATGGCTGTGAGTCACTACCAGAAACAGAGAGCATCACAATTTTATAGGACATTTGACAAAATCTCACGCTCTTTAAGAACAAAATGGAGAAATGCGAGCTGGTGAAGTAACTGTAACTGGATGAAGAACCAGATTGATTAATAAATTGATAGGAACATGCAAGAAAGCCTCTGGTTTGTGCACTAATGTCTGCCTCCATCTCTGTACTTCTCGATATGTTTTCTTATTGACATGGATAAAGACACAGAAGACATGCTTGGCAAATTGGCATATCCACAAAAATAGGAACACTAACCAATATAATCAACGACAGAACAAAATTTTAAATGATATTGATAAAATAGTACTTTGTACTAAAATCAGTGCCATGAATTTTGGTTCAAGGAATCAATTGCACAAGTTCAAAGTGAGGAAAATCTGGCTTGCCTGGAATTTTATGAGTCATAGGCTCAGAGTTTTAGCTAACTTCAAGGACAGCATGGCCACAAAGTGATGGAGCTGCTGAAAGACTCATATAATCTTTGGCTGTGTTAATCGAAGTATAGGGCTCAGATCATGGGAGGTTATGAGTCTACTGAGTTATCAGAGCTGGTTAGAGCACAGCTGTACTATGTTTAATACAGATGGCACGGTCTTAAGAGTCATGTTTACAAACTGCAATGCAGTCAGAGGTCAGTTGATGAGAATGGGATTCTGGAAGTTCATGTGAGATGGGTGAAGGTTATCTTGGAGATGAAAGGACTTAAAAAAGAAGTTATAGATCTCTTAACTTACTTGAAGAATTTATGAGTAAAAGAGGGGAAAACACACACACAAGTAGACATTGGGCCTGTATTTAAAAAAATAGTCCAATCAGCAGCAGCCTTTTGTTGCTCTTACCATCTGGTAGTGAAATAATTTGGCTTTGTATCTATCTCCCTCTCTGGCGTGTGTGCTTATCTCTGTACCCCCAACCCCTTACAAGTCCTGGCCCCCAAAAGCTATTCAGTCAACATTCAGTGAGCAGAACAGATGGAAATGAGCATCAGAGCCACCCAGGAGCAGCACAAGTAAGAGCTCTCACAAAGTAGTGAGCTGCCTGCACCGGAAAGGTTCAAGCAGAACTGGGCTGCCTCCGTGTCAGGGTTACTGAGTGAGCAGCCTGGCTGCAGACAGGAGTGGAATCATTGGACTTAAATGGTCCCTTCCCTGATAGTTACGAATCCGCTTAAGATTTTCATCATCCCGTGATCAAGACAATGTGGCTGCCGCTGTTGCTAAATCCATACGCTTTTACCAGTTGAGACCACAAGGGCAACTTGCCAGGGTTAGGGTGCCCTGTCTCTTATAGGAGTTTGAGCCCCAGGACCTGAGGTCAGAGACAGGGACCTTGGCAGAGCCTCAGTGAGTCCAAGCAGACCTGGACACAAGTCATGGACAGGTCACCATCAACCACCCCAACGTCCTGTGGAAGCCTTGGGAGGCTGTGAGCAGGGTCTGAAAGCATCAGGAGCTATTCTCCACACCAGGACGGGGCAGCAGAGGCATGGGTGACCCCAAGTCATGGATGACTAGAAAGGATTTGAATTTGGCTATGGAATAGAGTCTTGCTCTTTTATCAGATACTTAGTCCCTTGATTATCTAATGGTCCTAGCTGACCTCCCGAGGCATTGCCTTTGCTGAGTACACCTGGTTAAGCCCTGCAGTCTAGACTGTGTCCTGTGTAACTGGGGAGGGCTGACTATTCCATCTCTCAACCCCAGAGCCTGCCCTTTCATCAGTGAGAGGAGAAAATAAGGGAGACGGAAGGGTGGGGAGAGGCTATAAAGAAGGAGGCCTCCTCTGCCCTCCTCCCCACTACCAGGAGAGGGTAACAGCCCATCTCAGCCGGGCCTCATCCCTGGTGTAACATGGAAAGTTAAGTGCCCTGCATGTCATTATCAGCCCAAGTGACATTCACAAACACTTGTCTCCAAAAGTCATCAAGAACATCTGTCACCAATGTGATGTTACAACAGTCCCCGGGGGGGCCAGGGAAACAGCAAGCATGCTTCTAAAGCTCAGTGTGGAATTAGCCAGGAGGCAGCCTTGTCTTCCTGTTGCTTATTATGCTGCGATCATTTCCATGCAGGGAAAGGGGCGAGTTGTGAGGAGAGAGACCCTGAAGTTAGGGGAAGAGGGGACCTACCCTATCTCCACCATGCTCTGTCTACAGGTACCCCTCTCCAATGCCATCGTCTTCCATAACGTCAGACATATCTCCCACCCTAAGATGACTGTTGTTAGTTGGCGTCGAGTCAGCTCAGATTCATGACGACCCCATGTAACAGAACCAAATGTTGCCTGGATCTATGCCATCTTCATGATCGTCGGTATGTATGGGTCCATTGTTACTTCTGGTTCTAGGGAGGGGCCAGGTTTGTCCCCACCTGTCTGTCAGTTTGTCAAACTTTGGTGGCATGTGTGTTGCTGTGATGCTGGAAGCTATGCTACTGATGTTTCAAATACCAGCATGGTCTGCCATGGTGGACAGGTTTCAGCAGAGCTACCAGATTAAGACAGACTAGAAAGAAAGGCCTGGCTAACTACTTCCAAAAATTAGCCAATGAAAACCCTGGGAGACTGGACCACTCTACTTAGTTTTGTGGAGCTGGCTGGGGCTTCTTCTACTGCTGCTCTTTCTCCCATCTGGGAAAAGGACAAAAGGGCAGATTCAACTAGTTTTCACCCCATCAGGGTCTTATAAACCAACACCTTAGTAGACACCTGCACCCCACCCTATGAAAATACAGTCATCTTGGCATGGAAGAAGATTTACTAATGACCCTGTGATCCCTGGGGACAGGAGAAGAGACTGATACAAACAGGTGTTCTCCAAAAGGAGGGGACAGGCCAGGTATAGGACCTGCCATCTAAGCAGGAAAAAGGTTCTTATACACAGCTACTTCTTCTGACACCCCGGCTTCTACCGAAGGGGCAAGTTAAGCCCCACAGACAAAGGAACTAAAACGCATAAAGAAGAATAGGGGTGGATGGGGAAGAGAGGCAGCTCCCTGGTCAGAGCCCAAATCAAAATCAGCCTGCTGTGGATTTTAGAGTTTTCTAAATTCCTTTCATGCTGTTTGACTATTGACACCTGACATCCTCAAGTGGGGATGCACAGGACAAATAATATCGTGCCCATTTTATAGATGGTGAAATCAAGTCTCAAAAGAACGGAGCAGATTTCTCCAGGTTACACAAAAAAGACTAGAAATGTGGCCTCCACATCCAAAGCCCTTTTCACGGTGCCTTGTACTGTGCTGGGCGGCACCTCTCACCAACACTCCAAGGAGTTCGTGCTAAGGATGGAGACTTGGGGTGGGGGCACCAAATGTAACTTCTCTTTCTGGGAAGAACTGGGTAACCACCTGGGAGCCTTCTGGAATGTTCTCTTTCAGCTTTAGTTGCTCCCCGACGTTTCTAATTCCAGCCGTGTTGGAGCAAAGGGAATAGGGTTCCATAGAGAACCTAGGTTCCCACTCAGAACAGTCACCTGGGACCAGCCAGCAGGTCTCAGCAGGCCAGCCATTGTGAAATGAGAAAGGCGGTGTCGGTATCGCAGAGAAAAAGGAACCTGGAGTCAGAAGTCCAAGGTAGCAACTAGGATGCACAGAAAACTCAACATCACATGACTTAAATTCATAAAGTTTATATCTCTCGTGTAAAAGACATCCCGAGGTAGAGACCTCAGGCCTGGCTTTCTGGGCAGCATGGCCATCAGGGGCCCAGCTCCTTCTGTCTTTCTGCTCCGCCGTTCTCAGCTCACGGGTTCTGTCCTTAAGGTCGCCAAGATGGCTGCTGGAGCTCTAGCTATCGGATCTCCCTTTTATGCAGCAGAACGGATGAAAGGCAGAAGGGCCTAGGGCAAGGGGGGCTTTCTCAGAAGTCCCACCTAATTACTTCCACTCTTTAAAAACCTTACTCCAAGAAAGCTGCAAGCCTGGAAAAGGACATGATGAGGTTTTATGAGATCAAAATATAAGGTGTAATTCCTTTCAGGAATATTTGCTGTTAATTGGCCATGACTATCTGCAGGGGAGGCTGGGACACGTTTTTGGGTTTTTTCGTCTTGTTGCAACTATGCACGATGCATTCCCAGTAATATAGGGAAGATGTGGAAGTAGCTAGTACTTCCACAACTTGGGTTGTGGGTTTATGAGTCATTTCTGAGTCAGGAGAGCACAGGCAAATCATTTCACTGCTCTCAGTCTCCATTTTCTCATCTGTAAAATAGGAACAGAGATTTCTTTCTGCACACTTCATAAGACTGTGGTGAGGACCGAATGGGTCGTGCATGCAAAAGAGTATCCTCCGTAGGCAACTGTGAGCTACTGGATGCGTGTTAGTAGTTGTTGTTATTAGGAGCCGACCCGCTTTCCCTTGTGGGTCTGCTCTATCCCTTGTGGGTCCCCTCTATCCCTTGTGGGTCCCCTCTTCTAGACCTTGTTCCCCAGGCTGTCTCTTACATCTCCATTCTTCACAAGCCTTACTCCAAGAGAGCTGTGAACCTGGAGAGTGATTTGATGAGGTCTTAAGAGATCAAGGCATAAGGTGTAACCCCTTTCAGGAACATTTACTGTCCAATCAGGAGCTCTGAAAGACTCAAAGGAGTGGATATCTAATAGTGGAATTTCAAAACGGACAGCAGGCTTGTGCACAGGGAGACATTTTTCAGGGGTGCCTTCCAAGAGAGTCTCAAATCATGTCACTACCTTCTCTTCCTGCCCCTCTCACTCTAAGCAAGAAGGTGACAGCCGTCGGATTCACGAACCTTCAGGGAATCTGTTCAGAGGTGACTAATTTCTCGACATGTCATTCCCTCCTCACTTTCAAACAGCTCTGGCTAGATATGTCTCTGAAGATAGAAAGAATTACCGAGAGGGAAGGGATTACAGAGAGCATCCCGTCTGCTTCCCTTCTGAAATGTGGCTTTTTCCCTTCTAGTAAGAATCATAGAACCAACCTCCTGTTAATTTTATATGTTTGGTTAGCTTGGGGGTGGAGAGTATTGTTTATTTCAGATCAGGAAAATACCTAGAAGGTTTACAGAGGGAGGGATGGGCCAGGAGGAGCGTCTGGGACTTGGGAGATGGTGTTCATGGTGACTGTCATGGGCATGACACCAAGCACTCATCTGACAATTAGACTTTCCCAGGCACTTTCCTCCTGTGCCGCTGGGGGCGAACAACAGCTCCGGGGCAGGGGCAGTGGAACCCAGGGGTTCTGACCCCAAGCTGAGGCTTCCCCATACCACTTTTCCACAGCCCTGGCTGCACATTGGAATCCACTTGCCAAGAAAGTCTGAGTCAACTTGGGGTATCGTCTGGACATGAGTGTTTTTAAAGCGCTGCGGAGATTCTGATGTGCATTCAGGGTGCAAACCACTGGGTGATTCATGCCGCTGAGTCCAGGGAAACGAGGGGCTTGGGAAGCACTGGTGGGCAGAGCTGCTGCAAATCCCGCGGCTGGGGGTTGGGTCTGTGAACTCCTGGTGCAGAAGCCAGGAAGACCTGAGTTCCTATCCTGTCTCTAGCACGCAGTAGGCATTCACCCCTCTAAGACTTGGTTGCTTCATCTGTAACACTGGAATAAAAACCTCTTCTACATGAGGTTACCTCCAAAGAGATAAAGTCTATGGAGACACTTTGGAAACAAAAGCACCATGTGTATTGTAGTTGCTAGAGTCATTCTTCTTAACCATAAGCAGAGTGTAGAGAGGTTCATACAAGGAGAATGGTATCAGGGACTCCAGATGTGGGCTGTTGTTATTTCCAGACCCCTCTGTCTCCTTCTCCGAGCCTCAGATTTCTCACCTGCAGAAAGAGAATAATAACTGTCCTACCAAACTTACAAGGTTGTTATGAAATTGGAAGGAGTCGCCAGGCATGAAATAAGAGCATCTTCATAAAGTATAAAGTGCTCCTAGTAGCAGAGATCTGACCACAAGGGCTTAACCAAATTTGGGGTTTGTTTCTGTCATGTCAAAGGATTCCAGAGGGAGGTAGTTCAGGGCTGGAATGAGGGCTTCATGGACATCAGGGACTGAGGCTTCTTCTGAATGTCGATTGCACGACCTTTAAGGCATGGCTCCCACCTCCAAGCTTGCTGACAGAGACCCTCCAGCTGGTAGTTTCTCTGGCATGCCCGGCCCACAGGGAGTTGACATCCCCAAGAGCAGCCCTCAATCTAGGACAGTGCAAGCTGATCATTAATACTTCACTGACTCACCCCTGGGGGAAGAGGGAAGAGGACAACTCTGAGGTGTGTTCTATGCAGTCTCCCAAAGGTCCCCGGTGGGACTGAGCCCCAGTTGCCCACAGCGGTAACCTGCTTAGTAAATCACCCTGTATTAGCTTCTTTCCCCATTTCCTTACCAGAGCTGCCTGGACCTACCTCCCAAGTAAACTGCTTGTACTGTAATCCTTGTCTCAGAGTCTGCTTCCAGACAACCCAAACTCAGATAGATAGCCACCAACCTCCCCAATGACTCAGCCTTCCAGAAGTCCCACCCAACAACTTCTGCTTGTGTCTTGTGTTTCCTCCAACCGGCAGTGGAGGCTGAGAAAGGTAGTGATTTGTCCAGGCTCATTTCCTCCCCCAGTAAAATCAGGATTCTGCCAGGATGGTAGAGAGGAGAATGGGTGCTGGGAGGCATATGACCACCACAGAGTTGTATGGACAAAAGGCATTATTGTCATTAACGTTTTTTGGCACCTGCCCACAAGATCCTAGCAACCAGTAACCAGTTTGTAGATGAGGCCCCCATAGGAAGGAAGCTAATCTGGGCTGCTTTTCTGTCTCGCTGAGAGTGTTCTCATCTCATCTCTGGGGACACTGAGACACAGTGAGAAGCAAAGAGGGATGTGGCAGGGCTTGCCACTTAGGCCTGTGGTCCAGCAGGTGCGTGTCTGACAGGTGGGAGTGGGCACCCTGTGGGGGACAGAGGTTCCAGGATGGAGTCAAATGAATGCCCAGCATCTTCAGAGTCTCAGAGGTGGGTGGGGGGTGGTGGTGAGCGGACAGCATCACAACATGACGCCAAATGGTAGAATGTGATGGGCCTCAGGGTGAAGACAGGGCCACTCAGATGTGCAATGAGGATGAACCAGCTCAATATTTATTTACACAGCAGAGCTATTTCTAGCTGGAGGGGGGAGCTCCAAAGATAGGCCTGGACTTGTTCTGTGGCTGTGGGGCTGATGCCGTGGATGGGAGTCTGAATTCAGACATGGGAATTCACTTCTGTTGCATAGTAAAGATAGTAAGGTGATGCAATTAAACATCAAAGAGATCTATTAAACACTTAGCCTTCTAACCAGGTACTTAGTTAGCAATGGTACTAAGTTAAGGAGCTTTTCAGTTATTAACCTCCCAAAGTTTAAAATGTAAATGAATTGCTTGCCCAACTTTGTCCACTTGAGCTTTTTCATAAGCTGACGGAAGTGAATTCACATGCCTGAGGTGAGAGGGGTGTATTCTGGGGGAACTTTTGGGAACAAGTGGAGTGTAAGTTGTGTCTTGGGGTACAAGTGGAACTTGGAAGGAAGAGGGAGGGGGTAGCTGCTTTAGATAGAACCAGTGAAGAAAGAGGCAGAGGTAGGAATGAGCTGGCCTGGTCAAGGACCAATGAGGACACCTGGTGTATTAGTCAGCTGTAGCCACAGTATTGCTGCATAACAAACACTCTCAAATTCTAGGTGGCTTACAATCACTAATATTTCATTTTCTTACTTATGGGTCTGCAGGATGGCTGGTGTTCCATTGGTCTAGGCTGGACTGGGCTGCTCTTGGCCTTGGGCTCCAGGTCCACTTTGGGTCTGCTCTGTGTCTCGTTCTGGAGCCCACGTAGAGGGGCAGTGGCTGTCCAGGGCACGCTCTTCTCACAGTGAGAACAGAAGTGCAGGAGGGCAGAAGCAACCTCAGAAGCAAATTTCAAGCTTCTGTTGGCATCGCATCTGCTAAATCATACTCACCAAAGCAAATTACATGGTCAAGCCCAAAGTAAAAAAAACAAAAACAAAAAAATCTGTTGCTGTTGAGTTGATTTCGACTCATAGCAACCCTATGTGTTACAGAGTAGAACTGCTCCATAGGATTTTCCTGGCTGTAATCTTTATGGAAGCCAATCACCAGGGCTTTCTTCCACAGAGCCGTTGGGTGGGTTTGAACTGCCAACCTTTTGGTTAGTAGCTGATTGCAAACTGCTTGTGCCACTCAGGGACCCTTAAGCCAAAGTCAAGGGGTGAGGAATATACTCCACCAACCATGGGCAGAATGAAGAGCCATAACATGACCAACAACTGAGTTGACCACACCTGACTTACCTGGCTCAAAGCCTTTTTCTAGGACCCAAACCCAAACCCAGTGCCCTCAAGTCAATTCCAACTCATAGCGACCCTATAGGACAGAGTAGAACTGCCCTATAGGGTTTTCAAGGCTGTAATCTTTACGGAAGCAGATTGCCACCCACATCTTTCTCCCGCAGAGTGGCTGGTGGGTTCAAATCGTTGACCTTTTGGTTAGCAGCTGAGCACTTTAACCACTGTGCAACCAGGCCTCCTTTTCTCTAGGAGCAAAAAACAAAAAAAACAAACTCATTGCTGTCAAGTCGATTATGACTCATAGCGACCCTATAGGACAGAGGAGAACTGCCCCATATGGTTTCCAAGGAGGGGCTGGTGGATTCGAACTGCTGACCTTCTGGCTAGCATCCATCACCCTCTACCACTGCGCCACCAGGGCTCCTTCTCTAGGACCGTGACCCTCAAACTTGAGCAGGCATCAGAATCACCTGGAGGGCTTGTTAACACCGAGATGCTGGGCCCTCCCCCCTCCCCCCTGAGTTTTTGATTTAGTAGGCCTGGGATGAGGTCTGAGAATTTGCATTTCTAACAAGTTCTTCCACTGATGCTACTGCTGCTGGTCCAGTAACCACACTTTGAGAATCACTTTTGGTCTAGGTGAATAACAGGAGCTTGTTCAGAGAGGTCAGAATGAGATAGATTTGGGTGACCTTAAATGTCACTCACAATAGCTCTGTTTACTGAGCAGTTACTATATTCTGGGTACTCTTCTAAAGATGTTCAGTGTGTCCTTCTATTTGGTACTCACACTAACCCTGTGGAAGGTCATCCATGATGGCCATTTTACAGGTTAGGACTCTGAGCCATGGGAGGGTGAAGTGACCCACCCAAGGTCTCACAGCTTGAGCTGATCTTGTAGCCCGTGCTCTGTCCTGACGTCAAGCTTTCCCCTTTGGCAGTGGGAAGCCAGGGTCGAGTTCTGAGCAGAGCGATGAGCTGTGCTAGAGAAAACTCTGGTGCTCTAGGAACAAACCACACTTTGACTTCTGATAGCTACATGTTTATTTATTCAATCAGCAAAGATTTATTGAGTATCTGCTTTGGGGCAGACTCTGGTCAAGGGTTGGAAGAAGATAGGCAAAATCTTGCCTTCAAGGAGCTTACATTATTCTGGGAGAAACAGATAAAAAAAGAAAAATGTGTACTCCGAGGAAAAATAAGGCAGTGAAGGGACAGAGACTGGGAGGGTTGCTGTTACATAGGTGGTCAGGGAAGGTCTCTGTAAGGAGTGACATCAGAGCAGAGCTCTGAGTGGAGTAAGACAAAGATTCAGGCAGAGGTAACAGCATGTGCAGAGGCCTTGGGGTGGAAACACCATGATCCTTGTTGGGGAAGCAGTGAGGAAGGGAGAGAAAGAAGGGGAGTAGTAAGTGGGGCTAGATGAGTGGACAGGGGCTGGATCATGTAGGGCTTTGGATTTTATCCTAAACGGCATGGAGGCCACTGGGAGTTGAAAGCAGGAGAGTGGCATTATGTGATTTAGAAGAAGATTCTGGCTACTGGATGGAGAGGTGATCTTTAGACCCTCCTGCTCCTCAATGTCCACATCCATAAAATGGGAGCAAGGACTCCTTCCATCTCAGGCTAGTTATGAATGCAGAAGATCAGGGTGTGGGCCTGCTTGGTGAGCAGGAAATACTCAGGGAACAAAGCAGCAGCTTGTGACGATGTTTTTGGCAGAATTTTTGGGCCTTCTCTTGCCTTGCTGGGGAACGATGCTGAGGCCCAGCCCACAGCCTGCAGAGGAGGGAGGGTGGTTCTGATTTCCCTCTCCAGAGCAGAGCATCACATCACCATCAGCATCCCGGCTCCTCCCTTAGCATCCTCTCCATGTCCTCTTACTCTGATAGGGAGTAATTGTTTATGTTCTTATTTAATTACCTCATTAGGCGTGTGCTTCAGTATTTCTGATAAGGAATCACTTTCTCTAGTGGCTCTTAAGTGCGTTTTTGCTGGTGCCTGGCCATGGTGATGGATGTGGCACTTGCAGGGTGTGAGATGGCCTGTGATCAGGGGCCTGGTGACCTCTGTCCTGGCTCCCATGGTGTGCATGGACAGGTGGAAGGCTGCTGAGGCACTGGGCATGGAGACAGGATCTTGGAAGCTGAGATCGTAGCAGTGGTGGCAGCCGGCGCTGAACACCAGAGAGATATTTTTACTACCCGTCAAAATGCCAGTGTGTGTGAGCCAGTGCCAAGGTCTGCTTCCCAGAGCTGCTTTGCTCTCCCTCCTCAAAGCCTGCTTTGATTGTTGGAAGAAGGTCTGAGTGGAACACGGAGGCTTTGAAAATTCCCGGGTCAGCCTGGCTGGTGCTCAGTAGTCCTTTCCCTCAGGGGCTGGGGGATGAGGGCAGGCTGGAACAAAGCTTCTGTACTGCAGCAAAAGTGAGTGGGGTGAATGCTGCCTCTCAGGCTGAGAGAGCAGGAGGGCCCAGATTCAGACCCCAAACCTCACTCTCTCCTACCCTGTCATGAGTGGGCCTGGTGCCAGGACCCCATCAAAAATATTTCTCTCACAGAAGATCAGAAGTCCTGAAATTTCACCATTAGAGAGTCATTTCTTTGTATCCATAATGGGCAGAAACCTGGGAGATGCTGAAATGGTTTCCTCTGAGACTGGCTGACAAGCGATGCAGTTGCAACAGAGGGCTGACTGGGGCCAAGGCAGCAGGAGGAGGGAGGGGATCAGGAAGAGGGCATAAGATAACCTCCAAGCCCAGTTTTCCTGTGTAGACAATTTTGCCAAGGGCCTGAGAGAGCAAAATCAAGGTCCTTGGGACCAGTCCAGCTGCTCATTCATCACAACTCTACTGGACTCAGTTCTTCTATCTTTAAAATGGACCTAGTTCTTGTTACTCTCATAAACAGAGGGAGAAAGGGACAGTTCAAGGTCATCCAGGCCAGCCCTTGCCTTTCTCCATGAATCCTTTTGGAGCCCACCACTGCTCCCTCCCATCACCTTGGAATGCCGACTGGCCCATGTGAAGATGACTTCCCGACAAGAATGCCCATTTTTTTAAACGGGTGTCCCTGGCTAAAAAGTTGTTCCTGACGGTTGTTGTTATTAGTTGCCATTGGGTAGGCTCCCACTCACGGCGACCACACGTATAACAGAAAGAAACGTTGCGGGTCCCACACCATCTTCACGATCATTGGTACATTTGAGTCCATTGTTGCCGCTTTTGTACCGATCCAGCTCGTTGAGGATCTCCCTTGTTTTCACTGACCCTCTACTTTACCAAACAGAATATTCTTTTCTAGTGATTGATCTTTCCTGATGACGTGTCCAAAATAAGTCAGTGTCTAAGTCTCACCATCCTCTTTTCTAAGGAACATTCTGGTTGTATTTCTTCTCACACCGATTTGTTGTTCTTCTGACAGTCCACGGTATATTCAATATTCTTCCCCAACACCGCAATTCAAATGCATCAGTTCTTCTCATGTCTTCTTTTTTCATTGTCCAGCTTTCGCATACATCAAAATCCATCTCCTTCCACCTCCTAGCCTTAGATTCAGCCTTTATCCTCATCATTAATAAAACTAATTATTTTTTTATAGTATGTCCATTTAATTTTTCACAGATAATTCTTATGGTTTTCTTAATTCTTTTTTTTTCTCTTTTCAGACTCAACATGTTCCCTGCCAGTCTTCCTCCGTTCTTGCCTTTCACCTTTAATTATTCAAGGTGTATTTATTTTACATTTATGTTATCAGGTCTGGGTCACTCAGAGGAAATACAGCTGTGAACCAGATACTTCTGCCCTCCCATAACTCACATTTCCCAGGAGACCAACATTAAATAACTACTCACGTGAGGCATTTACTGATTCAGTAGCTACAGCTGTGGTAAGTGCTGTGTGATAAGTGCATGCCCTTGGCACTGACCTAGCCCAGGGTGGTCAGGGAAGGCCTCTTGGAAGAGGTGACCCAGAAGGCCAAGTAGGAGCTCAGTCAGTAAAGAGACATTGGAGGCTTTGCAGGTGAAGGACTGGCATGTTCTTCTCTGGAGCAGGAAGGGGCTTGAAGTGTGTCCTGTGGAGGGTCTCCTAGCCCCTCGCCTCAGATGTGTCGGGTTTTGTGACATCCCTCTTCACAGATGAGGTCCAGCAGTGGGCAGGGCACTGGCTGTGACCAGAACAAAGTGGTCTGAGGCAGCTCCTCTCCGGCTGGGGGTATCCCTCATCGGCAGGCAGCCAAGTCTAATGCAGACAGGGCCTCCCTAACAAAGCTGCTCCCCACACTGTTCTGAGGGCCACCTAGCCCCCTCCTCCCTTCGGCTATGCTGAAGATACCATGACCCAGGGCTGTGTGAAGCTTCTTGGTCTTGCGAGGTTATAACTAAAGCTAGTGCTGGAGTGCCATCGTGAACCATCCTGGGGGCCTCCAGCTCAAGCCTGCTCATTGATTTTCAATCTGCCATAAAACTTGAAAAATTGTACTTGTCTCATTTTATACATGCTTTTATGTTGCAAGTCGTCTCATCTCTTTTGGTGGAAGTAAGTGGATTATAAATCATAACATACATTGGTGGAAATTAGGTGAAAAGTGCCAAGTAGATGCAGTTAGGTTTCTTCCCTAGTAATGATGATCATAATGAGACCTAACCTGTCTGAGAAAGGTACGATTCTAAGTGGTTTCCATTTACGGTCGTTGTTAGCTGCTGTAGAATGAGCCCCTCACCAGCGGCTTATCTACGGAAAATAGCACCTATGGCAACTAGTTTTAAATTGCTGAATGATCTCTCATAGCTGGCAATGGAAACTGTGATGGCCAGTAGAAACTGCTCATTGGCCGCCACCCACCCACCCAACCCAAGTGGCACCCAGGGCACGTGCCATACCTGCCATACCAGCCATACCCTAGATACGCCTCTCCTGTGGTCTGACTCATGACAATCCCATGCACAACAGGATCTGACCATCGTGATCCATAGGGTTTTCATTGGCTGATTTTCAGAAGTAGATCACCAGACCTTACTTCCTTGTCTGTCTTAAGCTGGAAGCTCCACTGAAACCTGTTCAGCATTATAGCAACATTCAAGCCTCCACTGACAGATAGGTGGTAGCTTCACATGAGGTGCATTGGCCAAGAATAGAACCTGTGTCTCCTGCATGGAAGGCAAGGATTCTACCACTGAATTACCATTGCCCCCTTCATTTATTAGCTCATAGAATTCTCACAACGTCCCCATGAAGAAGGTACTGTGATTATCTTGATTTTACAGGTGAGAAAACTGAGACATGAAGAGATTAAGAAGCTTGCCTGAATTGTTTCTGCTGGGATTTGAACCCAGGCAAGCTGGCCTCAGGGTCCACCCCTTGACACTTTGCTAATATGCAGGTAGTATTTGAGTGCCTGCTCTGTGCTCTCCACTGTCCTGAGCGCCTTCACAGCCACCCAGGAGGCAACTATTACTATAATGCCACTTTAGACTAGAAATCGCCCAGATCAGAGAGGGCAAGTGAGCTGCCCAAATTCTCCCACCTAGGACGTTGCAGAGTCAGAACCCAAACCCAGGACCCTGGCACTCCAACGAGCTCCAACCTCTCTGCTTCCCTCCAGGACACGAGTTAGGACAGAGAGGTGTGAAATGGGTAGAAGTATGTGTCTTGGGGTCATAGGTGGTGTGTTCAAAAGAGAGGCTAGTGACCTCATTTCCTTCTTGACTATCCCCTTTCCCAGTCCCCTCATCTGTTAACAAACCCAGAACAAATAGCCCCTTGTCACTCAGAAGCACCATGAGGTAACAGAGGAAGTGAGAACCAGGTCAACCCATCCCCATCCCATGGGCAGATAAGGAGTTGTGGTTGTTATTAGTTGCCATGGAGTCTATTCTGATTCTTGGCAACCCCATGTGTGCAGAGTAGAACTGCTCCATAAGGTTTTTAATGGCTGTGATCTTTTGGAAGCAGATCACCAGGCCTTTCTTCTGAGGTACCTTTGGATGGGTTCTAACCGCCAACCTTTTGGCCAGTAGTCAAGCATTTAACTGTTGGAGCCACCAGGAACTCCTAGATAAGGAGTAAACAAGAGGAAACTGGTGGGTGCTGCAGGAGGGGTCTCAGTTAGACAAGTAGAAGAACTTCCAGGCAGTGCTCCTGCTGATACCTGACACACAAAAAGTCACAGCTTCTTTGCAAGCAGAAGGAGGCCTCAGCTAAAGGGCCTGGAGAATTCCACGTGAGGCAGGCAGTCTGATGCAGACCTTTCGCCCCTTCTCCACACAGAGAAAACTGATGGCTGGCCGTGTCCTGGGGCGTTTTAATTTGTAACTTGCCATTTGAACTGTGGCTGCTCTACCTCCCCATTGCTGTCTTCTTTAGGACTGAAATGAAACCCAGATCATGAGTTCAACCCTAGTGACAGGGTGTGTTCATGGAGAGGGAGGAGATTTATGGCTATGTCTCTGCCCTCAGTGAGCTATCTTCTCCCAAAGAACCACTTCAGCCGCTTCCTCCTTGGCCCTGCAAGGCTTAGGCCCATTGTGGAGGGCAGGCAGGCGTGTGGGGCTGGAGGATGGCACCATGAATCTCTGACAGCATGGGGCCCCCTGGCTCGCGGGTGACCAGTGGAGGGAGCAGCGATAGATCACAGCTGGTCTGTTGACCTTGAGTCTTAAGCAAAGTGAAGAATAAAAGGTCATATTTATTCCATCAGAGCCCTGGGAGCTGTGAAATTTTGGAGTGTGAATAAAGATAGTGGTAAATCTCTCACCACTCTTGGGGACTTGGATGATCTGTCATCTGTCACCTGTCACTCACTAGGCAAGCTGGCATCCGTGTAAGCAGATATGGAGAATAGGAACAGATGGGAGACTCCAGGGGCCTCAGATAGTGCTGTCCCTGGAATGTAGCAGTGCTAAGAATCACTGGGAATTCCTGGATGGAACAAATGATTAATGTGCTCAGCTGCTAACCCAAAGGTTGGTGGTTTGAGTCCACCCAGAGGCACCTCAGAAGAAAGTCCTGGTGATGTACTTCCAAAAAATCAGCCACTGAAAACCCTGTGGAGCACAGTTTTACTCTGACATCCATGGGGTCACCATAAGCTGGGGTCGACTCGACCACAACTGGTGTTTTAAGAATTACTGAGATTCATAGATTCCTAGAGTGTAAGATGCCCCTCCCCTCAGATGCCACCTGCTGAATGAGGCCATCCCAGACCACCCCATTTAAAGTCAAGCCTGTCCTCCCTCCCCGCTAGCAACCTCCTACCCCCTGCCCCCTAGCACTTTCTCCTTCCCTCTCAACTTGCTCTACTTTTTCTTTTACCCAAAGCACTTTCCACTTTCTAACACACTCAATAATTGACCAACTGAGTTTGATGTTTCTTGTCTGCTCCCCTCCTCCCTTGATGTCTGTTTCACAAGGCAGGGTCATTTACCTGCTGTGGTCACTGGGTATCCCCAGTGCCTAGACCAATGCCTGGCAAATAATGTGCTCCATAAACTTTTCTCGGATGAGTGAATGAATTTGGAAAGACCTAAGAAGTAGTCTAATCTCAACCCCCTCAACAGGCCAAGGAAGAACAGAGACCCAGATGGATGAAGTGACTTGCCCCCAGTCACATGGCCAGTTAGGGCTTGCAGAGCTGGGAGAAAGCTCCAGGTGCCTGATTCCTGGGCCAGTGCTCTGAGTCCTGTATCGTCTGAGCTGCTCTCACACCCATCAGAGGATGACCTTGCCCATCACATTCTGTTAACTACATCTTGGACACAGGAGCTGGGCAGCTTGGGTCGTGGGAGTGAGGGGTTGCTTGCTATCTCCTTTGTTTAAAAAAAAAATTAATAAATTTACTGATAACTAATGTTAAAAAAGAGGAAGACCCTTAATGAGATGGATTGACACAGTGGCTGCAACAATGGGCTCAACATCGCAATGATTGTGAGGATAGCACAATAGGCAATGTTTGGTTCTGTTGTACATAGGGTTGCTATGAGTCGGAACTGACTCGACAGCACCTAACAACAATGATGTTCTAACCTAAAGGAAGCAGCGGTGACTCAGTGGTACAATTCTTGCCTTCCATGCAGGAGACCTGGGTTTGATTCCTGCCAGTGTATCTCATGCACAGCCACCATGCATCTGTCAGTGGTGGATTGTGTTATTATGATACTGAACAGGTTTCAACAGAGCTTCCAGACTAAGACAGACTAGGAAGACAGGCCTGGCAACCTACTTACAAAAATCAGTCAATGAAAACCCTTTGGATCACAGTGGTCTGATCCGCAACTGATCATGGGGATTGCACAGGACCACGCAGTGTTTCCTTCCATTGAGTATGAGGTCACCATGAATTCAGGGTCGACTCAGCAGCAGCTGACCACAACAACCCAAAAGGGCCCAAAAATGTGCGTTCCATGACTGTGGGAAGTCAGGAATTTTCCTTCCTGAGAATAAAGGGGTGGGTCGGAATGGGGCAAGGAGTGTTTATTAAGCACCTCCACCTCGTATGACAGCCACTGTGCTCAACTCTTCACATGGATCAATTACTTCATTTTTACCTCCAAGCTGCAACGGAGTGTAATAATAATAGCGAATACTGACTGAACTGTATGCCAACACCGTTCTCAGTGCTTGATGGAACTGAATCATCTAATCTGCCCAACAGCACTATGATGTGGGTAGTTTCTACTATTGTCCCATGTTACAAGTGAGAAATCTGAGGCTCAGAGAAGTTAGGTGGTTTGCCCACAGTCACACAGCTCATAAGTAGCAGAGCTGGGATTTGAACTTGGGTCTGTCTCATTCCAAAGCTCTTCATCATTGTGCTTCACCCCTGTTTGTTATATGATACACACCAAAGGAAGGATGGCTTGTCCTTCACCCTCATTCATTTCCTGTGGAAACAGACACACTGTCAGGGACATGCCTCAGTTGACTGTGTGTCCCCAGCATTTAGCTGACAGACTGGCATGCAAGAGGGGTGATGCCCATGTGTGCTCAATGAATAAATCACATTTGTTCATTCAATAAATATACCGTAAAATATCGTTAGTTGCTTTCAAGTCTGCTTTGACTCACAGCGACCCCAGAGTCAACAGAACAAAATGCGGCCTGGTCCTGCACTATCTTCATGATATGCTTGGTTCCTTGTTGCAGCTACTGTGTATTTTGAGGGCCTTCCAACCTAGGTTGCTCATCTTCTGGCACTATAATATTCTACTGTGATCCACAGGATTTTCACTGGCTGATTCTTGGAAGTAGATCACCAGGCCTTTCTTCCCAGTCTGGCTTAATCTGTAGGCTCCACTGAAACCAGTTCAGCATGGGTGATCCTGCTGCACATTCACACACTCACACATACACACACACACACACACCATTCACACTCTTACCCTGGCCAGTGGGCACACTCACACAGCTCCCCTATGTGTGTGTGTGTGTGTGTGTGTGTGTGTGTGTGTGTGTGTGTGTGTGTGGAGCAGGAGCGGCTCTTCCTCAGCCCTGTTCCCACCTGCAGCCCAGCATGGCCTCTTCCCAGCCAGGCCAGGAGAGGGGGAAGACCAGACCAACTTCTGGGGTCTCCAGACTGTGCACCCCAATAAACAGTGCTGGACAGACTCCCAGAAAGTCACAGGTATGAGTCTGATTTACTCACATGCGATTTTCTCACATGATTACTTCCGTTACTAAGAAGACCCCGGACCCACCCAGGACACTGCAGTGCATCTAGTGGATCTGTTCGTGCTCACTGTCCCAGAGGAGCTGGTTGTCCATAGGCTTGGGGTGGGGCAGGGGAAGAGAAGGATGATAATACTGCTGCTTTATGATGTTCCCAGTCAAAACCAGGACAGGGCATCTCTGGCCAGGCCAGCCCTATCTCAAAGCTATCTATCTGGCTAGTGAATAAATCCCATAGCGAGGTTCATCTTCCCACTCAGCACAGGGACTACCAGAGCTCCCAGGTAGCTCACCATCCGCCACTGCAAAAGGTCCCACCGGGAGATGGGCTGGTTCCTGATGTTAGTGTTCTCTGTAAATAGGATGACGGTGATGATGATGATTGATGAGAAATAGGTGATACCTAGGTAATAAAGTAGGTAAGCGTTCATAATATACATATATAGTATATGGCAGGGCTTTGCATACATTTTTTCTAATCCTCCCATGACTCTTCAAATTAGGTTTGCAATGGCTTTTACAAGGAGACCTAAATAGGGAAGTTAAGTACCGTGGTAAAGATTCTACAGCCAGTAAGTTGTGGAGTCTGCATTCGAACCCCAGTTGCTCTGGTGCCAAATCCTGTGTGCTTTTAGGTTTGAGGACCTGGTGCCCGCACCCCAAGAGCCCTTTGATGACTGTGCCGCCTGCCTTCCTCCCATCTCCCCCTTGCTTCTGTCACCCCTCTTCTGGTGATGTTCTTGTGGAATTCTAGAGTGTCATAGTTGGACATTGAGGCACAGAGAAGGAAAGTGACTTGCCCAAGTTCACATAGCAAGTCCATGACAGATCAGCGTTCGAGCCTCGACTAACCAGCCTGACCTGAGGATATTTGGTGGGTGGGGACAGCTCTGCTCCCCTATCTGCCCTCTCCTGGGCTTCAGGACTGAGGCTTGGCTGGACAAAGTGTTCTCCCCACTGCTCACCTGAAGTCTCTAGAAGTTGTTTGTCCCTCGACCCTTAGTTCATCCTTTCCTGGACAGCCTGCTTGTTAGAGGCAGAGGGTGTCCAGGGAGGATCAGCAGAAACACAGCCCCGAGAAGTGCTGAGTGGGCTCCTCCTGACCACCAAGTGGAAGGGCGTCTCTCAGCAGGGTGAGGCAGCAGGCAGAATGACGCTGTGACTGAGGAAGCCGAACGTCCAGCAGGCCATCAGGTCATGGTCATAGTCCAGCTTCCACGCACACAGCTTGGAACAGCTCCAAGGAAGTGCTGGTCAGTTTCTTGGACATGCATATAGGGATGGGCACTGAATGCCCTCATTATAACAGACAACATCTCCAACATGTGCAAATGCTTTACCACTTACCTACTGCATTCAGTAGACTAACATCTTAGTTGATTTTCATGGTTCTATGGTGTCAATTCTGTTTGACAGACACGGCAACAGTGATTCAAAGAGGTGATACCACCTTGCTCAAGAATTCTCAACTAGTAGATTGTGGGACTGGAGTCTCTGGGTGGTGCACATGGTTAACATGCTTGGCTGCTAACCTAAAGATTGGAGGTTCAATCCACCCAGAGGCACCTCTGAAGAAAGGTCTGGTGATGTGACCTACTTCTGAAAATCAGCTATTGAAAACCCTGTGGAGCACAGTTCTACTCTGGCACACGTGAGGTTGCCATGAGTCAAAATTGACTCGACCGCAACTGGTTTTTATTGGTTAGATGGTGAGGCCAGGATTTGAACCTGGTCTTTAGATGCCAAATATTGCATCTACTTTTCATTGCATGACTTCCTAAGCACCATACTGAGTCCCGAGCAAATATCATTGCATTTAAGTTTCACAAAGATACCATATGATCAATATTATTTACCCCATTTTGCAGGTGAGAAAACTGAGTGAGGCTCTCGCCTAGCTTCACACAGTCAGCAAGTTATGGAGCCCCAGGCTTTTTTCACTATAGTGCAAAAAGGGTTGATATGGTTTCCTTCTTCAGGGAGCTTCTGATCTGACAGAAGAAGGGCATGATAACTGGAAATCCCAGAATCCATTCCTGAAATGATTGAGGACTTCAGGCAAGTTGGACTGATTTCATCCTGATTTGTGTTGACTTTGCCATTGTCACTGTAACAAAACCTAGTATTTACTGTTCGCTCATTTATTGCCAGGCACCATGTCAACAGGAAGACCCTCAACAAGATGGATTGACGCAGTTGCAACAATGGACTCAAAACATAACGATTGCAAGGATGGCCCAGGACGGGGCAGTGTTTCATTCTGTTGTACATAGGGTCGCTATGAGTTGGAACTGACTTGACGACATCAAACGACAACAACATGCCAAGAGTGTAACCCACTTTTCCTCATTTGCTCCTCACAATATTCCTATGAAGTTGTTGTTGTTAATTGCCGTCAAGTCGTCCCATGTTTCATGACGACCCACTCACAACAGAATGAAACACTGCCCAGTCCTGCATCATCCTCACGATCAGTTGTAGCCTGTAGATTTTTCACTGTCTAGTTTTCAAAAGCGGGTCACCAGGTCTTTCTACTCTTAGTCTGGAAGCTCTGCTGAAATTTGGTCAGCATCATAGCAACACACAAGCGTCCACTGACAGACAGGTGGTGGCTGTGCATGAGGGGCACTGGCTAGGAATCGAACCTGGGTCTCCTGCATGGAAGGTGAGAATTCTACCACTGAACACCTACTGCCCTTTCCTATGAAGTAGGTATTAGTATTCCTATTTAACGAAGGCAGAGAGGGTTAGATAACCTGCCCAAGCTCACACAGCTAGGCAATGGCAGAGGAGATTTGAACCCAGACCCAGGTGACTCCACAGCATATGCTGTGACCCACCATGCATCATCTTCAGCAACCTCTTCTTGGGCATTTGATTCCTGTCAAATTCTTGTCTGGGAGCTGCCTTATTCTTCAGGCAATAGGACACGTGGAAGAACAAACAGACAGCCAGGGGCCATTCTCCTTCACCCTGTGTCCCCTCCCCAAATGCTGCTTACTGCTGCAGATCTAACAGGGCCAGCCAAGCCCCTGATCAACAGATCAAGAAGCCCCTGCTGATGGTGACTACCACCAAGTGTACATCAGCCATGCCAAAAGGACAAACACTCCACCATCCTCTCCTCTTTCAGTCCACCTGGCAGAATTTGCTCTGTGGTAGCTTGTTGGAGGAGGCTGGTGCTGCAGGGGAGCGTGCCCTGGGGGTGGCCCCATGAAATTATAAATCTGCCAACTAGGGTGAATTCTCCAATCAGGTTCATCATCAGGTGGAGGTAACTTGGTGTTTGCCAGATGTTCTAACTGGACGCGGCAGGTGGAGAATCTTCATTTTGCACACTCCTGAGTTTACAGTGACATAGAACTGATCTGACTCCTTCTGTATGTCTTCTGCAAGTAATGAATTATTAATGAGCAAGCTGTGGCACAGTGGTTAAGCGCTGGGCTGCTAACTGAAAGCTTGGAGGTTCGAACCCACCAGTGGCTTTGTGGGAGAAAAGACCTAGCAATCTGTTCCCATAAAGATTACAGCCTAAGAAACCCTATGAGACAGTTCTACTCTGTCATATACGGTCACTATGAGTCAGAATCAACTGGACAGCACACAACAACAAGCTCTTCTTGGCTCCTTCAGGAGATAAATGGCAGGTAACATCACCATTTTCATCATTGTCATTGTACTAAAGGGCCCTGGGAGGGGTGGGGCAGGGATGTCAATGATTATCTCTATTCAACTTAATTTCTCACACTCAACACAGGAGGCTGGCGTTAATATCCCCATTTCACACGTGAGCAAACTGAGGTTCTGAGAGAGGAAAAGAAATGGTCTACAGTCACCCAGCTGGTGAGAGGCAGAGCTGCCCTTCAAAGAGGGATTTCTGCCTGATTCCAAAACCCACGCTCTTTCCTCTAAGACCCAGTCCTTGGGGTCCAGAGGCCAAGGACAATTAAAGACAGAGGAAGTTTCTACATCCGTAGAGACTTGGATAAGAAGAGACAGAGAGAAGGAGAAACAGTGACCTTGCATGGGCCGGGAGCTCCGCTAGGTCAGCTCAACCTGCCATGACAGAAACCCTGCTTACTGAGAACAGAATGGGTAGCAACGTGCCTTAATAGTGGCCTTGGGGAAGGCACAGGGAATTTTCATTGACCGTCTACTGAGTGTGAGCCACCCACAGGATCTAGCTTTCAGAAAGCTGAACATATTCTTGGGGGCCCTCAAGAGAAGTGTGATGTCAGATGGGGGAAAGTGGGGTCTGACTGTTCTCTGCTTCTCAGACCTTCTCCTCCTCAGAGAAGAGGGCACAAAACAAATTGGCATGCAATCAGAGGGGAGTACCCAGGATGCAAGCTAGAAACTGTGTCACAAGGAAATAGTTGGAAGGAATGGAAGCATTAATTTTGGACAGGTGAAAAATTCAGATGGGATGAGAGAGCTGCTTCACAATTTGAGAAGCACTGATGTGTATAAAAGAAAGAAACAGACGTGATCTGGATGGCTGCAGAAGTAGCAGGCTGTCAGACCACAGCCCGACGTGAGCAGGGATTCTAAACCACTCAGAGTTGCCCAAAGCTGGGACTGGCTGCCTTGACAGGTAGTGAGCCCCCTGTTACTGGAAGTATGTGAGCAGATGGGCATGTTATGGAGGAACTAATGAGCTAGATGACTTTTAGGGCCCCTCTCGATCTAGAGTTCCTATGGTTTGTGAATGGAGATGGCAGAGGGAGAACTAAAAAGAGAGAGCGGACATCTTGGTGAGTCAGCAAGAGAAGTATCTGGGGTGGAGGGCAAGCTGGACCCAGCAACCTGTGCTGGGACAGACTGCTAGACCTCAGGACAGCTGGTTGCTGAGCTGGGCTGTGTACCTGCCTCACTAGCTGGTATTGTGTGCTTGCTCATCTAACTTCATATCTGGGTTCAATTCTCTGCCATCATTGGGACTGGACAGCTCCCTCCATAGCAATCACTTTAGTACTTGCTTTAGACCAGGCATTGTGCAATTTACAGCAACCTGTGAGGTGAGCTTTCCCTTCTACCCCATTTTACAGAGAGGTCAAGTGGCTTGCCCAAAGCCACATAGCTTGTAAGTGATGGAGCTGGGATTTGAACCCTAGTGGTCCAGTACCAGCACCGAGTACTCTGCCCCTCCTTGCTTTATCCTCCCCATGAAGCAGCACCGTAGAGCTGGTCCCTTCCCCACATGGTCATCTCCACTGATGACAGTGGCCAGCAACTTTCCCAGAGAGTGGCCAGGTAGCTGGATCTGCCGCACTTCCTGAGGCAGGGACCAAAGGCAGGGCCTGCCCAGGTGTGATCCCCACCTGTCAGCAGGTAAGCCGTTACCCTGGGGAGATGAACGCAGAGGCAGCCTGCTAAAGCTCAGCTCACTGTGGCCTAATTTCCAGTAATTGCTGCCATCGCTCAGGCAAGGCTTAACTAACACCAACACCATGTGTCTTCTGAAAAAGATTTTCAGAGTTGAGTTGTATTTGGGGAGAAACACGCCCTGCTATGAATGTTGATGCCATGATGGGCCCCTGCCAGCCCCACCAAGGTTCAGGCACTGCCCAAGTCTGCTAGTTTCTAGCTTGCATGAGGTTTGCTGCCAGAAAATCCTTGAGGCCTGGATTTCCACCATTAGAAGTACTTTTCTTTTGATTTGGCATTGTTGTTGTGTGCCACTGAGTCGATTCCACATTACCTACTCCTTTCTGTTACAAACCTTTGGTAGAGTTTGCTATGTGCCAGACATTGACCCAATTCCTTACGAATCATGACTTATTTAATTTCATAACCACCTCCTAAGGCAGAGACTATGAATAGCCGATTTTACAGAAATAGGATATTTCTGGAAAACTGAGGCATCTAGAGGTTAAGTAACTTGCCCAAGGTCACACAGCTAGTGAGTGGCAGAACCAGGATCTGAACCCAGCAGTCTGACTCCAGAGCCTGTGCTCATAACCTCTGCACTCTGCTGCCTCTCCAGCTTCTCTTTCTTATGGTAGGTGTTCCTGGGAGGGGTGACATGTATCATTGTTATTGAATTTATCAGGGATCTTTCCTAACTAATAGAGACTTGAGCGTAAGAGGTATAACAGGTACCGTGTAGATGGGAGGCGGAAAACCAGGAACAAGGATATAGAAACAAGGGACCAGAGGGGGCTCAAAGACTCAGTTTGGCAAGGGCTGGTCCTGTCTAAGGACCCTGGGGAAAGCGAGGCAGCTGTTCAGTGTGGCGGAGGGCTGAGGTTTGGGAAGGGGCCTGACACAGGCTGAGTGTGTGAAGTGGACTCCGAACACTCTGGGGGCATGTGAGCTTGAGCCAGGCCTGGGGAGACCCCAGAAAGAGCCACTGCCTCCAGAGGTCCTAGGGGCTGAGGGGAGTTAGTAGAACCAAAAGAAAGAGGTGACGCTTTCCAGAGTCATGGAGAAACACCCAGGGAGACAGAGAGCCCGAAGACCTGGACTGAAGCCTTCATGACCAAGTCTTCCCTTGGTGTGAGTGGGACCTGAGCTGGACAGCGTTACCCAGTCTGGCCCACCGGTTTGGGTATCAGGGCTCAGACAGAAAATGGTAGTCTTTTTACCACAGGCTGGGGTATGTGGATAAGTCTGCTCTGCATGCTCTAGAACATTGCTGAGCAATAGAACTTCTTGCAGTGATGGAAACTTCCACAGCCCCACTGTCCACTAAGGTAGTCACTTACCACTTGTGACTTGAGCACTTGCAATGTAGCTAGTGGGACTAAGCAACTGAATTTGTAATTTTATTTAATCTTAGTTAATTTGAATTTAAATAGCCACATGTGGCTACCGTATTGGACAGTGCAGATATAGAGCATTCATTTCATTCACCATCCAGCAAATGTTTATTGAGGACCTACTGTGTGTTAAGTGTTGTTCTAGGTGCTAGGGAAACAGTGGAAAAAACATAACAAAAATCCTGTCCTCATGGAGCTGATTTTCTAGTGGGGGTGGGGGGAGACAATTAACAGTAAGCATAATAAAAAAGTAAATGATACCGTCTATCAGGCCATAAAAGTGCAATGGGGAATATAGAACAGAGTAAGGGGTTTGGGAAGTCAGGGTAGAGAGAGAGGGGAGGCCCGGAATGTTAAATTAGATGGTCAGAGACAGTCCCCCGAGAAGATACACCTGAGCAGAGATCTGAAGGAGGTGAGGGAGGGAGTCATGTGGCCACCTAGCGGAAGAACATCCAGGCAGAAGGAATAGCCAGTGCAAGAGCCCTGAGGCAGGACACAATCGTCAGGTTTGAGGAACAGAGGGCAGCCAGGTGACTGGTTCAGAGTGAGCGGGAAGTGGGGGGAAGTGTAGAAGAGGAGACCAGAGGGGTGAGGGGGCAGATCATGTGGGGCTTGCAGTCCACGGGAGGACTTTGGCTCTGTCGGGAGGCACTGAGGGGTTTGAGCTGAGGAAGAACAGGATCTGACTTGGGTTTTAACAGGATCCCTCTCACTGCTTGCAGAGACGAGGCTGAGGGAGGGGGACAAGGGAGGGTGCACAGAGGCCAGTTTGTCAGAATTTTGACCCCCGACCCTGCCTGCTATTCCTAGAATTGTGGGAATGAATGTCTGGGTGCACCTGAGGATTGAGGCAGTTGGGGTGCTCTGCCTCAAAGAACTTCATGGTGTTGACAGCAACTCAGCTCCACTTGCCCGTTGACAGGGCAGGGTAACTGCATTAAGGCAGGGGTACCTCAGGGCATCTGGAGGAGCCCCACAGTCTCAGGAAGGCAAAGGTAGTAGAGCAGGGACAGAGCCCAGCCCTTGGCCACTGCTCAGTCGATAAGAATCTTCTGATCCTTGGAGCCCTCACTGAGTCACACCAGGTCCGCAACAGTCTCATTCAAAGGGCAGCCATGTCAGGAGGGGACAGGAAAGCTGGCAAGAGGGAACTCAAGGTTGAGACGGGACAGTGTTGACATGTCGTGGGGTTGTTAACCATTTGTCATAAAACAATATGTGTATGAACTGTTTAATGAGAAACTATTTGTTCTGTAAACCTTCAGCTAAAGTACAATAAAAAAATTTTAAAAAAAAGAGGGGGGCAGCCATGTGCCTTCCCAGTGCTCACTCAGGGCCCTGTGTTTAGGGAGAGCCAGCATTTGACACCGGACACCAAAAGAGGGGACTCTAGAACTTGTACTGATAAGTCTGGTGTTTCTCTGATCGAGGCCTAGGGAGACCAGGGACAGCAAACATGAGACACAGATTCTTCTAGCCCCATCGTACTCTGTCTCACTGCGATTGAACACAGCCTCAGAATCCTCAACACTAACCCATTGCTGTGGAGTCGATTCCGACTCATAGCAACCCTATAGGACAGAGTAAACCGGCCCCATAGGGTTTCCAAGGAGCAGATGGTGGATTTGAACTGCCGACTTTTGGTTAGCAGCCGAGCTCTTAACCGTTGCACCACCAAGGCACCTTCTCAACACTGGCACCCAGCAAATCCATCAGAGTTGGAACACAGAGTGAAAGTAGTTGCAAGTCCTCCAGAACCTAGCTCCTGGCCGGGTGACCTCATTTCCTACCACCTTGGTGACCTCATTTCCCACCACTTCCCGTTTCCATCTCTGCTCAGGCCACACTGGCCTCCTCTCTGTTCCTGCCTTGAGGCTTTTGAACAGGCAGCCCCCTTTGCCTGCAGATTCTGCCCTCAGATGTCCATATGGCTCCCTCTCTTCCTTCAGAGCACCCATGAGTGTGCATTCTGAAGTAGCGACTATCCTCGTCACTCTCTGCCATTGGAATCCCATCTCCACCCCTAATTAGCTATGTGGCCTCAGGGCAGTTCAGTTAACCACTATCTCTAAAATGGGGAGTATAATTATGCCAGGTACTTCCCAGGGTTAGCATAAGCATAAATTGAGGTAATATGATCGTTCTAGGTTCAAATAAATCATCACCTTTGTGCACAAACACCCTCGCTTTGAGACCTTGGGCAGGTCACTTAAACTCTCTGGGCCTTAGTTTCCTCATCTATAAAATGAGGGTAATAATAGTACCTTCCTCATGGTTTAGTGTGAGGATTAAATTAATTAATACATGTAAAGTACTCAGAACAGTGTTTGGGACATAGTAAGTTCTCTATAAATGTTAGCTGTCATTGTAAAGTAATATATAAGTTTTTTTTTTTTTTTGAAATTGCTGTCAAAAGCTGGACTGACTCTAAGACTTGCTTCCTCGTGAACTCTGATTCTATTCAATTCAGTTTAAGATAATAGAGTTTAGGGAAGGAGTCCCTGGGTAGCACAAAAAGTTAAGCCCGCGACTACTAATCAAAAGGTTAGCGGTTCAAATCTACCCAGAGGTACCTTGGAAGACAGGCCCGGCAATGTGCTTCTGAAAGGTCATAGCTTTCAAAACTCCATGGCGCAGTTCTACTCTGCACACATGGGGTCACCATGAGTCAGAATTGACTCAACAACAGCTAATAACAACAACAATAAAAGTGTAGCAAAGATCACACTTAGTGGCCTGACCGACCTGGCTTATAACACTGGCTAAACCCCTCACCAGCTGTGTGAACTTGGGCAGGCGACCTATCTTCCTGAGGCTCAGTTTATTCATCTTGAATGTGGGGGTAATTATTCCTACCTTGTAGAGTCAGTGTGCAGATTAAAAGAGACCCTACGTACCAAGTGCCTAGCAGATAATAGGTACTCAACAAACAGCATGCTCTGCTCCCTGTAAACCTCTTGAAGTTTGTGCAGGGAAGGAAGCAGGCCCCTTTGGGGCTTGCAGGAAGAGGGAGAGTCTGGGGAGCCAGGGCCGCTTGCCTCAGTTTAATGAGGCCCTTTCATGTGGTCTGAGATCTCACGGGCGGCCAGAGAGGTGGGCAGGCCGGTGGTTCTGTGAAGAGCCAGTAATGAGGGTGCTGAGCCAGGGAAGCAGAGTGGGGGAGCTTGATGTGGTCTTTCCATATTAGTGCTGGGACTCAGCAGGAAGCCATGGGGGCACCTAAGAAGTGGTGGTGCTGGGGGAATTGAGAGGGAGGCAGAGGCTGGGGACACATGCAGATAAAAGAGGTGGTGTTTGTTGACAACTCCAGGAAACCAAGGATTTCGTGTGGACACCAGCCCTGATTTTTTCCTCTTACACAAATATGCACATGCAGACACACCTTCAGTCACCCTCACACACTCACCCTCTCTCTTTTGTACACACACCTACACATAACAAACCCCGTAGGCTCACCTCATCTTATCTGCAGGAGGCTGTATTAATTAGGGGAGGTGTACTGCTGCTGCAAATGGTTGCAAAAATGTAGAGGCTCAAACACAATAGAATTTCATTTCTCAACCCCAGAACAGTCCAGGGCAGATATGCCAGGTTAGTCAGGAGATCTTCTTCCTGTGGAGACTCAGGCACCTAGGAACCACCACCCCTGAGGCCTGTTGTCATCTGCATGGTCAAGGCCAGGTCACCACAGAAGGGAACGGGAGTGGGGGAGAGGCACACCCATAATTTTGAAGACCTGGCACAGAGGTGGCACACACTACATCCACTACCATCTGTCTGCCAGCGCTAACCACATGCACACCCCTAACTGCATGGGAGGTGGGGAATGTAGCCTAGACACGCGCTCAGGAAAGGAGCAGAGTGGAGTTTGGCCCAGGTGGAGTAATTACCTGCTTCTTGAAGACTCTTAGAATCCCTCCAATTCCCTGATGCCCAAAATGCCTTTGTTGTTGTTAGTTGCTGTCAAGGCAGTTCTGACTCATGGAGACCCCCTGTGTGCAAAGTAGAATGCTCCATAGGGTTTTCAAGACTGCGACCTTGCAGAGGCAGATCTCTAGGTCTGTCTTCCAAGTTACCTCTGGGTGAGTTCTAACCACCAACATTTCTGCTAGTAGTCAAGTGCTTAACCATTTGTGCCACCCAGGGACTCTGTCAAAATGCCTTTAATGGGTTGCAAATGTCCTGATGCATTAGGAAAAACCAGGCTTAGCCTGCAAGTGTCTCTGGGAGAGGTCACACAGGGAATCACCCCAGAGGTGTCAGGGGACAAGTGGAAAAAGCCTCTGGGGGGCTCAAGGAGCTGAGTGGAAGATGTGCAGTGGTAACTAATGTTGCCTGGGGAAGAACTCCTTAAAAAAACACCAAACCAGTGATCATTGAGTCTATTCCAACTCATGGTGACTCCATATGTGCAGAATAGAACTGTGCTCCATACGGCTTTCAAGGGCTAATTTTTCAGAAGTAGATCTCCAAGCCTTTCTTTCGAGGCACCTCTGTGTGGGTTCAAATAGCTAGTCTCTTGGTTAGGGTCTAGGGCTTAACCTGATGCACCAGCCAGCGTCTCCTAAGAACCCCTTACCTGCCATATATACTGAAACACCTACATTCTGGCTCCCATACATATATACTCACAAATGCCCACACATTCAGCTCCCAAATGATATTTCTGAGATGCACAACATACTCCACACACTTTGTTTCACACTGACACAGATACACATTCACCTCAACACCTGTACTCACACACCCCAAGCACATATCTATGTGTGCATCTCCATTAAAGGTCCTCAGTAGTCTATGAGGTGAGCTTCAAGGATACAGGATATAGAAAAATGGCTGTCTGGAAAAGTCTCCTCACACCAGCCACAGTGTCTGAGGGTTCACCATTAGTCATCCATTGCATTTAAATAAGAAGCTCTTGCATTTGTATAGGCCTTATCATTTAACAAAGCACTCTTTCACTTACTGCTCAATCACAGGGTAAATATACTCACCATCGCCTCTCTCGGCCAGATATCATGATTGGCAGTAGAAATACAAAGATGAATAACACAACGACCCCTGTCCTCCGGGGAGATATGTGTATAAACAAGCAATCTCACAATGTGTGGAGGGCTATGGGGGAAGAAAGAGCAGGACCAGTTCTGTGTGGGGTCAGAGATGATACTTGAGGCAGGGAGAGAATGAGGGAAGAGGTTCCCAGGAAAAGGGAACATTATAGGCAAAGAGGTCAAGGTGGCTTATCTGAGGAGCGATGAGTGATTCAGGGAGGCGGCAAAGTGCTCTCTACAACGGGAGTTCCACTAGGTGAGGCCAAGATGTGACATGAAGTAATGATAGTTTTTTTCCCAAAGTACAAGGAGAAAATGGTAAGTTAGGTAGAATATTGTCAATGAATAGGTTATCTCCATGCATCAGTCAGGATTCAGTTTAAAAAAATAAAAAGAAAAGAAAAATACTCTTGGTCTTGCAAAAGAGGAAATTCAACTTTTTGCAGGTATACAACATATTGACAGCAATTACAATAATCACTGTGCAGCCTCTACCCTTAATCAATATGATATTTCCATCACTGTTAACTTCCTCTTCCCTCTGCCTCCCACCCCTGGTGACTGCTAATAAACTTTGTTCTCTATACATTTGCCTTTTGTTGTCTTTTTAAGTAAGTGAGGTCATACAATATTTGGCCTTTTGTGACTGACTTATTTCACTCAGCATAATGTCTTCCAACTCCATCCATATTGTTGGTATGTATCAAGACTTCATTTCTCCTACTGGCTGAGTAGTATTCCATTGTATGTACGTATCACATTTTGTTTATCCATTCATCTGTTGATGGTTGATGGGCCATTTAGGTTGTTTCCACCTTTTGGCTATTGTGAATGGTGCTCAATGAACGTTGGTGCAGAGGTCTCTGTTTGAGTCTCTGCTTTCAAGTCTTTTGGGC
>NW_004444001.1:5688508-5689965 GCF_000243295.1 Trichechus manatus latirostris | reverse complement strand
ACAGGCCCATAAGACAAAACAAGAGTTAATGGGCGTATGATCCTAGGCGCATGAGGGGACAGGAAAGCTGGCATGTAGAAACTGTCGAATTGGTGTATGTTTTGCTGTGTATATTCTCAACGACAACAAAACGAACAAAAAAAATTTAAAAAGGAGGAAATTCAGCGCTGAGATTAGGTTAGACAAGTGATGGAATTGCTGAGGGGTCAACCAGGGGGCAATGAGGTGTCTAGAGATCAGCAATATCAGGAAGCTACTACCACCCACCCACCCCAACTCCTTACTCAGCGCTGGAGGAGCAAGAGTGATCAGAGCCTAAGATCCAAGGCTATCTGGCAAGAGCTAGAACTCCAGTGGGGATTGCCCTGTAGGTGCTGGAATCAAATGGGAGACTCAGCTGCCGACAGGGGGATACTGCTTGAAGCAGAAAAAGAGGAAGAAATACCTAGCTTCTCCCTTCTTCTCTCCCTCCAGTCTTCCGCCATTGCCTACATTGGCCAACTCTACCTGGAAGGCTGAGGGCAAGGGAGCCTGGGATATGTAGTTTCCCACTTTACAGAGCAGGGCAGGAGAAAGGAGAAACACAGATCAGAGAGTCAATAACTGGTGCATTCTTACAATTTCTTCTGAAACTCTGGTATCGGCTGTGGATTGTTTGCTAGTGCTAAACTGAATGAACAAATGCCAAACGAAGATTAACAGAAAAAAACAAAACAAAACTCAGAAGCAGCCACTTACACTTGTTTTGTTTTTCCTGGGTAAGTGCTTGGAATTGCAGTTTTAAATTGTGTTTTAGAGCTTGTGAGTTTAATTAAATTTAACACGTTGGAGCAACTTAACATAAAATAGCAATTCATGTTTTCTGCTAACAGAGTTGTGACTAGTTTATATGATGGAAAGAAATATGTCAGGATTTCATGGTATGTCTTTCATAAAGAGGACTGTGACCGATGGTTGCACCAGATGGTGATTTTTGCCCCTCCAGATTCTCTCTCCCGTCCTCCACCCAGCTCTGTGCTCTAGAAGGCTGACTGCTGTGTTCCCATGAGCTCTGGCTTTTGGTTGGGTTCAGCTGTGAGGAACAGCAACAAGAGACTGATGAACGGGAAGACTGAGGTCAGGGTCTTCATTCATCTGGTGCCTACCTATGAGATTGTTCCTGTTTACCTGTGTTTAACCAAATTCTCTAGACCAGTGCTTCTCAACTGGGGTGGGGGTGGGGGCTGATTTTTGCCCCTTGGAGACATTTGGCAGTATCTAGGGGGTCAGGAGCTACTACTGGCATCTAGTGAGTAGAGGTCAGGGATGCTGCTGAACATCCTACCATGCATAGGACATCCCCTCCCCCCTCCATCTCAAAGAATTATCCAGGCAAAATATCAATAGCATTGACATTGAGAAACACTGCTCTAGACTGGTGTTTCTCAAACTATATGTAGTGAAGGATCAGTTTTGTT
>NW_004444001.1:5686240-5687444 GCF_000243295.1 Trichechus manatus latirostris | reverse complement strand
TGTGCAATGGGTTTGATTTGGTTTTTATACAAGGAGCTTGGACTGTGTTGGACTGTCTCTTGTAGGCCATGGTTAGCCCTTGAAGAGTGTTTCAGTGGGTGAGGGGCGTGGCCGGGGCTGTGTTCTAGATGGAGCACTCTGGAGATGGTGGTGCTGAGAAAAGATGTTGAAGGGAGCAAAACCAAAGGCAGAGAGGCCTGTTTGGAGACTGCTTATACTGACCAAAAGTGGCGAGGTCAAGGCAAAAGCATAGGTGTGGAGTAGAAGAGAGGGGAAAGTTTTGGAAGTTGACTCTACAAGCCAGAGTGGTGGGATGTGGGTAGGAATGAAGGGGTGAATGCTGGCTGCCCAGATCTAGCTTGGAGGCTCAGCGGATGGTTTTGTTGGGGGCTTGGTGGGGTGGACAGGGGCATAAGGTGGGAGATGAGTTCGGTTCTGCCTTTAGAGCTTGACCGGTGGCCATTTCACATGATCTTCTTGGGCACTTCGTCCTCTCCATAGCCTGCAATGAGGATTGATCTGGGGTATGATTAAGAGTGTGGGCGCTGGATCCAAACGGGCCCAGATCTGATCACAGCTCCACCACTCCCACAAGGGAAAGTGCAAACTACTCAGCCTCCTCCTTTTCTAAATGGTAATAATAACAACCAAGCAACAATAGCTTCCTCAGAGGGTTGTCAAGAGGTTAAATGAGATAATGCATGTAAACTTCTCTGCACAGGGTAAGCACTTTGTGAACACTGGTTATTATTGTTATTGGTAAAGGCAAACCTGACTTCAGGGGCTGTTTGGCCCTGGTGGGCTTCAGCTCTCCTGTAAGTGCCCCCATGTACACATACCCCCCCAACACACACACACAAGCGTGCGTGCGCGCGCGCGCGCGCACACACACACACACACACGCGTGCGGCAGAAAAGGAACAAGAGCTGCCTTCCTGCTCCTAACCCTGGAAAGCAGGCCCTTTCCTCTGGCCTTGCTCCTGCTGGGCCATTTATGATGCGAAGCTTTTCTGAGCCCCAGCAGGCCAGGGGCCCAGCTGGTGGAAGGATGTGAACGGAGTGCTCTGAGTGACACCCTGGGAGAAGGGTGACCGACCACCAGCCATAGACCAGGGCAGGCTTTTGAGTGACATGAGGAAAAATGCCCTGTGTCTGTCATGCAGTATGGAAGAAGCCCAGACTGTGGACCTAGAAGGCAAGTGTT
>NW_004444001.1:5680099-5684854 GCF_000243295.1 Trichechus manatus latirostris | reverse complement strand
CCTCCCCCCGTACTTTCTCTGTCGCTTTATCTTCATACTCATTGTCTTTTTATTTCCATATCCATGGTATCCTTTTTCCTCACGTGATCTTGGCTTACAATGTGTCTTGCTCTGTATTTTTTCTGTTTACGTCTCTCTCTGCCTCTGCCACCCTGAATCTTTCTCTCTCACTTCCCTTTTCACCCTAATCTGCTTCTACCCTCTTACCTGTTCTCTCTCCTCACTTCTCTGCCACTGTGTCCTATGCCCTATACCTGTCTGCCCCTTCCTTTTCCCCATCCTTTTTGTGTCTCTCCACCTCTTTTACTCTGTCCCTATCTCTCTGTGTGTGTCCCTGTATCTCTCTCTCCAACCCTCTGCCTCTTCTTCTTACTGTCTCTCTCTCTATTTCTACCTTTCTCTGTCTCCTCACGTCACCCTGCCCATCTCACCCCACCACCCCTTGCCCTCTGTGTCTATGCCTCCCCTCCAGGATGATCCCAGCCTCCAACAAGGCATTCGTGGTCAACAACCTGGTGTCCGGGACTGGCTATGACTTGTGTGTGCTGGCCATGTGGGACGACACGGCCACGACGCTCACGGCCACCAACATCGTGGGCTGCGCCCAGTTCTTCACCAAGGCCGACTATCCGCAGTGCCAATCTATGCACAGCCAGATCCTGGGCGGCACCATGATCCTGGTCATTGGGGGCATCATCGTGGCTACGCTGCTGGTCTTCATCGTCATCCTCATGGTGCGTTACAAGGTCTGCAACCATGAAGCTCCCAGCAAGATGGCAGCCGCTGCCGTCAGCAACGTGTACTCTCAGACAAACGGGGCCCAGCCCCCTCCCGTGGGCAGTGCTCCTAGTGGGGCCCCCCAACAGGGGCCGCCCAAAGTGGTGGTGCGGAATGAGCTGGCCGAGTTCAGTGCTAGCCTGGCCCGGGGCAGTGACTCCTCTTCCTCCAGCTCCCTAGGCAGTGGGGACCCGGCGGGGCTGGGACGGGGCCCCTGGAGGCTCCCACCCCCTGCCACTCGCCCTAAGCCCAACATTGACCGCCTGATGGGGGCCTTTGCCTCCCTGGACCTCAAGAGTCAGAGAAAGGAGGAGCTGCTGGACTCCAGGACTCCAGCCGGAAACGGGTCCGGGACATCAGCCACGGGCCATCACTCGGACCGAGAGCCACTGCTGGGGCCGCCTGCAGCCCGGGCCAAGAGTCTGCTCCCCTTGCCCCTGGAGGGCAAGACCAAACGCAGTCACTCCTTTGACATGGGGGACTTTGCAGCTGCGGCAGCAGGAGGGGTCGCCCCTGGTGGTTACAGCCCTCCTCGGAGGGTCTCAAACATCTGGACAAAGCGTAGCCTCTCTGTCAATGGCATGCTCTTGCCCTTTGAGGAGAGTGACATGGTGGGGGCCCGGGGGACTTTTGGCAGCTCTGAGTGGGTGATGGAGAGCACTGTGTAGGCCTGGGGGGCGGGGGGGACATTCTCTCCCACTCTTGCAGGATGGAAGAAGGGGAAAGAATCTTTACTGGCAAGTCTTTGTGGAGTTTCCATGGTGATGTTTACATCCAGGGACAGCTTTGTCTCCCTGTCAAAAGCCTCTTCCCCCCCACAACCCACCCTCATCACCCTCCCTGGCCCATCCCCCACCACCCAGCTGGGGTGTGCTCAGGGAAAGTGGACTCGCTCAAATGTTGGACTAAACCCTGAGTGTTTGGGAAGGCAAGACACCTGCCTTTCTAATCACAAATGTAGCGTATAAGCAAGTGGCTTCGGATTGCTGATGGTTCCAGTGTTATTTTATTTCATAATTATTTTTTTTCCATTTCCCAGGCTCCTCTTCTTCATTCACACTGATAATCGAGAGTTTACATATGAAAGTACATTCCCAGCAGCCCTGGGTGTGGGTGATCACTGCCAGTTGACAGAAGGGGATGGTTCTGGTTCCACACTAGTTTGGGAAGACCCCTGCCCAGACCTCTTGTGATTCCCAACCACCCACATACCTGAAACCTGACCCAGTTTCCTTTGCTTCTCAAACATGCCCTATACCTCATCACATCAGCTTAAACCAGAAGGATAATGTCCAAGACTTCCTGTGTGAGGGAGGAGGAAGAAGGGCTTTAAGAAGCTATAGGGCATCAGGGATCTTAACTTCTGGAGTTGCTTTTGGAGTTTTGCCTCTTTTTCTGGGAAGCTGGGACAGAACGTCTCCATGGGCATGTGCTGGGCCAGGGAAAGCAGTGTGGGGTGACAGAAGGAGCTTGGACTTTGAGGTCAAAACTCTAAGGTTGGATTCCGAGCCACAACTCAATAACCAGCTGAATAACTTGGGCAAGACCCTTTTTGTTTCTTAACTTGCAAAACACTGAAGTTGTACTAGACGGTCTCCAATTCTAAAGCGCTAACTGACTCTTCATGATTCTAAATATTATGGTTTCCAGCTCAGCGGTACTAGTAGCACAACCTGGTAGAGCATTCCCTAGTCTTCTTACTGGACTCAACCCAACCCGTTGCCGTAGAGTTGATTCTGACTCAGAGCGACCCTGTAGGACAGAGCAAAACTGCCCCATAGGGTTTCCAAGGCTGTAATCTTTTACGGAAGCAGACTGCCACATCTTTCTCCCGCAGAGCAGCTGGTAAGTTCCAACCACTGACCTTTCAGTTAGCGGCGAGTGCTTAACCACTGCACCACCAGGGCTCTTTTCTTACTGGACACAGAGAGAGAATTCTAGAGGATTTGGAGGGAGAATGCTGAATTGTTTTATAATCTTAGAATTTTGAAGCTTGGGGAGATTTTTTCAATCACCTCATCCTTAATTCTCCCTCCTCGTCCCCTTATTTAAAGAGAGCATAAGGGACTTGCCCAACATCACACAGTGAGTTAATGATAAAGTCAGGGCAGTAGCCAAGGCCACCTACTTCCTAGGGGTGATGTTTGGGATCCATTTCCCTGTTTCCACCCCAGATAGGGCAGGTCTGTGTTATTCCTGAAAAGGTTAACTCAGGGTGGGACACAGGAATGTCTTTTCTTGGTTCCCTGAAGGTGGATTCTCATCCATGGAAATAGCAGGATGGGAGTTGTGGGGAAGGGTACGTGAGCTCGTTTCTATGTGAAGATTAACCCCCACATTCCCATAGTGGCCAGAGCAGGGGGCAAAATAGATACGTCCAGGTGCCGGGGAGAAACTGCTTTAAAGGAATCTGATGGACTTTGCCCCATGCATCTGTCTCTCCCAGTCTATCTGTTTTCTTCTCGGTCTCTCCTCATTGCCAAATGCACTACCTCTCCTTCAGGCTCCCCAACTCATTCTTCCTCAACCCTCCTCCATAGAGCTCTACCTTCTCTCTTGTTCTCCCTCCCTCTTCCACTTGCCAACCACACAGCAGGTACAAAGAACACAGGTGAGTCCATTTCAGGCTTAAGTACCCTGGTAGGCTCAGACTTGGAGCAGAGCCACTGGCCCCCAGGCCCCAGGAACACTCAAAGAGAGGGTCGGAGCAGTCTATGCAGGGTTGCCTTCTGGCTGTAGCTCAGGAGCCTCCAAATCCAATGCCTTCATCCCTCCTCACCCTCCTCCCTCCCACCTCCCCTCCCTGCTTCTTTTCTCTCCCCTTGCCTGTCTTCCACTATCCTGTCTTCATTTTTCTTCTCCTTCCTCTGATTCTCTGCCCTCCCCCTTCCCTTTCAGGTCCTGACAAGGTCTTTAACAGACCAGGCCAATCTCTGCCTGAAACCATAAGTGAATTTTCCAAGCCAGCTCAATGCCAGAACACATCCCTTCCCCTGTCATGGCGGCACCCACGGAACTGGGTGACTTGAAAGGAAATCTCTCCCACTTTCCCTCTGTTCCCTTCCTCCTTTCGCCTCTTCTGTTTTCTCTCTCTGCACCTTTCCCATTTATCTCTTCTAAATAGAGCCACTGAGGAAGCAGCTCCAGATACCCTTTCTTTTTTCCCTTTTGGGTTTAGACACCCCAAAGGGAAAGTGGTAGAAAGTGGAAGGGGAAGAACCAGCTCACTGTCTATACTTCTCAGCACCTCCAAGCACTGTCGTGACATGGAAAGGTAATTGCTTTTGTATTTGTCATGTTACTGACTTAGAGTTTTGGGAAACAACATCCCTGGATCAGAATATGAATGCCAATCTCCTCCTTTGCTAAAGAAAACAAAAAAGTACAGTAAAATGTTCAGTTTAATAAATAACAGCCAACCACATTTCTTGGGAGGGAGGAAAAAACAAAACACTCATGTCTGTGAATGTCAGCTGTTCATTTCTCCGGAAACTGAGGTTTTCTAAAGATGGCTTTGAAGTGGCATTTTCTCTTGTACCTGTGTTTGTCACTGGTGGGAGCCTGCGTTCTGCCAAGTGCATGCATAAGGTGAAGAAGCCTTCTGGAATAAGAGAGGATGGGGTTGTCCTCCTGGAGTAGAAATGGTAGAGGAATCTGTAGTGAAGCTCCAGTCTAAGAAGGGAATAGTCCATCCCTATCTGCCCTGGTGGTGTAGTGGTTAAGTTCTATGGCTGCTAACCAAAAGGTTAGCCGTTCAAATCCACCAGCTGCTCCTTGGAAACCGTATGGGGCAGTTCTCCTCTATCCTATAGGGTTGCTATGAGTCGGAATCAACTCGATGGCAAGAGGTTTGGTTTTTGTTTGTTTTTTTTTGGATCTGCCCTGAATGTCCCACCTGGCAGCTCGAGTCTCTGATCATCATCCCTGCCTGCTTTTCCCTGGACTGTGGCCACCACCACTCCTGGCCACTAGAGGTAC
>NW_004444001.1:5678064-5679588 GCF_000243295.1 Trichechus manatus latirostris | reverse complement strand
CAACCCCATGTGACAAAGTAGAACTGCCCCATAAGGTTTTCTAGGCTATAATCTTTACAAGAGAAGATCTCCAGGTCTCTTTTCCTGAGGAGCCACTGGGTAGGTTCGAACCCTTCAGTTAGCAGCAGAGCACTTACCTGTTGTACCACCAGAGCTCCTTTAAGGCGCTTAAGAGCAACATGTGGCTAGAACTGGCCACCAGATGTGACAGCGCAGCTCTAGACATACAACAATTTACTTGCAAGCACAGGCTTTGGAAGGCAAAGGAAACTAACACTTACTGAGCCCCTCACAGTTTCCAGATACTGTGCTTGGTACTTCACATGCAATTCGCACTGAATCCCACTGCAGCCTCTCAAGGTAGCTATTATTATGCCTATTTTACAAATGAAGGGACTGGGGTTCAGAAAGGGTCAAGTAACTTGCCCAAGGTCACATAGTAAGTCTGGCTGCAAAGCCTTATTTCTTCATCATACTGCCTCCCCTATCCTTTCTTCCTCCCTTCAGCCCATTATATACTAGCTTTTACACTGAAGTATTCAAATGTATAGGCTCTTTTGGAAGCCTTTGGTTTGGCCTCAAGGTCTGGTGGAATCCCTGGAGTGTTGACTCCAGGCAAGCACCTCTTGGTTAAGTGGTTGGTTTCTTCTGACCTCAGACTGGCCTTTCTGGTCCTTTTTGGCTTATAACACATTCCCTCTCCTGGCCAGGAAGATTCCCCCCAGGGTTCAGTCTTTCCTGCACAGCCTGCCCTGTTGCCACCCCTTTTCCCTACCTGGTCACCTCTAGGAGGCCCCTTGTTTGATGAGCCTTCCACCTCCAGCCTCGTCTGGACCCAGTCTTTCTCCTGACCCCTCTGCCTCGAGAGGCTGCAACTTCTCCTTAAGACTCTCTGCCTCACACCAGCTTTCCCCAGTGCTCCAACCCACTTTCCCACCATTTCTTATTCCAAAACTCTTGTCTTCATCACAAAAGGAACTTGCCTGCCCCACGTCCTCTTTCCTGACAGAGGGAAGCCTCCAGGTCTCTGATCATTTGCGGAGGAGGAATAGCTGATACACTTGGGGCCCAACTGACGATTAAGCTTTCTGGTGAACTGTTTAACCTCCTTCCCTCAAGTTCTTAACAATGACACATCCCTCAGGTTCTCCTTAAAGGAGATGTTTCTCATTTTTCTATTATTACAGAGTTGAAACTTCAAAAGATCTTAGACATACTTTTTTTTTTTTTTTTTAAAGGGATATAATTTCCAGGCAGGTAAGAGAAAGGTCACTGTCTCAGATTTCCCCCTTCCAGAATGGAAAATAATTTTTTTTCCCAAAGTCTGTGGCTATTGATTTTTAATAAGTACAGCCTGAGTACTTCTTTGTCTTCTGTTCTCAGCATTGCTGCGGTGAAGGTCTCGGGGCTTCAGCAAGATGAGTGGGGCTGCTTCTGTTTCTGCAGGCATTGGGGTTTCTGTAAACTGCTGCTGGTAGAAACACTTATTCAAAAGAAACGACTGTTAGTAGGCAACAGTCAAAA
>NW_004444001.1:5664140-5677465 GCF_000243295.1 Trichechus manatus latirostris | reverse complement strand
GCTTGTTGGGGTATTTGATCTCATCCCTTTAGCCAACAGCCAAATAGATCCTGCAGTTACCCACCTGGTTCCCTACTGATGAGGGAGATAAGCTGGAATTTCACCCACCCCCGTGGAATCCCCAAACCCATCTGGTCTACAACAGTCAGCGCACTGACCAGCCTCCCAAATCCGCAGGCCCCTGTGTCCAGCCTGCCCATCTGGCTAGGTGATGATGAACACGCTCCCTCTTCTTTGCCACCTCCTCTGTAACATGTGTCCATTGGTACTCCCTAGCACACCCAGCAGCAGCTCTAGCATTTATATACTTAGCAAGGGTACGTTTTCTTTCTCTTGAATCCCCTGTGTTATATTCTATGTGATAGCAAAGATGTCTCCCATTCCCCAAACCATGGTTACCTCTGTTAGCAGAACTCCTGATAGTGTTCCCAGTTTCTCATGAAGTGAAGTAAAGTCCCAGAACCCCACACCTGTTCTCTTCGTCACTGGCTCTGCATGTCCTGGGAACAGGCAAGTATCTTGCTCGCCAGTTGAGAAGAACTATACAAAGAAGAGATTGAAGTTCTCAATTAAACCCATCAATCCTAATATTTTCTTCCTGAGTTCCCTGTCACACTCTTTCCACTCATCCCTTAAGGACACAATTCTGCCTATCCACCAGGGATGAGCTGGTGGCCTTTCCTACCCAGACAAAGTTATGGGGAATTTCTTATCCCTTCCTTAGGCTGATGTAAGATTGGTGTTTTACAAGTGGATTTTGCACTACGAAATTAAATTGATAATCAGAGCTGACATTTATTGAGTTTCCTATGTGCCAGGCACAGTTCTAAGAGCTTGATATAGATTATCTCAATTTATCATCAACAACAGGATGAAGTTGGTATTATTATGATCAACCCCATTGGGCAAGCTAAGGGAGAAAGGGGTTAAGTAACTTGTCCAAGGTCACACAGCTGGTGAGCAGCAGAGTTGGATAAACACTCAGTAAATTTATTTGCTCTGAAGTTACCTACAGAGCTGCAGAGACCATTAGAAATGCAATTTTCTGGGTTTCATGTCAAAGGCCTGAACTCTGACATGTGAGCCTTGAATTTTAGAAGACTGAGCCTGCCAGAAAAGTGGGAGAGGTGGAGAAATCAGTGCTGCACTCATACAGCCTGCGGTTGCTGACCTGCTGTGTGCCCGGCCCTGTGCCCAGTATTGGGAGAAATAAAAGCAGAAGACACTGTGTTCCTTTGAGGGTCTTACACATTTCGCCGAGGGCTGAGGACATAAGCTGGTTTCTAAGTCTCTGGTTTTACATGGAAGGGCATGTTTTCATTCATTTCAAGATAACTATGGCTCTGAGGAGCCCAACTGTCCAGGAAGAGATGGATGGATGGATCAACCAGGGGCCACACAGCCCAAGGTGGCACCTCTGGCTGGAAGAATTCACTAGATTGTAGGTTCCAAAGGGGTCTTGACTCATGGTACCGAGGGAAAAGTAAGACCTCGAATGGGAAAGTGACTGGCTTTGGGTCAGACAGGGGCCCAGTGAGGATTAGAATCGTGTACCTGGACAAACAGAACCTGAAGGAAACAACTCTAATTGACCGAGGAGCTTTTGAAGTGTGGGACGGGGAGAGGAAGCAGGTCTAGAAGAGGGGTAGTTGCAAAGAACTGGAGGGATCTGAGTAGCCCGAGGCAGGTGCTTGGCTCCCAGAGTGAGTGCTGTTCAGTGAAAGGAGCTGGATTGAGAGCTTGCTTCCTGGCTTCGGTTTACTTCTCAGTATCAATGGTAAGTATTGACTTCAATAAGTATGCCTATGAAGTAGTTAAGTAGTTCTATAGATCACATACCAAATTAGAAAAGGCAGAGTGATAACAGTCATTATTATCAATGATATGCATCATTATTATAAATTATGACATATTAATGATACCATTAGGTGTTTCAGGCTTATATAATCTCAGAGCTGGCAAGAGATCTCAGAGGTCATCCACTCTAGCCTTCCCTCAGTGGGTGTTAGAATTCTCTGCTTGATATCCACGAAAACTGTTACTAATCTTATAACAAATGGGATTGTGCATGATGAGTTTCAGATTTACCCAAAGCAGGGATTGACTCCCTGTGCTCCAATCAGACCAGGGATTGATGGTTATAGCTTCATATTCCTGGTGGATCCTTGTGGATCCATCATTCTTACCTTCACAGGACATCCAGAGCCCAGACGGAAACCAGCTCCCAGATGCAGCTGTAGTCAAAGTTTGAAAATTAGGTCCAGAGCCAGGGCTGGCTGGGAAAACCTCAGGGGGATGTGCTGTTCTCTTGCCAAACTGGCCCTGGTCTCCCTGACACTGAGAGAAGGAAGGAGACAGAGAAGGGCTTGAGAGTACCTGGTGACCTCTACAGGCCCTGATGCTCCTTTATGTTTTGAGATCCACAGTCCCAGTACCAGCTACAAGGCTCTGGAAAATTCCAGACTTCAGCCCAGGGTTACATTGAGGCTGACTACTGCAAATCAATACACCTCTAGCCACATACATATTATCCAGTTAGGACAATTCTACCCCTCACTCATCGGATCCACAACCCTTGCTCAATCTTCACCCTTGTTCTGAGACCAGCAGAATAGCCAAAATATATCAACCAGGACTCTAGAGTGACCCAGACACTGCCACCCAAAGCCTCCCACGAGTTTTCCTTGATTCCTTTGGGTGAACGGAATTTTTCCTTCTAGGATATGAATGCACATGGGAAGACTACAGGTGCCAGGTAAATGACCCAGTGAGAGCCTGGCTCAGCATAGAGGGTTGAGAGTGCTAGAGGCTCTCTACTTGAGATAGGAAGTGAGTACTTGCCAAGGGGGATGTTGGAGTGTCCTGGGCAGCCCACTGGCCAGCGCTTCCTGTTCCCTCTGATGACCAGGTCCCTTGTAGCCCAAACACCATCCACCTGCTTGAGGTGGGAAGATTAAAATTGGCATGTTCTTTGCTTCCAAATTGTCACATTAATTCCAACATAAATGAAGAAGGAATGTTAGAGAAATTTTTTTTCACCCATCCGTTGGAGTCTACTTGGCTGAATAGGCCCCTTGGGCCCTATGGGTGGAGCTGATGCTTCAGAGCTGGGGTGTGGCAGGATATGTGGAGGGGATGGCAGGACACAGGCATATGAAGAGCTTGGTTTTTATGTTGAAGGTAAATAGAGAAGCCTGTGTCACTCCTGAGGTCCGGGAGGAGGTGGGGAAGGACCTGAACAGTGATCAATTGAAGAGGACTAATTCTTGGTCTCCACACTTTTAAGGGTCGTGGTGAGAGCTCACCTTCTGAGAATCAGGGCAATAGCTTTAAATTAGTACAGCCTTGACCTAAGAGAGAAGCAGAGGCTGGGGCTTTTCTTGGAACTTTTTTTCTTGAGGCTTAGGGCCTTCCATCCTTCCCGAGGTTTATGGAAAATGGAGGTTTGTGCCAGGCAGGAGAAAGTGATATCAAGGGTACTTTCTGCTCCAAACCGAGGATGAAGGGAGCTCAGACAAGAGCACCTAATTCCAGGGGTGGTCAAATGAGGTCACCCAAATGGCAAGCACTCATAGTTTTTGGAGAAGGCACTTAATGAGAGACATTTGATATACAGAAAGTCAGCAGCAGAGTCAGAGAAATGGTATAGCATCTCACTGCTTCAAAAATAAAAAAAAATATTTCATTCCATTCCTTCCCCAAAACTCTGATTTACACATTACTGCTTTCCCACAGTTTATAGGTTTTTCAAATTGAAGATCAAAATTGGTCATTTGGTTTTTCCAAGTTCTTATAGAACTTATGGGGCAGAAGTGGGTCTCAAACTTTAAATCACCCGACTCCAGACTGGAGTTCTATTCATACCACATCCCTGACACACAGCCATCACAGAGATGGCTGGCTACCGCAACAGGAAAGCAGGCAAGAAGTGCGGCTGAGCAAGCAGCCCAGAGCTAGGAAAGAAAATATCCACACAAGGTGAAGGAGAGTCAGGCCTGGGAGAAGGGGGCAAATGGTACAGATCTGGAGAGTCTGGAGATAGTACTGAGGAGGGCAGCTTTGCCCAGAATTCTCCATGGACACGAAGCTCTCTCAGCTCTCCAGGGTCAGTCCAGCTAGGACAGAGGCCAGAGAGCATGGTCCATTGTAGGCTAAGCAAAAAAGAAGGGAAAAAAGAGGGGTACATTCAAGGATAAGCAGGAAAAGTAGGAGGGGCAGAAACAGAAAAGACTGGCTGGGAGGATACAAGAAGTCCATGTCCAGGATGTGGGTCCAGCTCACCTACCATCCACATCTGGGGTGGGAGGGAGCAGAGTACTGGGGTAGGTCTCCATCTGGAGTATCCTTATGGCCCCTACATTGTGAGGCCAAGAGGCAAGTAGGGCCCACCCAAGAGTCCTGGCCATTTTCAGGATTAGGGCATTTGTCCTGTCTGCTTTGAAGCTCTAGTTCCTCCCTGTGGGAAGGCAAAGACTCCCAACTCCATGAGAGAGGCACATTGGGAAATCATGGATGTGTCTACACCTGTATTTCAAGGTCTAATAGAAGAAAGGACTGGTTTCTCCACGTATACTGGAGTCTTCAGGACACAGCCCCACTCATCATGTCACAATACCACACTGGTCTCTTCCTGAAGGTGATGAGTCCCAGGCTTTCCAGATTGTTCCAGGGTGCATCAATCTGCCATATCCAGTCCCTTGGGAGGAAAGCTGTTACACAAAAGGGTGGGAATTTTTCAGAAAATTTCATGGAGTCTGGATTGGTCTTGAAATCCCACCAGCCAGAGAAGGGGAGGAGTTATATGCAAGAAACTCAAGACTCTTTCCACTTTTGGTTGTGAGGCACCATGGGTAAGAAAGCTCTTATGATTCAAAGAACCAATTAAGCAGGGAAGGGGCAGCTTGTATTATTCACCAGACACTGTGGTAAGCATTTCATGTATTTCATATGTATTATTTTTCATAATCCTCACCAATCCCTGTGACGCAGAGATTAGATCTTCCATTTTACAGCTGAGAAAACTGAGACAGAGAGGCTAAGTAACTTCCTAAAGTCACATGACTAGTTAAGGGAAGGGCTACGTGATCACTCACTAACTGGAGTTGCCCTGAAGTTACCTAAGGAACAGCAGAGGACATCAGAATTTCAGTGAATTTTCCGGAAGGAATCATAACATGTGAGGTGAACAATGAAGGTTATAAGAGTGAGTCTAATATAAAAAAGTGGAAGGGATAAATGCATTAAGCAAATATTGAAGGACTTCTCTGTGCCAGTCCCAATGCCTCATATGGTCCTTAACATTCGTTCTGACAAAAAGGGCATCAAATAGTTCCCAGGTCACTGTTTTGTTGTGTTTTAAATGTGGAGGTTAGCAGAGCAGGATTAAGGTAGCAGGTCCTGAGAAAATACAGCTGCACAGGATAGGAAGGTCCCTCCCCAGCCAAGGCAAACGTACTGTATACCCCCCCCCTTCAAAGGAGTTGAGAGTTTTCCTGGTTTCAGTATCCTCACCTGTAAATGGCCATGGTAGGTATCTCTCTCCAAGGATAATCGTGTTTGTAAATTACAGAGCTCTGTATAGCTATACATATAAGCCATAGGATTTGAGATAGGATTTGATAAGTCGTTGACTCATGATGATTAATGTAATGGATCAACGACAACACTATTCAAAGCTGACAGGACATTAATGCTTAGTATATGTGTGTTAGGCCTCTGGAGTCTCAGGGCTAGAAAAGATCGGTGGTCTCCAAATAAGCTTCCCTCCCCTCATCAATAGCCCTATCAAATGGTATTATTCTGATCACAAATGATTCCACTGTTTTAATTCATAATTCCCCCAAGGAAGAGAGCACACTGAGGGTATTCTTATGTCCTGTGCGCCAGAGAGATTAGTCCATGACTGTGGCTCCAGGTTTGTGTTACAGAATCCACTACTCCTGCTCCTTTGAAGATCCCAGAGCCATTACCGAAGACAACTCCCAGAATCTTCTGTGGTCACCGAGGTAGAAAAAACACATACGGAGCCAGGGCTCCAGCTGGGAAGTCTTAGGGATGTCTATTTTTCTCTTGACAGATCAGCTCTGGTGACCATGGCACAAAGAGGAAGCAAGGAAAAAGGGGGCAGGGCATTGGGCAACTGCTGGGGCCCCATTAAGTGGATGCTTTGTATTCTGCTATGACTTTCAGTACCAATTGTAAGGTCTGGGAAAGCAGCCCACCACCTCCCAGGTGCGCAGCACAGGCCAATGATGGGATACCAGTTCTCTTTCATTCACTGTGATGAGAACAACAACTCCCTCCTACCAGTCATTTGTTTCCCAGTAAGTCTCCTATTACCCATTTCCAAGGACTGGATGAACTAAGTTACAAAAATTTATACCAGAACTGTGCTCTATAGGGTTTACAATGTCTGATTTTTTGTAAGTTGATCACCAGGACTTTCTTCTGAGGCACCTCTGGGTGGACTCAAACCTCCAACCTTTCAGTTAGCAGCTGAGAGAGAGCTATTTGCACCACCAAGAGTCTCCAACCAGTTGACTTCGAGTTGATTCTGACTCCTGGTGATCCCATGTGTGTCAGAGTAGAACTGTTAGGTTATAATTCTAGACCCTCAGTATGACTACCCCTTCCCACATCTTTCTGAAAGATCTAACATTTGTTCCTTTTTGTCCTATTACAATGTAAATGCTCTGAAAAAATTGCCAGGTGTCTGGTAAACCAACTGTCATCAGAGTGTGGGTCAGGGGTCCCTCCCTGAGAGAGTGATGAGCATTATTCGAAGGGGGAGGTGGGAGGCCTTGGGGGAAGCACTTCTAACAGCCCTCCCACCCTCCCCTCATTGCCCACTTTCTTCTAGCACAAATACAAGTCATCTGCTTTGGGTGGGAAGAAAAATAGGACCTAGGTCTTTATTTCTGAATCACCATACCAATCACAAGTCCAAGAAGTAACAAATGTCATAAAATCTGTATTAAAGAAACTTTTCCATTCCTTCCTGAAGTATGAAGGGCTTTATTTGGACCTGGGTGGCTGACCGTGCCCTTGAGCCCCACAGACCTCCTTCATGGAAAGGCAGTTTTGAGGAACAAATGATGCATGTGAAGAGCCAAGTTTCCATGTTGATGGTAAATAGAAAAACCTTTGGAGCAGAGCTGAGCTCTGGGACAAAAACAGAAAAGAAGAGTGAAGAAAAGAAGGGACCTACTTCCTCTTTACTGCTTGTAAAGCCCATAGTGGGATTCCAGCTCACAGCCCAGCCCTCTCTCTGAGGGATCATGGGAACCTTGACCTGTGAGGGGATCTTGATGTGAAGGCTGGACTTTTCTCTGACACCTGAAGCTCAATTTTCACCCTCTTCCTGAAGGTGGAGTACTGTACGTTCTGATGACAAAAAAAGGGTGCAGGGAACAAAAGTTCTAGATCCTACTAGCAGATCTTTTTCCAGACAGAGCAAAGGATGGGAAAGAAGGAGCTTGGGCAGGGTTCCTCCAGAACGTGTACTCCTGAAGAATGACTCCCCAGCTCCTAGAAAATGGTGACGTCAACAAGTGGACTGGCTCACTGCTCTCCGTTATAGCTTGACTGATGATGGTGGGCAGTGACCATTCCTGTTTAAGAAAAAAAAGCTTGACACATTGAAAGGCGGCAGCAGTAGGGAAAGCTGACAAAGTTAAAATCACAATAAGTAATTTGCAACACATTTGTTTTCAAAAGACATTCACATAATCACTCCCATTCTCACATGAATTCTGAATTACGCATTATTATTTTGTTCATTTTTCAGGAGAGAAGACTGATGCTCATGAACAAGTGTTTACTTCCCAGGACCATCCACCCCCAGCTTAGATGTCAGACCCTGGACTTAACACCCAGGTCTTCTGACCCCAGGTCTGGAGTTCCATCCACCCCCAACCCCAACCCTTCACCAATCATAATTTAACTCACAGTCAACAAATCAGGGAGGGAGATGAGAAATGGGACTGAGAAAAGAGGAGGAAAAATACCCGCAAACTCAAGGAGAGTCAGGGCTGAGAGAGACAGGCAAGGGGCATGGACACTGGAGATGTCGGTGATGTGCTGGGACAGGCAGCTCTGCCAGGTACGTACTAGTTCTCACAGTCCTGGGCTTCTTCATGGCACTCAGGAGACTGTCTTCCTTAGGGTGGGAGAATGGAATCCTTCCACAAGAGAAAAAAGTTAAGCAGGAAAGGGAAAACAGGAGAAATGCAAGCATGAGGTCTGAGACAAGTGAGGGTGCTCAAGAGTGGGTCCTGCCAGCAACCCCATCCACCACTTGGGCAGGAGGCGCACACTCCACGCCGAGATGAGGAGGGCACAGGAGAGTGGTCCTGGGAGTCGCTGCGGCCGCATCTTCCACACACAACCTAGGGTAAGAGGTAGGGCAAGGCAGTTCTCCACAAACTCAGCCACCAGGGTTTTTCTTAAAGCAGTTCTGCGCCTCCCAAGGGAGTCCCCATAGCCAGCTTGCCAACTAGGCGATCTGGTCAATGCCATCTCAGGGAAAATGAGGAGGGAGGCACGTTCTAGAAAGTGCCATCACGCCATCACGCCAGCCATTCACATGCCTCCTCCAATCAAAGGGCCAGCTCCGCCCACTGCCCTCCCTGTCTTTCCAGAAAGTTCCACAGCTTCTGAGTAGTCCGAGAGCAACACGTCCCGGAAAGGAAGAGGATACGTGGAATTGGGGAAATGCTGGGGCTTCTAGGAAATGTCAAGGCCTCTGACAGGCGGAGCCCGGCCTGTTGGAGAAGCTGGTGTGGGCTTGCCTGGGGGAGGAGATGTGAACCCCAGGCCTTTAGAATATACGTCAGCCACGGCCTGGCCTCTGAGAGGAGAGGCTTAAGTGCAGGCTATTGAATTATTTACCAGGCCATTGACTCACGGGATACCTGTGATTCCTGGGTCCACATTTCCATTTACCCTAGAGGAAAGTGTCATCTGGAAGGCATCTAGCATGAGGCCACACAAGAGTTAAGGACTGGGCGCAATTAGAAAAGAAACCAAACCCGCTGCCAGCGATTGGATTCCTACTCACAGCGACTCTTATGGGAGCAGACGGCCACATCTTCTGCAGAGCAGCTGGTGGATTCAAACCACCAACCTTCCAGTTAGGAGCCAAATGCTTTAACCACTGTGCCTCCATGGCTGTAGTTCAAACCTTCCTAATGGCAACGTCTCAGCTTTCTTTTCCCACTAACAGAAGACCACTCACTAGAAAGGCTTGTGAGGGCTCAGCCAGCCCAGGAACTCAAGACCCTCAAGAAGGGTCTACCCCCTCTCCTGCTCCTGTCTGCCCCTGCTGCAGAATATGGGAGACTTACTAACCTTTTACTATTTTGTTGGATTTTATTTGCTACAGTTTTATAAAGAATGTTTACATCTATGTTCATGAGGGATATTGGTCTTTAGTTTTCTTTTTTAAAACCTCTCTGGCTGCCTTTTTACCAGAATAACGCTGGCATGTAAAATGAATAGGGGAATATTTCCTCTTTAGTTTTCTGGAAAAGTTTGTGTTGAATTGGAAATCTTTCTTTTTTAAATTGTGGTAAAACTGTAAGATATTTGTCATTTCAACATGGTATTATTTCTTCCATGAATGTTTGGTAGAATTTACTAGTGAGGTCATCTAGGTTTGAATTTTTTTGTTTATTTGTTTGAAGCTTAACACCAAAAAAACCCATTGCTGTGGAGTTCATTCCAACTTATAGCAATCCTATAAGAATAGAACTGCCCTATAGGGTTTCCAAGGCTTTAAATCTTTACGGAAGTAGACTGCCACATCTTTCTCCCTCCAAGCAGCTGGTAGGTTCAAGTCACTGACCTTTAGGTTCACAGCCAAGCGCCTTAACAACTGCACCTCCAGGGATCCTTTGAAGGTTACAAACAAAAAACTTTCACAAAAAATGTTGAATTTACAAGTTAAATTTCTTTAATAGATGTAGGACTATTCAGGTTATCTATTTTTTCTTAAAGTTTGAGGGTTTGTGTCTTCCAATAAATTTGTCCATTTCATCTAAGTTGTCAAATTTATTGGCATAAAGATGTCCAAAATATTCCATTGTTATACTTTTAATATGCATAGACTCTGTAATGATATCACTTCTCTTATTTCTGATATTGGTAATGTGTTTTCTCTATTTTTTCTCCCAATCAGTCTGGCTAAGGGTTTATTGGTTTGAGTTTTTTTTTTATATTTTAGTATATTTATCTAGTATAGTGCATTTCCCTCTGAGTAATATTTTAACAGCATTCCACAAATTTTGTTTTTTTTTTTGCTCTTGTTTCATTCAGTTCAAAATATTTTCTAATTTCTTTTTTTTGATTTATTCTTTAATCCATGGCTTATTCAAAAGTATGTTATTTAGTTTCTAAATATATTGAAATTTTCAATGATCTTCCATTTATTGATTTCTACTTTAATTCAGTTGTGTTCAGATAATATACTTTGTGTGACTTAAATCCTTTTAAATGTATTGAGACTTATCTTATGGCCCAGAATATCTTGGTAAATGTTCCATGTGCACTTAAAAAGAATGGATGGAGTGTTCTATAAATGCCAATTAGGTCAAATTTGTAGATTATGTTGTTCAAATATCCTATGTGTTTATTTTCTGTCTGTTTATCAGTTATTGTGAGAGAGATTTTGAAACTATCATTGTGGATTTGTCTATCAGTTTTTGCTTCATGTATTTTGAAATTCTGTTATTAAGTGGATAAATATTTAGGACTGTTATGCCCTATTAATCGATTGAGCCCTTCATCATTATGAAATTACATTTTTTATCCCTGATAATATTCTTTGCTTTGAAATCTACTTTGTTATTACATCTACACCTCACTTATCAACTCTCTCATTATCTGACATTTCACGTTTACAACAATAGTAAAAAATCCATTATATGACTATTTTGCACATTAATGACATATGTCTGGCAATAACAAATGCCAAGGTGCAAGGCGAGAGTAATGCTGAATGTGGTGGTTAAGGTTATGTGTCAACTTGGCTGTGCCATGATTCTCAGTGGTTTGGCAGTTATGTAACAATGTAGTCATCCTCCATTTGTGATCTGATGTGGTCATCCTCCATTTTTGCATAATGTCAATATTCACATAATGACCAGGTCTTTGGCACCTAACCATGCTGATAAGTGAGGAGTGGGCATAATATAACCACTTCAGCTTTCTTTTGATTAGTTTTCCCATTCCTTTACCCTGGACTTGCTGTGCCTTTATAGTTAAAGAGAGTTTTCTGGAGGCAGCAATAGTGGGGTTTGCTTTTTATCAACTCTTAAACAATCTCTGACTTTTTATTGAGGTTTTTAGACGATTTACATGTAATGTGATTTTTGATATAGTAAGGTTTAAGTTAATCGTATTGGAATTTGTTTCTATTTGTGCCATATGTTCTTTATTTCTGCTTGCTTCTTTTTTTGTTTTCCTTTGAATTAACTGAGTAGTTTTTATAACTCTATTTTCTCTCCTTTTTTGACTTTATCCTGTTTGTTTTGCTATTTTAGTGGTTGCTTTAGGGTTAATAGTATACATTATTAACAATCTACCTGCAAGTGATTTTATACTACTTCTTGTACAGTATATGAACCCTACAATAGTTTTTTTTCCATTTCTCTCTTCTAAGTATGTTATTGATGTCATAGAATTTACCTTTACATATGTTAGAAACTTCACACAACAATTTTTAAGAAGAAATTTAAATAATAAGAAAAAATTATATGTTTATCCATATAGTTACCATTTCCTGTGTAATTTTGTATTTTCATCCAGAATCATTTTCCTTTGCCTGAAGGGCTTCCTTTAACATTTATTGTAGTGTCATTCTCCTGGGCATGAATTTTTTCAGCTTTTACATGTCTAAAAAAATTTTTATTTGCCTTCATTTTTGAAAGATATTTTCACTGGGTATAGAATTCTAGACTGACAATTTACTTTTTCCAGTGCTTTAAAGATATTGCTACACTGTCTTCTCATTTTGCATTTTTTCTGACTAGAATCTGTTATTATCTTTATCTTTGTTCCTCTTTATGTAAGGTGTCTTTTTCTCTGGTTGCTTCTAGGTTTAGGTTGAAGTTCTTAGGTCTGTAGGCTAATAGTTTTCATCAAACTTGGAGTATTTTGAACCATTATTTCTTTAAATATTTTTTCTATCTCTCCTTGTTTCTCCTCTTCTTTGGAGACTCCAGTTATAGATATTATAGGCTGCATAAAGTTGTCCTGTAGCTCGATGATGTTCTTTTCATTTTGTTTTTTATTCTTCTCTCTGTGTTTCAGATTAGATTGTTAACTATTCCTACATGTTTAAGTAAACTGATCTTTTTTTCTCTGATGTCTAATCTGCCATTAATCTCATTCATTATGTTTATGTTTTTTATGTCTGACATTGTAGTTTTCATCTCTAGATGATCAGTTTGGGTCTTTTGTCTATCTTTCAAGTCTCAATATAACTTTACAAACATACGGACGACAGAATAACTGTTTTAATGTCCTTTTCTGCTAATTGTAACACATATATCAGTTCTGGGTTGGTTCTATTTTATTTTTCTTCTCATTAAAGGTTGTATTTTCCTGCTTCTTTGTATGGCTGGTAATTTTTTATTGTATGTCATGTGTTATGAATTTCAACTTATCGGGTACTGGATATTTTTGTATTCCTATAACTATTCTTAAGCTTTGTTCTGGGATACAGTTACAAGTTACTTGAAACAGTTAAATAATTTCAGTTACTTGGAAACAGTTAAATCCTTTCATGTCTTGCCTTTAAAAATTTCCAGATGGAACCAGAACAGTTTTTAGTCCAGGACCAGATCCTGTGAAGTTGTCCAGTCCAGCTAGTAGGAACAGAAAATATTGTTGGCCCTATGAGACTGTATATCACTGTTTCCTCTAATACTTTCAGGTGGTTCTTTCCATGTACTGATTGTATTCTGCTGAATACTTGAGGGGTACTATCTTCAGATCTCTAAAATTCTTTCTCTGTGCAGCTCTCTTATCTCTGGTACTCTGTCCTATAACTCCTGCCACCATGATCTCATCAGATTCTCAGCACTTCTAATCAGGGAGTCCACTGTGCTCTGCCTGAGTTCCCCTTCCCTGCACTGTGGCCTGGAAACTCTCTCAAGTCACTAAGATGGGGAAATTGTAGCACTCATCTCATTTGTTTCCCATCTCTTCAGGATCAATGACTTTCATGGCTTACTGTCCAGTGTCTTGAAAAAATGTTTCAAGAAAGCAAAAGTTCATTAAAAAGACAGGAAAAAGAGAAAAGACCAAAATGGATGTCAGAAGCG
>NW_004444001.1:5661081-5663078 GCF_000243295.1 Trichechus manatus latirostris | reverse complement strand
GGGATTGTATCCTTTCACCATACTTATTCAATCTGTACGCTGAGCAAATAACCCGAGAAGCTGGAGTATATGAGGAAGGATGCAGCATTAGGAGTGGAGGAAGACTCATTAACAACCTGCAATATGCAGATGACACAACTTTGCTTGCTAAAAGTGAAGAGGACTTAAAGCACTTACTGAAGATCAAAGACCACAGGCTTCGGTATGGATTACACCTCAACATAAAGAAAACAAAAATCCTCACAACTGGACTGATAAACGGAGAAAAGATTGAAATTGTCAAAAATTTCATTTTACTTGGATCCACAATCAACACCCACGGAAGCAGCAGTCAAGAAATCAAAGACGCATTGCATTGGGCAAATCTGCTGCAAAAGATCTCTTTGAAGTGATAAAAAGCAAAGATGTCACTTGGAAGACTAATGTACACCTGACCCAAGCCATATTTTCAGTTGCCTCATATGAGTTAGAATTTTGTTCTACATTTTTCTCCAGCTGGCCAATGAATAAGGAAGACTGAAGAAGAATTGATGCCTTTGAATTATGGCGTTGGCAAAGAATATTGAATATACCATGGACTGCCAGAATAATGAACAAATCTGTCTTGGAAGAAGTGCAGCCAGAATCCTCCTTAGAAGCGAACATAGTGAGACTTCCTCTCGCAAACTTTGGACACGTTATCAAGAGGGACCAGTCCGTGGAGAAGGACATGATGCTTGAGAAAGTAGAGGGTCAGCGAACAAGAGGAAGACCCTCAACGAGATGAATTGACACAGTGGCTGCAACAATGGTGTCAAACATAGCAATGATAGTGAGGATGGCACAGAACTAGGGAGTGTTTCATTCTGTTGTACATAGTTCGTATTTTTTTACTGTAGTTTAGATGAAGGTTTGCAGTGCAAACTAGCTTCTCATTAAACAATTAATATACATATTGTTTTGTGACATTGGTTGCCAACCCCACGACATGTCAACACTGTCCCTTCTCAACCTTGGGTTCCCTATTACCAGCTTTCTTGTCCCCTCCTGCCTTCTCATCCTTGCCCCTGGACTGGTGTGCCCATTTAGTCTCATTTTGTTTTATTGGCCTGTCTAATCTTTGGCTAAAGGGTGAACCTCGGGAGTGACTTCATTACTGAGCTAAAAGGGTGTCCAGGGGCCATATTCTCGGGATTTCTCTCATCTCTGTCAGACAAGTAAGTCTGGTCTTTTTTTGTGTGTGTGAGTTAGAATTTTGTTCTCTATTTTTCTCCAGCTCTGTCTGGGACCCTCTGTTGTGATCCCTGTCAGAGCAGTTGGTGGTGGTAGCCAGGCACCATCTAGCTGTGTTGGACACAGTTGGATGAAAGCTGTGGTACTTGTGGTCCATTAGTCCTTTGAACTAATCTTTCCTTTGTGTCTTCAATTTTCTTCATTTTCCCTTGCTCCAGGTGGGGTAAGACCAGTGGAGTATCTTAAATGGCCACTCACAAGTTTTTAAGACCGCATATGCTACTCACCAGAGTAGAATGTAGAACATTTTCTTTATAAACTATGTTATGACAATTGAGCCAGATGTTCCCGGAGACCATGGTCCCCATAGCCCTCAGCTGAACAATTCGGTCCTTCAGGGAGTTTTGATGTGTCTATGGGGCTTACATGACTTTTCCTTGGACAAGTTGTGGTGGCTTCCCCAGTATTGTGTACTGTCTTTCTCTTCACTAAAGTTATCGTCTGTTTAGTGTTTTTCCCTCCCCATCCCTCTCCTCCCTCGTAACCATCAAAGATTATTTCTTTTTGTGTGTAAACCTTCTCATGAGTTTTTGTAGTAGCGGTCTCATACAATATTTGTCCTTTTGTGATTGACTTATTTCACTCAGCATAACGCCCTCAAGATTTATCCATATCGTGAGATGTTTCACAGATTCATCATTGTTCTTTATCATTGCCTACTATTCCATTGTGTGTATGTACCATAGTTTGATTGTCCAAACATCTATTGGTGGGCACCTAGCTTG
>NW_004444001.1:5658553-5660485 GCF_000243295.1 Trichechus manatus latirostris | reverse complement strand
GTGAATCTGGACCCCTTACCTCCTTCTTTAGAAAGGATTTTAGAATTTTGTTTTTTTTAATTTCTAGTTTTATTGCATTGTGACTAGAAAATCTTGTTTGTAATATTCCTAGTATGGAACTTAGTACTGTTTCTTTTGTGATCTAATACATGAAAAACTTCAATAAATGTTTTATGCCAGCTTGAGAAGAAGTATATTCTTTATTATAGGGTGCAGTGTCATGAAATCTGATTTATCATTGATGTTGTTTAGGTCTTCTCTGTCCACACTTATTTTTTTGTCCACATGACCTCTGTTCCTGAGAGTGTTTGTGAAACTCTTATCATTATTGTTTCTATTTTCCCTTGCTTTGCTGCAATTTCTGTTTTATTTATAGATGGTTTCTGTGTAATCTAGTGCATAGGTTTTAATAAGGTATATATTTTATTGTAGATTGTGGATTTTTGCATTATATATGTTTTTGTTTGCCTTTTATAATGCATTTTGGCCTAAATTCTATGTTGTCTACTGTCAGGATTGCTACCCCTGCTTTATAGTTTTACCATTTAGGTGGCTTAAGTTTTCCCAATCTTTTTAACTTTATTTTTTGCCTTTTGAATAACTTCGGTTTTAACATATTTCCTGTCTATGGAATAGACTTGAGGTTTGCTTTATAAGATATTTTGAAAATCTTTTACTAAGCAACTTGAGCTCATTCACATTTATTGCTATGACTAATACATTCAGTGTCAACTCCTTATGTCATTTTATATTATAATTAACCATGTGCTGTGTTATGTTTACTGTGGGGTTTTTTCTCTATATGATGTGTCGTCTCTGCTCTTTCTAAAAATTTATTTTGATATTTACAAAAGTGTACATTTTTCTTTTGCATTGGTACCTTTTAAGATGTCTTTATTCATCACTTTTCTTGCTTAACATTTTACAATCTGGGTTGCCCATTTTAAATTATGTCATTTGATTCCTACCTATGTCCTATGAAACATTACTCACTTTCCTGTTTCTATCTCCATTCTCCTCTCACATTTTAAGTTGATTCTATTTTGTCAGAACATATGACATTTACTAATCATTTTCCAACCTTGTCTCTGATCCTGTTTAAATATTGGATGTAAACTTAAATACACTATACATTCACTCTCACTTATTTTGCCGAGGTTTCCCAAGTCATCTCTTAGTTGGGTAAAGTTCATCCTCCAGCAGATTATCCAAGAAGGGTTCTTGTGTACAGAATTCTCTTACTCCCTGCATATATAATTTATTTTACTAAAGCCTTTATTATTGAGTGATGGCTTTGCTGCATATAAAGTCCTTGACTCACAATCTATTTCCATTTATTTGGTTACTTGAAAATAATTCTCCAGTCTTGCTTTGTATGTTATTCTTGAATATCCTGATACTAATATAGTTTTCATATCTTTGTAGGTATTATGGGTATTGTTCCTAGAGGCCTTGAATATTGTTTCTTTGTCTTTAAAGTCTAACAGTTTTACATGCTATGTCTCAGAGTTGATCATTCTCAGTCAGTTTTCCCAGGTGCATGGTGGGCCCTTATATAAATGTAGGTTTTCTCTTATTTCTATAAAGGATTCTGGGATTCCATTTTAAAAATGAAAACTGTTTCATTGTTTCTCCCCCCCGCCAGAACACACACACACTTTCCAGGGACACCAGTGTTCTTGAGTATGTGAGAAGGTATAGGGTGTAGAGGAAAAGTGGAGGGACTAGTTTTAGAGAGGAGCACAAATAGTTCCTTTAGTATAACCAGCAGGAAAGCAGACAGTATGGGTAAGGATGCTGATAGGTGAGGAGATGTGGAGGTGGGTGCTAAGAAAGTGCTTTTTTAAATTTCTTTGGTTTTCTTGGTGATACGGAAGCAAGCTATAAGCTACCTCTTAGATTCCTCCTACCTGGAAAAAAAAGGATGGAGAC
>NW_004444001.1:5655943-5656735 GCF_000243295.1 Trichechus manatus latirostris | reverse complement strand
ACAATTAACTAGGACTTATCTCCTTCTTCCTAGAGAAGGACCAAAGGATTTAGAACTTGAAAGGGCTCTAAAATCTTATTATGTTTTAGTTCCAGGTAATATGAAGTAAATGCATACCAGTGTCTCTCTCCCACTGATAAACCAATTGCCATCAAGGTGATTTTAACATATGGCAACCCCATGAGTGTCAGAGTAGAACTGTGCTCCATAGGGTTTTCAATGACTGCTTTATTGGAAGTAGATTACCAGCCACTATGAAACCTAGACAGAATGCATGGTGCACCTCTTTGAAATATCTGAAGAGTAAATACTAACAGGTGACTGGGGGAGTGTAATGGTTAACATTATGTGTCAACTTGGCTAGGCCATGAGTCCCAGTATTATGTAATTGTCCTCTATTTTGTGATCTGATGTAATTATCCTCCATTTTGTGGTATTGTGTAATTATCCTCATTTTATGTGTTGTAAATCCTAAACCTGTATATGTTAATGAGGCAAGATTGGGATGGGGTGTATCTTGAGTCATACCCTTACTGAAGTGGGTGACTCAAGTCATAGCCTTACTCAAGTCACCAGCTTACTCAAGTGTCTGATGTAAAGGGAGTTTCCTTGAGGGTGTGACCTGCATCCAACATACATGGATGCTCTAGCAAAGCTCTCTCTCACTCTGGATTCTGCATCTGGTTCATCATCTGACCTCTGGTTCTTGGGACTTGAGCCAGCAACCTGTTGTCTGATCTGCCGATTTTGGGATTTGCCAGCTTCCACAGGCCCATGGGCCAGCAGCCTGTC
>NW_004444001.1:5647597-5648466 GCF_000243295.1 Trichechus manatus latirostris | reverse complement strand
ACACATCTCAACTAGAATCTGTTTTCTGAGGAACGCATTGCCTGGGGAAGGATGAACTGACCAGGGGATCACCCAGTCCCAGGTGGCTCCTACGTCTGGAAGAATTCGTGGGGTCCTTAGAGAAAGAGATTAAGGCCTTGAAAGGGAAAGATTTGCTTTGAGTCCAACCAGAAATCAGCTAGGACTGGCATGTTGCTTCTGAAGAAAGAAGAGCACTGAGACAGGAAACTCAAGCTTTGAGGGGATGTGGGTATGTGGGTTTGTCGCGGGAGGGCAAACAGTAGGTCAAAGTGAGGCAAAGCGTTCCTACAGCCACCCAAATTGAGGTTGCCTGTCTCTTCATGAGTGAGGGGCATGAGGTTTTATTTCCTAGCCTCAGTTCCTTAATTTGTAAAATGACAATGGAGGAAGCTGTAGCTTAGAAATTTGTGTATTTGTTAAACTGAGGTTAATTGTGCTCATGTGCAACTTGTACATAGACAGAGAGGCAGTTGTTCAACCAGAACAAGGGGATACTGTATGGTTTAAAGTCAGGAAAGGTGTGCGTCAGGGTTGTATCCTTTCACCGTACTTATTCAGTCTGTATGCTGAGCAAATAATCCGAGAAGCTGGACTATATGAAGAGGAACATAACATTAGGATTGGAGGAAGGCTCATTAACAACCTGCAATATGCAGATGACACAACCTTGTTTGTCGAAAGCAAAGAGGACTTGAAGCATTTACTGATGAAGATCAAAGACCATAGCCTTCAGTATGGATTACACCTCAACATTAATAAAACAAAAATCCTCACAACTGGACCAATAAGCAACATCATGATAAACAGAGAAAAGATTGACGATGTCAAGGATTTCGTTTTACTTGGAT
>NW_004444001.1:5643939-5645227 GCF_000243295.1 Trichechus manatus latirostris | reverse complement strand
CTGATGCCATCATATATTTAACTTCTTGGCTTGTAACCATGCTGCATGGGTGGGGGTAACTGTGCTACTCCTACTGCCTGAATCGCCCCCTGAGAGATGTGAGGGCTCTGAGCAGCATTAAAATGAATGAAGCCTGAGTGCCACTGAGCAAGGGCCACATCTGCTGGAGTTTGGCTATACTCAGTCACCATAGGCAACACATGGTACATGATGCAGCATTTCCCAAACACCTGTTGTCCAGAATGTCATGCCCTAGCTCCGGTCAGTCACCAGGTCAGAACATCCACAAATGGGCCCCTGCAGCCCCTCTCCCTCAGTCTGCTTGTCAAGGGCAGAGACGACACTCCTTCTCACCAGATTGGTCGTGGGCTGGGAGTGGTAAGGTGGGGTTAGAAAGCCAGGGGCGGGAGTTGGGGATACTCGCACACTATCTGATCTCAGACCTGCTTCAGCTGGGCTGTATTTAATTTAGTAAGCTCACCTTGGTAACCAGAGCACCTGGGCCACCCCAGCCCCCTCCCCTTTGGAACACTCTAGAAAGACCAGTTTCTCACACCTTTTAATCAAGTCTTCCATTTCTCCAGGCAACCGACACAAAAGGCCTGGACCAGGTGGTGGAGATGCTCGGGCTCCCACACAGAGGTTCTATTTTCTGTTCTGCATTCTTCCAGGCCGCGTAATTACCAGTCAGTCCTCAGAGGAATTCTGTCTCTTGGCATCGGCTGTTAGAAAGTCCATTTCTGTCAAGCTGGTCTCACCTCTTGTATCTGGTGTTACACTGTGGAGTATTGTATCACCAATACAGACAACATCTGTGGCCCCTGTGTAAACACGTTTGCGTGTACACGCCAGTGTGTGGACAGGCTGTGTGCGTGTGAGTGTGTGTACCGGTATATAAATAGAGCACTCACTGATCAGCAGATCTTTATCGAGTGCTCACTTGCCAGGCCAAGGTGTTCTAGGTGCGGGACACACGGGAGAGGAGAGGGTAAGAGCCTGGCACACATGGGGTTTACATTCTAGTGATGGAAAGAAGCAGTAAACAAACAAGATCATGTCAGGTGGTAAGAAATGCTGAAGGAAACAAGACTGATGAATAGTGAATGAGAGGTCAGGTAGGGGTGGGTCCTTTATTTATTTATTTTAATTTTTTTTTTATAGTACTTTAGATGAAGGTTTACAGAACAAGTAGTTTCTCATTTAACAGTTAGTACATATACTGTTTTATGACAATGGTTAACAACACCATGACATGTCAACACTGTCCCTTCTCAACCTTGGGTTCCCT
>NW_004444001.1:5623860-5643509 GCF_000243295.1 Trichechus manatus latirostris | reverse complement strand
TATCTTAGATGGTTGCTCACAGGCTTTTAAGACCCCAGACACACTACTCACCGAGGTAGAATGTAGAACATTTTCTTTATAAACTATGTTATGCCAATTGAGCTAGATGTTCCCGGAGACCATGGTCCCCACAAGGGGTGACTCCTTTAGATGGGGTTATTAGGAAGAGCCTCCCTGAGGAAACAATAAAGTGTGGGGCTGAGCATTCCAGGTACAGGGAACAGCAAAGGCAGAGACCCCAGGAGGGAAAGCAGGAAAGAGTATGTTTGAGTAGCGGGAGGATGGTAGGCTCTGAAGTCAGAGATGTCAACAGGGGTGGGATCTACAGAGCTTAGACCATGGAGTCTAGAGCCAGATTGCCTGGGCATAATTTCCCACTGGTCTACTTAATAGCTGTGTGACCTGGGGCAAGTTATTTAACCTCTCTGGGACTCTGAGGGTAATGCAGTTGTTGTTAGTTGCCGTCAAGTTGGCTCTGAATCATGGAGACCCCACGTGCAACAGAACAAAACTGTCTGGTCCTGTGCTATCTTCAGGATCACTACAGCCTCTGTGAATTTTGAGAGCTTTCCAACCTAGGGAGCCCATCTTTCATCACTATATAAGACATTATTCTTAGGGTTTTCATTGGCTACTTCTCAGAAATAGATTTCTAGGCCTTTCTTCCAAGTCTGTCTTAATCAGGAAGCTCTGCTGAAACCTGTCCACCATGGGTGACCCTGCTGGTATTTGAAATACCAGTGGCATAGCTTCCAACATCATAGCCACATGCAAGCCAGCACAGTGCAACAAACTGACAGACAGGTGGTGGGACGGTAATGATAATACCTCCTTTATAGAGTTGTGACAAAGCAGTGGCTAAGAGCTACAGCTGCTAACCAAAATGTTGGCAGTTCGAATCTTCCAGCCACTCCTTGGAAACCCTATGAGGCAGTTCTACTCTATCCCATAGGGTCTCTATGAGTCAGAATCAACTCGACAGCAACGGGTTTGGTTTTTGGTTTTAAAGGGCTTAGAACACTGCCTGGCACATAGTAGGTACTATATAAATGTCAGCTACTCTTATTATTAAGGAGTCCTGGTAGTGCAGTGGTTAAACATTTGACCCCACCAGCCTCTCCATGGAAAAAAGATATGGCAGTCAACTCCAGTAACGATTACAGCCTTAGAAACCCTGTAGGATATGCAGTGCAGTGAATTACTTAATATGGCTTTTCTAGCCATAGTCTTTGTAACTCCCACCAAATGACTAGGTGGGACTATGCAAATGAGGCACTTGTGGCCCACCAAGGGGATTGGATAGCTTGCTAATAATGTAAATAAGGTGCATGGCACTCTCGTGAGGGTGGAACCATGCAAATAAAGTGTATGGAATCCTAAAGAGGGGATTGGTCAGTTTTGGCCATCTCGCTAGGTTTAAAGGGAGACAAGGAGAGAGAGAGAGGAGCTGTAACATGGAAGACAACGAGAGACTGTGGCACAGCAGTAGTAAGAATGATAGTGGCTCGAAACGGCAGGAACCAGGAGACCAGCGAGAGACTGCTGTGGTGGGGCTTGCTAAGAGTTGTAATATGCGCTCAAGGAGGGCCCCAGCAGGGCCTGGCAGCAGAAAGCAAGAAGAAACTTCCTGGTTGAGGAACTGCTTCCTGAGTTGTTCATGTTACTTCCAGGTTGATTCTGATCCCATGTTTACCTTGTTACCTCCCTAATAAACCATTTAACTGTAAGTTTGTGAGTTCTGTGAGGCGTTGCAGCGAGTTACCAAACTCAAAGACAGGAGGGAGAGTACTGAGGGGAGGGGAGTAGTTGATGTTAGAGATGATGGAGTGGTACAGCAGTTTGGAAAAGCTGAACATTTGGGACATCTTTAACCTCTGTCTCATAGGAACCAGCTTTTTAAATTATTCATCTAGGGCAGTTCTACTCCATCCTATAGGGTCACTATGAGTTGGAATCAACTCGACAGCAACAGGTTTGTTTCTTGGGGGTTCTTCTTATAAATGAGTGTTTGCTATTATTATCAATATTATTATTACTAAAGGAAAGGAGCTTAGATTTTAAGAGATGTGTCTGGTGGGACAAGTTCTCGATGGGAAATTAGGAGGGACTTGAATTTTACTCCCTGTTTCTTTAAATTCTTGGGGTCCAGTACCTTTAAGGGGTACCAGGCCCGTCCTGTTGGACTCCAGCTAAGTGGCTAAGATGGGATTGGGTCCTAAGGATAGGGTCTTAATAAGAGGATGAGGTTGTTACTCAGGGATTGAGTTCAAATCTCATCCAAGAGAATGTCATAGGCAAGTTAAAGTTCAAAGGACAGATCTGTCACCTGGAGCAGGAAGAGGAGGCAAGGCAAAGAAACGAGAGGAAAGACAGGCATGGGGCTGGGGAAGACTGGACAGCAAGGGCTGGCCTCCCCAGAAGCCCTGACTGGTGTGGTCCTCACTGTGTACTGTGGGGACCCCAGGATGAGAGGATTAAAGGTGAGAGCCTCCTGGACACTGGACTGGGGACAGGTCGTTTTGTTCATCAGTTAAATGAAGGAGTTGGTTGAGATGATTAATAAGATCTTTTCTAGTTCCATGATTATGTGATTCTGATTCTGGGAATTTTGTTTGGAGGATCTGAACGCATAGCAGACAGAGTAACTCATGTGTCCTCAAACCATCTGTGGAGGCTGTGCCGTTGGGGACTGGCAGATATAAGGAGAGCGTTAAGAGATGGGGACCTCTTTGAGGATAATGAACCCTGGGTTTGTGGTAGTCTTGGGGATGACCAGGGTTTGGTTTCCCTTTGCTAGCTGGAGCTGGAGGAAATGGTATCTGTGGCCCGAGCTAGAAGACTCACCCTGTGACCAGACCTGCTATGTATGTAGCGAGCCAGCTCTGGGAAGAACTTCCCTCTGAAATGCCTGCTTCTCCCTCCCCAAAACTGAATGAAAAGAGGCATTGACAAGTTCCGCATATTTACAACATCCAAACCCCTACAAAGCGAGGGCTTCTGAAAATTTACAGGTAAATCAAGTTTTTTGTAAATCAAATTCTGTTTTCAATGCACTTTGGTTTCTTGCTGTTTAAAGAAGCCCTGTTACAAATCCTTTTGTGAAGTAAATATCTCTCCCCTCATAAAAATAAGTGTGTTGAGGCCTTCTAAGTATGCAAAGACTTGTCTGTTTAAATGTGTGTGTGTGTGCACATGTGTGTGTGGATATGCATGCATGTATGTGTGCCTGGGTGTGTGTGTATGTAAGAGCATGCATACATGTGTGTATGTATGTGGATGTGTGGAGGTGTGTGCATTTGCATTCACTCTGGTACGTAAAAGGATCCATGAATAAAATTTTCTTCTTTCTCTCCCAGGCTTTGTTGTGATATGTTGCTGGAAAAAGACAAGCAAAGGGCAGACCCAGAGAAGCTCAGATCTGTATCTAAGCATGCTGCCCATTTTTCCTGGCATCTGACTGCTCCCAACTGGCATCATCCTGGAGGCCACCATGGGGGGAGGCACAGAGGAAGCTTGATTATTTGGGGAAAATGGAAAATCTGCCTGCTACGTGGATTGGGATGGGGAAGGGGAGGCAGATGTGGAAGTGTAGAAGGGGTTGACTGGGAATTCTCCTGGAACGCATTGAGGAGATGGCATTCTACAATCAATTATTCATCAGAGAACATACAGGGAGCACCGTTGTTTGTTTTCTGCTTGTCTGAAGGAGGAGGATGTGGCCGTGACTGTTTTATATTTCAGTGCTCAGAACAATCGCTTAGCTTCCTTTGGTAAACTCATGGCGCCTCACCGGGCACACCTCTGAACTCTACCAGGGGAAGGGTCCCCTTCAGTCCCCAGCCCTCCACATGCTGGTGCTAGGGCTGGCAAGGAGCTTCTGGAAAGACTCTCCTTCATCATTTATTAATGGTCCCTGGCCTCATCCCTGAAATAATTAGGGTCGGGATATTTTCACATCATGCAGTTAATTGCCATCTGCACTGCTTAACACGGCAGGCACTGGGTAGCGATCTGGGGACCAACAGAGGATTGTGGCAATGAGCTGGGATGAGTCATGGTGTTGGCTGCCACAGCCTGGGGCAGGGAAGTGGGAGGTACCAGTGGCTCCAGGCAACTGCAGCCCTCTTGTTCCCAGCGAAAGAGTTGAGAATCAGCTTCTCCTCTGGGAGGAGGAGAGGGAGACTAGGACCTGACAGAGAGCCAGGTTCTCACCTTGACAGACACTCACAGGGTGCCCCAGGGACTGTCCCAAGACTCTAGATTTGCCATCAGAAGCTCCGAGTTTGTGCTTTGTCTGTGGTTCCCTAGAAGCAGAGTGTGAGACAGGGATTCTTGGGTGCGTGATGTGTTGAGGGGGGGCTCTCAGGAGCAACTGTGGCAGAGGGTGGGGGACAAGATTGGGCGGGGGAAGAAGCCACACAAAAGTGTCACTTCTAGTCGGGTCTAGCCTCGGCCTGATCCCACCGGGAACTCTGGAGTGTGGCTGCACCGGAGTTTGTTCCACCTTGGGGGCTGGCTTTTCTATCAGTCAGCCATTGTTGTTAGCTGTCAAGTCAGCCCGGGGCAACCTCATGCAAAATGGAATGAAACACTGCCCAGTCCCGTGCCACCCCGATCATTGGATGTGGATCAGACCATTGTGATCGTCTGATGGTTTCCACTGGCCGATTTTCAGAAGTAGATCACCAGGCCTTTCTTCCTACTCTTTCGTAGTCTGGAAGCTCCACTGAAACCTGTTCCGCATCACAGCAACACGAAAGCCTCTGCTGACAGACAGATGGCGGCTGTACATGTGGTGCTTTGGCCAGGAATCAAATCTGAGTCTTCCACGTGGAAGCTGAGAATTCTACCACTGAACCATCACTAGCCCCATAGTCAACCATTAGCCAAGGGATTTTTTTTTTTTTTTTTTTGGTGGGAGGGAAGAGGCAAGGGAGTGCTTAACCTCCTAGGCATCTCCCAGGAAAGCGTTCCCTGTCAGTTGAGGGCGATCCTTTGGAGAGGGTGCAGTTATGAGCCATTAGCAGTTAACACCCAAGCATAGGATAGGTGCCCCAGCTGGGGAAAGAGATCCAGGTGGGGCATCTGATAGATCCTTACAGCCTGGGAGACCTGGAGCAGCCATCCAGCTGCTCTGAAGCTCAGCTTCCTGCCATGTGGACTAGGGTCACATCCTCGCATTCCTCTTGTAGTGTAGAAGAGTGACAAATCGAGGGAGGGCAGGGAAAGCCTCTTTTCACTGTAATGCACTACATAAATGCTGGCTAGCACTACTGAACTTATCCTCACACTGTGGAGCTGAAGGAATGCCTCCATTTCACCTTACCTGTGGATGGGATGCACAGACGAAGGCCCGGCAGGATTTATACAGCTTCTCTCACCCCATCTCTCCTCTGGCCCGCTGCAGCACCTAGGCTCCCATTGTTAGACGGATGTTCTTTTGGGAAGGCACTGTTCTCTGGGCTAATTTACAAAGAAAATGGAGAAGGGTTGTTTCGGTTATCAGTCAGGAGTGCTCCTGTGAGGATTTGTGTTCAGATCTTTCACACTAGAGCAGGGAGAGGGATCAGGGCCAGGCACTGCCTGAGGGCCCAGGGGCTGGGGTGGGCTCTGGGTTTCCAATAAGGGGAAGCTGACTGAAGGGATCTCTTCCATCCTCATCCATTTCAGGAGGGGTGACCTACTCTGTCCTATGGTGTTGCCATGAGTCGGAATTGACTTGACAGCAAGGGGTTTGGTTTTGGAACCCTGGTGGCACAGTGGTTAAGACGTCAGCTGATAACCAAAAGGTTGGCAGTTCAAATCCACTGGCCTGCTTGGAAACCGCATGGGGCAGTTCTACTCTGTCTTATAGGGTCACTATGAGTTGGAATCGACTCGATGCAATGGACTTGGGAGGTGGGACAGGTGTCCTTGACTGCAGTCCACTTTGCACTGTGAGGGTGAAAGAAGTGCTCCTCCCTGCCCTGCCCAGCCCCCTCCTCCCCTGCCCCCTGCTCCAGCTCACAGGGAAAAGGGGGATGTCCCCAAAGGCAGCCCTGAGGGGAGGAACAGTGTTGTGTCTGTCAGGGCTCAGCTTAGAAGGAGAGGCAATGGCTGGGGCAGGGAGAGTGAGGAGACTGGAGGAGAGCTCTCCACAGTGACAGGTACAGGAAGGAACAGGCAGACCTGGGAGCCCAGGCCTGAGACAGGGAGGAGGGGAGCGGAGGGGAGATGGCAGTGTCCTGGAAGAGCCTGGGCTGAGTGTGGACTGGGGACAGTGAGTGCTAACAGCGCCAGGGTCAGAAAGGCCAGCTGCTGTCTGTCAGGCCTTCCACAGAGAGACAATAATGACCTCTCTGGTGCTCTTTTCTACTTCAAGGAACGACTGCAGTGGCTTTAGCGAGATCATTGTCCCACCCCCACGATGAGCCCAGAGTACCTGGAGGCACTGTGCCCTGGTACCCTAGAGAACACTTTGTCCTGCCTGCCCTTTTCTGGGGAAGGAGAGGTTCCACCCCTAGAACATCCTCCCCCAGCCCAGAGGCCTGCCCTGGCCTCTGGGGGTGGGGATGGACAGGCCTCCTGGGGTGGGGACGGACAGGTAGCCTGCTGGTCTGGCCCTCAGCTGAACTGAGAAAACCAAGAAAATGACTGGGTGTGGGAAAAATACATTTTGGCTGTCATTACTCAGTACGTGGGATTATTTTTAGAAAAACAACTAGGTTCTACCTTTATGGAGCTGAAAGGGCATGAGCATAGTGTGTGTGTGTGTGTGTGTGTGTGTGTCTGTCTGTCTGTTTATTGGGGGCCAGGTTCGAAGCGTCTCACAGGTCTCACAGTCACACTGCACCCTACTCCAGAAATCCAGAACCTGCCCAGAGCTAAAGACTCAGCAAGGAAAGCTCTGACCAAGGAAATCTTTGACTTCTCTGCTGTTCCCCCACATGAGGTTGGGCACCATAGGCAGAGGAGAGTATGAGAGGCAAGTGGCAGAGATCTTGCCTTCGGAGTCAGGAGGCAAGATCTCCTCAGAGGAGCAGGTTTCCGTAGCTATTGGGTGGGGGTGGGGGGTAAGACTGAAGGGGGTTCGGAGAAGGAGGGCAGCTTCAAGTCCACCAAAATGGTCATGGAAGGTTGCATGGAGGAGGTGGGGCTTGAAGAAGCAGGGCATTTTAATTGCTAGGGAAGAAGAAGAAGGGGGTGCAAAGGCAGAGGAACTGTGTCAGCAAAGTGCAGAGGCAGGAAGGAGAGAGAGTGTCCTGGCAGGGAGAAAAGACTGTTTCAGAATGATCATCATCATCATCATCAGAGCTACTGCAAATTGAGTACCTACTATGTGCCAGGCACTTTTCTTAGAGCTTTACATATTAACTCTTTTAATTCTCACAACAACCCCCAGAGGTATGAACTACCACTACTCCTCATTTTACAGAGCAAGAAACTGAGGCCCAGAGAGATTAAGTAACATGCACAAGGTCACATAGCCAGGGAGTGGCAGAACCAGGATTTGAATCCAGGCAGCTTGGCTCCAGGGCCTCTTCTAACGTACCTCTCTATACAAGCTAACACACACTGAGCACTGACTATGTGACAGGCACCACTTGGAGCCCTTTATTCATTGAATCCTCATTATTAACCCCATCTTACTGATGAGAAAACTGAGACATAGAGTAGTTAGATAAATTACTCAAGGTCACACAGAGAGTAGTTGTATTATTTTCCCATGACTGCTGAAACCAATCACTGCAAACCTTGGTGGTTTAAAACAACAGCTCTGGAAGTCAGAAATCCGGAATCAGTATCACTGGACTGAAATGCAGATGTTAGCAGGACTGCACTCCCTCTGGAGGCCTAAGGAAGAGTCTTCTCCCAGCTTCTGGTGGTTGGCGGCATTCCTTGGCTTGTGGCTGCATCTCTTGCAGCATCTCTCCCAACTCTGCCTCCATGGTCACAGTGCCTCCTCCTCTTTTGTGTGAGTTTGTAGTCAAATCTCCCTCTGCCTCCCACTCACAAGGATACCTGTTGTCTTAGGCTGGGTTCTCTAGAGAAGCAAAACCAGTAAAACATATAAATATATACAGAGAGAGATTTATATCAAGGAAATGGTTCACACGGTTGTAGAGGCTGCAACGTCCCAAGTCCATGGATCAGGATAGAGACTTCTCCTGATTCACATATCTGCAGGGGCTGGCGAGCCCAAGATTGGCAGGTCAGGGAGTAGGGCTCTTGCTCACAGGCTGTGAAGATCGACAGTTCCCAAAATCGCAGGCAAGACTGCAAGGCTTCTCCTGATTCACGTAGCTGCCAGGGGCTGGCGAATCCAAGACCGGCAGGTCAGAGAGCAAGGCTCTTGCTCCAGGCTGTGAAGATCTAAGATCAGCAGATAAACTGCTAGCTCAAGTCCCAAGAACCGGAGGTCAGACAAACAGGAGGCAGCTGCAGGATCCAGAGAGGGCAAAAGCCAGAACATCCACTTATATTCAGATGCAGGCCACATGCCCAAGGAAACTCCCTTTCCACTGATTGACTACTCACAGCAAATTCCATCATGGGGGTGATCACGTATTGTCATGGTTTGAATCATGTCCCCGAAGAAATGTGTGTATCAATTTGGCTGGGCCGTGATTCTCAGAATTGTGTGGTTGGCCTCCATTTTGTGATTGTAATTTTACATTAAAGAGGATTAGGGTGGGACTGTAACACCACCCTAACCCAGGTCACATCCCTGATCCAATGTAAAGGGAGTTTCCCTGGGATATGGCCTGCACCACCTTTTATCTCTTTTAAGAGATAAAAGGAAAGGGAAGTAAGTGGAGAGTTGGGGACCTCATACCACCAAGAAAGAAGCACCAGGAGCAGAGCGCATCCTTTGGACCCGAGGTTCCTGGGCAGAGAAGCTCCTAGTCCAGGGGAAAACTGATGATGACGAGGGCCTTCCTCCAGAGCAGACAGAGAAAGCCTTCCCCTGGAGCTGACGCCCTGAATTTGGACTTCTAGCCTACTAGATCGTGAGAAAATAAATTTCTCTTTGTGAAAGCCATCCATTTGGGTATTTCTGTTAGAGCAGCACTAGATGACTAAGACACATATAAACACTGAGAATCATGGCCCAGCCAAGCTGACACACGATCTTAACCATCACACCTGGGATTGCATTTAGAGCCCACCTGGACAGTCCAGGGTAATCTCCCTATTTCAAGAGCCTTAACTTAATCACACCTGCAAAGTCTTTGCTATATAGGAGACATAGACAGTTTCCAGTGATTAGGACCTGACTGATCTCTTTGGGGCCACCGGACTGCCCACTACAGTAATGAAGTCAGCCCCTGATCCCAGGCAGTCTGAGTCCTGAGTAACCAAACCACATCGCCAAGTGGAATGGGTGGAGGAGTTGGGTGGTGGATGAAGGCCTTGGACATCGATCTTAGGTGTGGGAACTTGATCCCACAGGCCCTGGGAGCTCTTGTGGGGTTTGATTGTCAGGAGGGAGCAGAGATAGGGGTAGATGCACACAGACGGGGCATATGCCAGGGAGCTGCTCCCTATAAGCTGGTGGGAGACACAGCCCAGAGATGAGCTTATTAACGCCAGGGAAGCCTCTTCTGGAAAACCCGCTCACACAAGAGGGTGGGGCAAGTTTTCCATCTGGGGTGGAGGGGCTTTCCACCTTCTCTCCCAGCTCACACCCCACTCCTGAGAGCTGTCTGAGGCTGGGGCAGGGAGTAGACCTGCCTCCTCTGTGGCTCCCATGGCCTAGTTTCCAGGCGGCTGCCAGGTACTGGGGCCTGGCAGGCAGGTTATAAATATCCCCAAATGACAGGGAGGCCTTCACTCTGACGCTGATGCGGATTAAGCTGGATGGGTAGCCTCAAGGTCATTGTCATTGCTGCGGCTGCAGCTGCCCTGGGAGGAGTCTTGTTGAAGGGGATGCAAAGGAGGGAACAGTATGGGGGCCGGGGCCTGAGCCCATAGGTCCAGCCCAGCTCAGATGGTGGCCTTTCCTCACATGGGGTCCAAGTTCCTCACTCCTGCCCTCAATAACTAGAGTTTCTCCCAAACTCCCCCACCCTCCGAGGCTCCTCTGTGCTCCCCTAGCCTGCCCTCAGCAGGTTCCCTCAGCCAGTCTGGGCCCAAAGACTTTCAAGCCACAAACTTGAGATTTACCTTGGCAGAAGGATGGATTGTCAGGTGGGGGTGGGTGGGTTGGCAGATGAAAGGGTGGATTGTCAAGTGAGGGGATGTGTTGTCAATGGGGTGTGGGTTGTCAGGTGAGGGAATGGTTGTTAGTGGAGGGGGTGGGTTGCCAATGAGGGGGTGGGTTGTCAGTGGAGGGGGTGGGTTGTCAGTAGCCGGTGGGTTGACAGTGGGGAGGGGTTACCAGGCGGGGGCAGTTCCGAATCTGCCTACCTTCTACCTCAGCCACACTTCGTCCCCCAACACCTACGTTCACCCCACCCTTCTGGAGTAGAATTGAATAGTGACTTGGTTGACCCAGCAAAGTTGTGCCCAGCTCCCTGAGGACTGTGGGTGTGTATGGGTGCATGACCATGTCCTCTCTGCTTGGAAGAAAAGATATTTAGGAATCTCGAAGTCTCACAGCTAGGCGTGACCTAAGGGATGAACTCACTCTGAGATTGAGGCTCAGAGAGGGTACATGACGTGCATCCAGCTGAAGTCCAGGCATTCTGACTTTTCTGACTCTAGGCCAGCACTCTCTGCAGGGACAGCCTGCTTTGGGTTTGATTCCGTCCCAAAGAGCCCCTGGAACCTAGGTTGTGGTGGGCAGGCCTAGGCTTAAGGAGTTGGGTGTAGGGTGGGAAGTGGAGGGGGCTGGGGCCAGCCCTCTGCTCTAGCTGAGGGGTTGATTGTCACTGGGGATGATGCAGCAGAAGCAGGGGACTTGGGCTGGAGTCTGGGCAGTGATCACAGACTGGGGTGGGGCTGAAACCAGACTGGGGCTGTAGGCCCAGCTGGAGTCCGAGTGAGTTCCAGGTATTGTCTCTTGGCACTTGTTATCCATTTCCACCGTCTTCTATCCCCTCTGTCTCCCAGGGCTAGAACGGTAACGGTGACACTTCCCAGTGTTCCTTGCTGCTAAGATTCTGGCTGAAATTTAGGTTTTACCAGTGAGATGTATCCCTGTGAGATTTGTAAGATGGCAGGGAGGCACAGGCTGTTCCTTCTGTGGTAGGCTTGGATGGTAGGTGGGCTCCAGCTGACTTGAGGGTTTGCAGTGACTGGCGTATCCATGGTCTTGAAACCAGCTTCCTAGGTGTGGGGCAGCTGTGTTGGCAGCAATGGTTTTAACAGTGGCAGCAACTGCTACCCGATCAGTGACCCTGAACTAAAAGTCTACCAGTGGTCCCGGACTTCCATTTGTTGGGCCGCTTTGATGGTTTTGTGAGCCCCTAATTCCCTTACCTCCACGCATCTGTCAGTTTGCCATCCTGTGGTAGTTTGCGGGTTGCTATGATACTGGAAGCTACACCAACAGCATTTCAAATACCAGCAGGGTCACCTATGGTGGAAAGGTTTCAATGGAGCATCCACTAAGACAGACTAGGAAGAAAGGCCTGGCAATCTACTTTTGAAGTTAGCCAGTGAAAATTCTATGGGATCACAGAATATTGTTCAATAGAGAGTTGGAAGATGAGGCCCCTAGGTTGGAAGGCACTCAAAATACTTGGTGGCCACAACAATGGGCTCGAGCATGCCAATTGTCAAGAAGATGGTGCAGGACCAGGCAATGTATCGTTCTGTTGTACATGGGGTCACCATGAGTTGGAGCCAACTCAGCAGCAGCGAACGATTCCCTTACAAAATCCCTTTCTGTTTGAAATACCTGAGGTGTTTCTGTTTTCTACACAGAACCCTGCTTGAAACATGGAACATGGCTGGGAAAGGTAGATGCTGGCTGAACAGATGGGGCCTAGACATGGGTCTGACTCAGATCCTGGCGTCTCTGATGTGGATAGGATGAGAAGAACAGTGAGCTGCAGGGGTTTGGAGAGCCAGGATCAGAGGTTCTCTGGGTGGCCAGGGAGGGACCACGAATAAGGCCTCAGTGACCCAGTGTGGACACTGGCGGAGATCAGGGCAGAAAGCCAGCAGGCCCTTTCAAAGATGTCCCAGCACTGGGTGTTCAGAGACCAAAGGATGCTCTGGCACCCCCCTCCCCAACAGGAATGGGGAAACAAATCCAGGCTACATCTCACCAAGAGCCCAGGGCCACACTGCATCAGGCTGTGGAGACAATTCTAGTATGGCCAGGGCAAGCGGCCCCCTTCAAGAATGGACAAACGCACAGACGGTGGGGAACATTTTCTGGGGAAATTGCCTGGCTGCATTGGCTCCAGTTCCTAGGTGGCACAATCAGTGAAGCCGTGGCTACTAACCAAAAGGTTTGTAGTTCGAACCCACCCAGAGGTGCCTTGGAAGAAAGGCCTGGTTATCCACTTCCAAAAGGTCACAGCCTTGAAAACCCTATAGAGCACAGTTCTACTCTACATACATGGGCTTGCCACGCGTAGGAGTTGATTTGATGGAAACTAGGTTTTTTTTTTGCGCCGGCCCTGCGGGACTCATCTCCACCATCCTCATGCCTACGGTCAACCCAGATAGTAGGTCATCCTGGAAAGAAGAGGCACTGCAGCAACTTGAATGGCTCAGAGTTAAGGTCCAGGTCCACACCTGCCTGCCCAAGGCCTGTGCCTGAGGTGAAGGACAGGCTGAGGCTGCCCCAAGAGGTGCCCCGTTCCTGCCAGACCCACATCTGAGCACCACACACTCCCCCTAAGGAACAATAAAAAAGAATGTAAGAGGCTGAAATGACTCAGGGTAACGGTGTTAGAAGGAGCCCTGGTGGCACAGTGGTGAAATGTTTGGCTGCTTACAGAAAGGTCAGCTGTTTGAACCCACCAGCTGCTCCACAGAAGAAAAGACCTGGCAATCTACTTCCGAAAAGATTACAGCCTTGGAAACTCTACTGGGGCAGGTCTACTCTGTCATATAGGGTCACTATGAGTCAGAATTAACTCGACGGCACACAACAACAATGACAATGGAGTTAGGTATGAGCTATGCTGTTCTTGGCTCCTGGCTCCCGAATACTTCTGACTAGTATAGATGCCCCTTGGCCAGGTGGCCTTCCCTCCACATTGGACAAGCAACAGCAGCCCCCCACCACGCAGCCCACTTGTGTTCCAATCTCAAGTCCCCAGTTCCAAGATTGCTAACCCTCCCTCTGCCTTACATCCCTTCTCTGTAAAATGGGGGCTAATGGTGATACCCATTGCACAGGGGTAACTGAGGATTAAGCCTGGGGACTAAAGGTTAAGTGCTTAGAGCAGCACCTGGCCCGTAGCCAGAGCCTGATAACATGAGCTGCTCTTTATTACTACTGTTATTAATTGAACCAATTAATCAGACAATTGCCCTAACTGTCCACTATCCACAGCCAGTGACGTTACAGAATTTGAACATTCTCTGGCTTTCTCTCCACAGGCGACCACACCCGAGATAAGAGACCAAAGTCAAAGGCTTAGTGTTCTCATCCACATGGAGCCTTGCCCTCACTGGGGGTGTTCAGTCAGACACACATGACCCCCACCAGGATGTGGGGTGGCAGCCTTGCCAGGGGTGGAACTCAGAGACACCGTTTGCTGAGTACTCGCTGCCTGCCATGTGACCTACAGGCACTGCCCCGTTCACTCCCAAGAGGAGTTATCATCCACCCCGTGCTACAGATGAGGGAACAAGCTCAGGGAGGTTGAGTATATTGCCCAAGGTCACAGAGCTAGTGAGTGGAGGTGCTGGGATTTGAACCGAGTCTGCATAGTCCAGAATCATGGGTGTAACTACTAGGCTGTACTGCCAAACAGAGCGGGGGCCTTCTGGGGCCCATCCATGAGCGCCTGTGAGCCCAACTGTGTCGGTGCCACCTTCTGACCACTCTCCCACCCCCACCCCACCCCCGCTCAGCTTCTTACACAACAGCCTTCCCACCTGGCCAAGGCAGGTGAGGAGTTAATGTCAAAACAGAAGTCTTTGCTTCTCCCTTCTGGCCTGGCTTGGTGGGTGCTGGGTGATTTGGGTTTTTTTCCCTTTTCTTTCTTGCAGCTTAAGCTGGTAACTGTCATGCCGCTCCAATATCATCCTCTGACATTTAAGTCCCAACTCGTTCTAAATACATAAAGTCCAAGTCAGAGGATTGGCCTCTGCTTGTGCCGTGGGGAGGTGGCCGCTGAGTCAGCAGGCCTTCCAGGAGGAGTGAGGGGCAGTATCCCTGTGTGGCAGGCTCTTAGACTGGGCTTTGAGAGGAGCAGGGAGTGGTGAGAAGGCCTTGGGGAGCTGACTTTCTTCCTGCTGGTTTAGGAGGCTTAGGACTGCCCTGGAATGATCTGAAGGTGGAGGACAAGTGCTGCTACTCCCCCTAAAAAACAAAAACCCAAACCCGTTGCCATCTAGGCAATTCTGACTCGTAGCTACCCCATGTGTTACAGAGTGGAACTGCTCCATAGTGTTTTCTTGGCTGTAATCTTTACAGCGAGCCCTGGTGTCATAATAGTTAAGAGCTTGGCTGCTAACCAAAAGATTGGCAGTGTGAGTCCACCAGCCATTCCTTGGAAACCCTATGGGGCAGTTCTACCCTGTCCTACAGGGTTGCTATGAGTCAGAATCAACTCAATGTCAATTGGTTTGGTTTTGAGTTTTTTTTTTTTGTTTAATCTTTACGGAAGCAGATCTCCAGGACTTTCTTCCATAGTTTGAACCCCCAGTCTTTAGGTTAGTAGTCCAGCACAAACCATTTGCAGCACCTGTGGACCTTGCTGCTACCCCCATTCATGCTCAGTCCCCTGTCTGGAATTCCACCCTTCCCATAAGCCTTTGTCTCAGGGGTAGCAAATTGGGGACCCAGAGCCAATGTTTTGTTTGGACAGCATAGTGCTTAAAAATTTAAATTTGAATGCATATGCTCTCTAATTCTTCCTGGTCCCCATCACTGCCTATTGTCCCACTTATCTATGAAAACTTTTCTTAACCTGCTTGGTACCTTGTGAAGAGTGCCGTCTGCATGTTTCTGTCTTATAAATGCAAGTGTCCCTGGGAAAGGCAGAACCTACTCATTTCCATGAATTACACCTCATGGGAACTAATTTATTAGCTGTCACTCTCTGATAACTTCAGTTGACTAGGGCTCTGGAGGTTTGGGCACGGGCCAAGGTTATTTCGGAGCCTGGGGCACTGTCTTGGAGTAGAGCAGGCAGCAGAAGAGAAAAGTGGGAGATTCTTGGCCACTTTCACCATTTTTCTGGGATGGACCTCTCCGAGCTAGGGGTTTTTAAGCACCCACGATGGGCCCAGGCTTGTGCTGAGTGCTTCAGAGATGTCATTTGCAGCCAACCCTCATTATTCACGCATTCCATATTTGTAAATTTGCCTACTGGCTGAAATTTATTTGTAACCCCAAAATCAATATGGGTGGTGCTTTTGCAGTCATTCTTGGACATGTGCAGGGTGGCAAAAAACTTGTCACCTGACACACACGTTCCCAGCTGAGGCTGAACAAAGGGATGATCCGCACTCTTGTTTCAGTGCCTACTGTGAACAGGTATCCTTTCAGCGCTGTTTACTGCCACATTTTCCACATTTTTCTGCCTTTCTGGGTGATTTCGTGGATTAAAATGGCCCCCAAGCATACTGCTGAAGTGCCGTCCAGTATTCCTAAGCACAAAAAGGCTGTGATGTGCCTTACGGAGAAAACAAACGTGTTAGCTAAGCTTTGTTCCGGTGTGAGTTACAGTGTTGCTGGCTATGAGTTCGATGTTAATGAATTAACATTATATATTAAATAAGGTGTCTCTAAACAACAACACAGGAGTCCTTGGGTAGTGCAAATGGGTTAAGTACTTGGCTGCTAACAGAAAGGTTGGAGGTTCAAGTCCACCCAGAGGCACCTCAGAAGAAAGGCCTGGTGATCTACTTCTGGAAAAGCAGCCATTGAGAACCCTGTGGAGCACAGTCCTATGCTGACGTACACGGGGTTGCCATGAGTCAGAGATGACTCAACAGCAAGTAGTTTTTTACTGGTTAAACAGAAACACACATAGAGCAAAGTTATGCATTGATCAGGTTAGGAAAATGTGACCAGAGGCTTTCAGGAATCCAGCCCTGTATTTTCCCAGGAGCAGTGGTTCAGTGTTCACTAAGTAAGTGTTTGTGGCAACATTATAAAGCATAACTACCACGAGTAACAGCAGTCGACTATAGTTTGATTCTCTGAAGCAAGTTATTATCTTCACATCACAGATGGGGAAGCAGAGGCTCAGAGAGGAGGAGTCACTTGCCCAAGTCCTTTGAGAATGTTTGCATCTGTGCTTGCTGGTATCTGGAGCCCTGCACTCTGCCTGACGTCGCCATGGTGTGTAATCATCACATGGCGGCCTCTCTCCCACTAACTCATCAGATGGGGATTGATTGTCCACACCTTCCCAGAACCCAGGCTGAGTACACTCCCTGCCCCTGACCAGGAGAAGCAAGACGGGAGAGGCAAGATGGACAAGCAGGAACATTCCAATCCGAAGAGGTAAATGCTGGAATATCTTCCTCCCTCCCTCCACCCCACCAATAACCAAGGTTACCTGTAGGCTCACCAAGCACCAGGCCATCCTAGGGCTCTTCAGATATTATTAACTCATTTAACCCTCTTGACAACCCTACCAAGTAGGTACTGCTACCACCTCCGTTTTAGACAGGAGCTCACTGGGTCTTGGAGTCTCTGGGTGGTGCAAATGGTTAACACACTTGTCTGCTAACCGAACAGCTGAAGGTTTAGGTCCACTCAGAGGCACCTCAGAAGAAAGGCCTGATGATATATTTCCAAAAGATCATCTGTTGAACACCCTATAGAGCGCAGTTCTACTCTGACATGCATGAGGTAGCCATGATTGGAGTCACCATGGGTTGCCATGGGGTCCATAATCAGCCAGCAACTGGTTTGGTTTAACTGGGTCTCAGAGAGCTAAAGTGATTTGCCCAACACCACACATCTAACAAGTGCAGGGCCAGAATTTGAGCACAGGCCTTTAACTGCTGCATTACCTAACAGAGGCAGGAGCACAGGAGATGGAGCAATCATGTAGAGAATCCCAGTCGTTGCTTACAACAAACCCACGTGGTGAGATGAATCAACTGAGCCTGGAGCAGACAAGTGGCTGGCCCAAGGTCTCTCAGCTGGTAGATAGTGGTGCTGGGATTTCAACCTAGGTCACTGGTCTCTGAGGCTGCATTCATCGCTTTACCTGCACTGGCCAGGAAGGACTCATTGGCTGACAGGGAGGAGGTGATGTGAAATGCTACACAAAAGAGGCATCGTTCATCCTTAGAAATTCTCAGCTCTGCAGGGGCAGGCTCCCATAATCCCGTTTGTGACGTCCTGGGCCTGCCACTCTCAGTCTGCTGCAGAGGACTTTGTCGGCAGCCCTGTCCCCAGTTTGAGATGGGTGGCCTGCCTCTGACTGACACCATCTAAGCCTCTCAATCCCCAAGAGTGGTTCAGTCTCATGGATGTGAGCCTCCAATATCTGCATCTGTCGGGTGACAAATCCAGACGTATACTCCCCGTCTGATTAGAGATGCAGCAGGTCCGATTAGGCCGGCAAACCTGCCTGCTGCTCGCAGCTCCCTTTAGCTGAAAGCCGCAGAGATAAATGGAAATCAGAAGCAGTTCACTTCAGGAGGTTGCCTGGTGTGCGTTATGAAGGGTCTGTAGAGGGAGACAGAGGGAGGCAGAAGGACCCACAGGTGTGATGCTGGGGTGGCATGAATGACTCACTGCCCAGTGCAAGGGGACCCGTATGCTCCAGAATCCCTAGTCCCTACCAGATGCTTAAAATCCCAGCATTAGTATCTCGCACCTCTGGAGAGTCCAGCAGGGAGTGTCCTTGCTTTTATGGCCTTGCTCCCAACCTTGGAGGGGAGGGCCCTGCTGGGAACATGGGCAGCTGAATGAACAGAAGTATCCTTGGAGAGCAGTCCAGTGAGATATGCCACAGCCAGACTGCCCTGCTTCACATCTTCAGGTCCACATTCCATGTCCTCACTTTGGGTCCCTTTCTAGTCAGCAAATGTACCTGGGACAGGGCACCCCTGGTGCCCTCTTCCCTTGGCACTTCTGCTGAAGGACTGGATGGCTCCCTGGCAGAAGGTGAGCTGCAGGTGGAAAGACACCAAGGGTATATCTTACTTTCTTCTCAAAGGGGCTCAGGGCTGTACTTGGACTCAGTCCACCTCATCCTCCTTAGCTACCCCTAATCTGCCATGCCAGCGACCCTGCCCTTTCTGCTTACAGGTGCCCCCAATGATACCTTAACATGCCCTCTGCAGCAGCTGCTACACCCAGTCCTGAGGGCTGTACTTTTCTTGAGTGCAGGAAACCAGTTGCCGTTGGGTCGATTCCGACTCATGGAGACCCCTTTTGTGTCAGATTAGAACTCTGCTCCATAGGGTTTTTGGTGGCTGATTTTTTGGAAATAGATCACCAGCCTTTCTTCTGAGGTGCCTCTGATGGACTCGAACCTCTGACCTTTTGATTAGCAACCAAGTGTGTTCACCATTTGCACCACCCAGGGGCTCCTGAGCACAGGATGCATGTCTAATATACCTGTTTTGTTCTCCTCACACTAAGCATTGGGATAAATGAGTGCCTGCCGAATGCTGGCACTGCTCCCCTCCTGCACTCTGCTGCAGGCGAGCACCTCTTGCCACATCTAGAGGATGTCTGGCATGCTTTCTGGCCATCCACGTCTCTTGAATACTCTTCCACTGTTTGGGAATCTCACACTGTGAGCCCTGCCTCTAGAAGGGAGAAATCAAGACTCTTTCCCAACCTCTCTTGTAGCCAGGCATGGACGTAGCCTTGGCCAATGGGGTCCACCTATAAGAGGCTTCCACCGGCAGCAAGCCCCAGGGAGCACGTACCATCAGCGTCAACTTCCCCATAAGAGCAGTGTCAAGGGCATCCAGCTTGCGGTAGCAGTGGTGGAGGTCCCATGGTCCAGAGGTCTGTATCAGCAGTGTCCCTAACAGTGGCAGCAGTGGGGTTTTGTAGGAGCAGAGCCGAGGGGCTGGTTGGGGCATTATTCTTGACTGTGGAGCCCTCCAGGTGCTTTGTTGTTAGCTCTGACTCATGGTGACCCTGTGTACAACAGAACCAAACATTGCCTGGTCCCGTGCCATCTTCACAATCAAGGAGTTTTTAGGCTGCTAAAAGGTAATGGTGATAATAATGATGGTGGTGGTGATGATAACAACAGTGAGAATGTGTTTGAGTGGAAGGAAGAGATGTCAGAGCAGAGGGAGATGGAAGACTATGGGTGAATATGACTTACCATCAGCACGAAAGGACTCGACAGGACTCTGCTCCAGGCAGACTAGGTGGCTGTCAATCTGGAAATGAAAGGAAGGAGGGGCGAGCACAGCAGAGATGGAGCAGGGTGGGCAGAAGACTGGGAATTAGGCTTGCTGGCCCTGCCTGCTGTCTCCCAGGCCAGACGGGCATACCTTTCCAGGGTTGGACGTGTTTCTGCCAGCAAACTCCTTGTCCTGCTCTCCAGGGCCAGGACCCTCTTGCGCACAGCCACCTTGCTGTCCCACTCCCAAGTTCTCCC